>NC_092423.1:146485706-146831123 GCF_036169615.1 Heliangelus exortis | reverse complement strand
GCATCAGCTGTTCCATTGTTGCTGCCCTTGTGCTTCAAACAGGACTTTTAAAGTAACTTCTTGGGTGTTTTTTAGATCCTAGAGAACAAGAAGTCATTTTTACCAGTGTAGATTTTTTCTCTATGCTGCCTGCAGTGTGGAGCTGCCCTGGAGGTGTGCATTTATAAAATAAAGGAGACCACAAGACTACCATGTTTTGGTTTTTCTTTTTAAAATGAACCAAAGTTTCCATAATGCATAGGAGAGGGAATTGCAAGCAGAGATTGGAGGATCTCAAAGTTAGGGTAGGTAAGTGATGTCCTGCAAAAATTAAGAGTGATTCTGTGCTTCACCAGACAAATACAATGGAAGTTCATTTAAAAAAAAAAAAAAAAAAAAAAAAAGGAAAACTGGCAAAAGGAAAAGTGGACAAATGGCACTTTTTTGCTCTGTCTCTGTGAAGACAATGTTAACAGCTAAAATGCAGTTCCTTAAATCAAAATTCTCTTTTATATTCTGGCAGATAAAGGCAGCATACAAATTAAATAATTTTTATAACGCTGTCCCTCGACATGTAGGAAATTTCAGGTTCAGGCAATTACAGTAATAACTTAATGATTAAGTTTTATAAGGCTTGGGTGCATGAGCTAGAATTTGAAGTGCAAGCTGGGAATTACACTCTTTAGCCTAATTAAATAACAGCATCACTAATAAAAATAGGAGTCCTACAGTAAATGACTTTGACAGGAAAAAAATTGAAGAAAATCAAGGACACAGGGAGAAAAGCTGGCATTTTCCTGGATATTGGCAGCCTGTTTATAAAAAAAAAACCCACCAAAATGTAATGTAATGGTTGACACAAACTGTTCCCTAAAGGGAAATGGGATAAATGTAGGAACTGCAGCTGCATAAAAGGATACGTTAAAAAATATGTTAAAAAAATAAATAAAAAAAAAATCAAACTGAGCATTACCTTGTGTGCTCCTTACAACTTGTAAAAGTAATTATGAGTGAGATACCCTTTACAGGGCCTGGTTTCTTGAAATTGCTCAAGTTTACAATACCTCATAAAGTACTTTTTTTAACTGAGTTCATTTACACTGACAAAATTATGCTTTCCTTCTTGTAGATCTTGCTCATTGTACTCCTGTGTAGCTACTTCAGTCTATTCCAAATGTTCTGTGTCAAATATCTGCTTTCTGTTAGCAGTGCTATGAGATAGAAACATAAAATATATTCATATTCCTGAATACCTTTTCAGTAGTCAGCCAAGATCAGTCCAAAGAAAAAATGGCTGCTTTGATATAAAATTTCTACCTCTCAGCCAATGTGGTGAAAATAGGCCTTGTGGCCTTCCTTGAAGTCACATGTGAATTACTCTTTAATTCAAGACAATAAATTTGAAGTGCCCAGGAGAAGTTTTCATGTCCTGAAGCATGGTAGTGCCTTTGTTAGTGCTCTTGAACAAAGTGTCATTCTGATTCGGGTTGGACATCACGAACATTAAACCACAGTAAAAAAAAGTTGACTGACATTGATGCTTGGACTCGTTTTTTTCTGGAAGAGCAAAATTCTGTTTCAGAGAGGAGAAGGATAAAATTAGCTGTTAGCAAGTCAGGCTTAGTAGGTTGAGTATTATATGGCTCCCAAGAGTATAGTCCTACTTTATCTGAGATCTGAGAGGCAGCAGTGTGTATTGCAGTGACATCTGGAGATCATCCCACTCGGACAGAAGGGATCATTTTTAGCCATTCACACAATGCCTCCTCAGAAGTTGCTTTCCACCCCCTCCCCCAGCCCAGCCCTAATGCCCTTATTATTAACACAGGAGCTTCCAAAATTAGTTAGAGATGTCAAAGTTCATCTCTAGATAATACAGAGACTGTGACCTTGGAAGATGAAGAGGACGAGCAGCTGAGGGCAGATGGCAAATGAATGTTACCCTGATACTAAATCAGTGCTTTTAACTCCACTAAAGAAGGCTAAAGCCTTAATTTTCCCTAGTGTAGACCTACCTTAAGTCTAAGGTTATGAGATGGATAAATAGGGGTGGAGAGCAAACACATCTGTGTCTTCCTCCTGTGTGTATTTTAAAAGCCACCATTATGATCATTTTTACAATGGCTCCAAAAAATACCAATGACCTTAGAAGCTTTGGGGCTTTTCTGCATATGTTCCTTCATTCAAAGCAGATGAGGCACAAACCTTTGAGGGTTAATTTTGTGTAAGATTGTGGAAGCTATAGTACTGTAGGTTTCTTTCAAGCTGCTTTTCCTGATTCTGAAGTGAAGAAAATGGAGTGTCTTGCAAGAACCTGCCCTTGGTGTCTCCTTTGGAGGTGTCTCTTTTGGAGGTGTCTCTTGGAGGAGTCTCCTTTTGAGGTGTCTCTTTTGGAGGTGTCTCTTGGAGGTGTCTCTTGGAGGTGTCTAATTTGGAGGTGTCTCTTTTGGAGGTGTCTCTTGGAGGTGTCTCTTTTAGAGGTGACTCTTGGAGGAGTCTCCTTTGGAGGTGTCTCTTTTGGAGGTGTCTCTTTTGGAGGTGTCTCTTTTGGAGGTGTCTCTTTTGGAGATGTCTCTTTTGGAGATGTCTCTTTTGGAGGTGTCTCTTTTGGAGGTGTCTCTTTTGGAGGTGTCTCTTGGAGGTGTCTCTTGGAGGTGTCTCTTTTGGCGGTGTCTCTTTTGGCGGTGTCTCTTTTGGAGGTCTCTCCTTTGGAGGTTTCTCCTTTGGAGGTGTCTCTTGGAGGTGTCTCTTTTGGAGGTGTCTCATGGAGGTGTCTCTTTTGGAGGTGTCTCCTTTGGGGATGTCCCTTTTGGAGGTGTCTTTTTTGGAGGTGTCTTTTTTGGAGGTTTCTCCTTTGGAGGTGTCTCTTTTAGAGGTGTCTCTTGGAGGTGTCTCTTGGAGGTGTCTCTTTTGGAGGTGTCTCTTTTGGAGGTGTCTCTTTTGGAGGTGTCTCTTTTAGAGGTGTCTCTTGGAGGTGTCTCTTGGAGGTGTCTCTTTTGGAGGTGTCTCTTTTGAAGGTGTTTCTTTTGGAGGTCTCTCCTTTGGAGGTTTCTCCTTTGGAGGTCTCTCCTTTGGAGGTCTCTCCTTTGGAGGTTTCTCCTTTGGAGGTGTCTCTTTTGGAGGTGTCTCTTTTGGAGGTGTCTCCTTTGGAGGTGTCTCCTTTGGAGGTGTCTCTTTTGGAGGTGTCCCCTTTGGAGGTGTCTCTTTTGGAGGTGTCTCTTTTGGAGGTGTCTCTTTTGGAGGTGTCTCTTTTGGAGGTGTCTCTTTTGGAGGTTTCTCTTTTGGAGGTGTCTCTTGGAGGTGTCTCCTTTGGAGGTGTCCCTTTTGGAGGTGTCTCTTGGAGGTGTCTCCTTTGGAGGTGTCTCTTTTAGAGGTGTCTCTTGGAGGTGTCTCCTTTGGAGGTGTCTCTTGGAGGTGTCTCTTTTGGAGGTTTCTCTTTTGGAGGTGTCTCTTTTGGAGGTGTCTCCTTTGGAGGTGTCTCTTGGAGGTGTCTCTTTTGGAGGTTTCTCTTTTGGAGGTGTCTCTTTTGGAGGTGTCTCCTTTGGAGGTGTCTCCTTTGGAGGTGTCTCTTGGAGGTGTCTCTTTTGGAGGTGTCTCTTTTGGAGGTGTCTCCTTTGGAGGTGTCTCTTGGAGGTGTCTCCTTTGGAGGTGTCTCTTTTGGAGGTGTCTCTTTTGGAGGTGTCTCTTTTGGAGGTGTCTCTTGGAGGTGTCTCCTTTGGAGGTGTCTCTTTGGAGGTGTCTCTTTTGGAGGTGTCTCTTTTGGAGGTGTCTTTTTTGAGGTGTCTCTTTTGGAGGTGTCTCTTGGAGGTGTCTTTTTTGGAGGTGTCTCTTTTGGAGGTGTCTCTTGGAGGTGTCTCTTTTGGAGGTGTCTTTTTTGGAGGTGTCTCTTTTGGAGGTGTCTCTTTTGGAGGTGTCTCTTTTGGAGGTGTCTCTTTGGAGGTGTCTCTTTTGGAGGTGTCTTTTTTGAGGTGTCTCTTTTAGAGGTGTCTCTTGGAGGTGTCTTTTTTGGAGGTGTCTCTTTTAGAGGTGTCTCTTGGAGGTGTCTCCTTTGGAGGTGTCCCTTTTGGAGGTGTCTCTTGGAGGTGTCTCCTTTGGAGGTGTCTCTTTTGGAGGTGTCCCTTTTGGAGGTGTCCCTTTTGGAGGTGTCTCTTGGAGGTGTCTCCTTTGGAGGTGTCTCTTGGAGGTGTCCCTTTTGGAGGTGTCTCTTTTGGAGGTGTCTCTTTTGGAGGTGTCTCTTTTGGAGGTGTCTCTTTTGGAGGTTTCTCCTTTGGAGGTGTCTCTTTTGGAGGTGTCTCTTTTGGAGGTGTCTCCTTTGGAGGTGTCTCCTTTGGAGGTGTCTTTTTTGGAGGTGTTTTTTTGGAGGTGTATCTTTTGGAGGTGTCTCCTTGCAGGTTGATCATTACAAAGCTCAGCAATTTTTTGGGTGACTGTTCTGCTTTCATCTAGTGGTGTGTCTGTGCCAGGGTCTGCCTCAGCATTTCTGTGGTGTGTTTTAACACTGCAAGGATTACAGCCGAAAAAGAGAATATTTGAGGTAATAATGTCTGAGAGGGTACACGAGGAGAGCTGTGGATCATGTAGTGGTACCTGCTGCAAGTGTGGAACAAAATGCAGCCTGACCAGGAGCACTCTAAACACAGCAGCATTGTTGATATTGTGTGTGAACTCGTGGGGGAAACAGAAGTGGTGTCTGCCTCAATCATCTTGGTCACGTAAGGAGATGCTGGAGATGAGCTTTTCCAGTGGCTGTGTTGAGGTTCTCTGGGTTTATTTAGAAGTTGGTGAATCAGAGGAAAACTTCCAGTGGAGTTTTGTAGGAGTGATGTCACCACTCTTTATGGATTACTTAATGTCTGAAAACTGCTGCTTAAATGCCATTTTCAAAGCAAAGCTAACTTGGAAAAAAAAAAAAAAAGGTACTAAGTTTTATAAGTAGGTCAGAGGCATTGAAAGTAAAGCAAGAGAAATAGATTGCTTATTTTTAAACTGTCCTGAAAAAAATTGGAGATAATCTTTTGGGAAATATCTTGGTAATGGTAGAGATAGGAAAAGCCAGTGTAGTGGCTAATTATTGGTATTCACCCTTTTTGAGACATCATTTGATAGTATTGTAGTTAAAGAACTTCCATGGTAGTTACACTTGGAAAACACCTCAATAGAAAGTTTGATAATTTAAAAAAATAATCTCTAAGGAAACAAAGGTAGATGTAAAATAATAAATGTAACAAAGGTAAATGTAAAACATGTTTCAAGACACATCAAGGAGGGTTTTTTAAACCCCAAAACTCCTAGAAAGCATTCAGTACTAACTTCAGAATTATTTTACTCTTGTTCTTAATAAGGACATTTAAATCCAGCATGTTATTTTTATGACCTGCACTGGCAAGATGTCTTGTCAGCCTGAGTGAACGTTTTTCTGAAATACTGCAGCTGCATAAAAAAATCCTGTTCAGAAAAATGAAGCAGATGGCTTTTGAAAGTAGCAGCTGGTATATAAAATACGAGGCCTCTGATAGATTTCTTCTTAAATCATGTGTGCTAGCGTGGGGCTTGTCTCTAATTTCTCCATCTTCACAAACATGGATTTTCCTCTGTCTCTAATTTTATTTCAAATTATACCAGCTGGAATTTACTGGCCATTTATGTAGCTAGGAAAGTGCCCATTATTTCTTAGTAAAATCAGAGAACTCAGAAGTTACACCATCAGTGCTTTGCTCATTCAAGTGAAAAACCAAATATTTTAAAAGTCTGACATCAAAAAAGAAGCTGTGCTTTTGCTTTTGTGCCTGGCTTCCTTATGGCAAAGCTTAGCAGTTCATGGCTTAGTGTTCCTCTCATTTTCTTATGATTTAAGAGTATCTTGGAACTTTTTATCCTTGGAAGACTAGACATGTAAGTGAAATTTTTATTCTGCATAGGCAATGAAGAATAGTGATGAAAAAACATTTTAGAATAATGGTGAGAAGGTAAATAAACAAAATTGATTTTTACAGAATATCAGGACACTGATATGTCAAGAAATATGGCATGTTTGACTTTTAAATTCTTCTTTGTTTTAAACATTACTGCCCCTATTAAACATGTATCAGTTGTATCAGGTAGTATATGCACATATAATACATGTGTGTGTCAGTTTTGGCTCACTATCAGAACATATAAAATTGAAATTTATGTTTTTCAAGTATTGCATAATTTCCTTGTAGTAAACTGTAGCTGTCACTACCAAAAAGTTAACTACAAATGTGAAGTGTAAGTTACACTTTAATTCTTATTTGCCAACCTGGGAAGGAGCAAATGAAATTAAAGTTACTCCTAACACTGGCACTGTAGTAGTATTCATCAGGAACTCTGAAGTAGTTTTCATTTCCATTGTATCCCTTTTAATAGAACTTAAGTGCCCCAAAGTGTACATTTACTTGGCTGTGAATCTGAGTTAAACTTGTTAGAACGTGTACCAAAAAATACAAGGAAAAAGATGCTAGAAATCAGCACTACAGTTTGCAGGAAGAAATTTGGTTTTGCCTCTATCCTCCTTTAAACTGTTTTCCAGTATATTTTGTATACTTTGTATATATATACTTTGTATATATTTCCAGTATATCCTCTGCAAGTTCAGATAAGCACATTCTGCTGTGTAAGATGGGTAACTGGAAGCAACTCTGCTGCAAGCAACATAAGGCAAAACAATTCACTTAAGACATAATTTTTTTGGCTTTAATTTATTGCCAGATAAAAGGTATGCAGGCTTTTTAGCAGTGTAACACTTGAATTCATCATCCTAGTGTAAATCTAAGTGTTCACCTTCTTCATCTTTCTGCATTTAATTGCTGCAACATTGGGACCATGGTGTTTTTGAGATCACTGCAGGCTTCATCCCATTTTTTCATTGCCAGAGCACCTGGTCTGTAGGATGTGGTGAAACTGAAGCAGTGCCACACAGGTTTAGCAGGAGGGCTCCACAGGCTCCATGAATTTGGGGGGAATCAGTAAGGCTTTGCTGTTTTTTCTTTGGCTGTTTGGTTTCTTTGGAGTGACTTTTTCAAAACCAGGGTTATGTGACAAATTTATATGAATTAGTGTTCTCGTACAAACGAGGTAAAATTAAGGTTTATTAAATAGCACCCTGTGACTTTTCCTATTGTAGCATTTGGAGAAATCCCATTATTCTGAACAAAAGAAATGGGGAACAGAACAGCAGCAGAGGTTCTGGATCTGCTTGAGCAGTATCTGTGCTTACTCTTCAGCCTTCCCCAAGGCATTGCATGCTGGTAACTCAACTCCCAAGTTTAAATAAAGGTCTGCACATAGCTCCAAGGAGGGCAGAGGTGTGCAGAGTCACAGATAACAGCATCTCCAGAACCCACAGATGGGATTCATTCTCCTTCACGTGCTCCTGAATCCATCATAAACAGAAAGAACTGGTAGAATTCTTCAAACTTGTCAGTTTCATTTTTGTGTCTTTGTGTACAGGCTTTATCCTCCTAAAGATCTGGTCTTTTTTTTTTTTTTTTTTTTCTTTTAAGCAGACAAAAAATATTCTCACTTCTCATTTAACTATTTTAACAACAACAATAATAAAAGCAATTATTGAGCAAACACAAAAGACTTCTAGGAAAACTATTCAACTGCCTTGTGGCAGTGCACTTAATTACCATTGAGTTATCTCCTGCATCTCTTCCATTTAGTATTTATTTGTTCAGGCTTTTTCTGTAGGAAGTTATGCAGCTCATGCTGAAGCTCTTGCGAAATTCTTATCTAATCCTTGCACAAGCATTAGTTCATGCATTGATCTAATGCCATCTGAAAGAGAAGAGTCAGGAAAAGCTGAAGGTGATAAGAGAAGTTCTTATTAGTATTCTGGGAGTAGGAATTGAATCTCCATTTTTTTTCTCTCTTGGACTCACTGAAATTTAAAGAAGAATGTGTGGACAGATTTCTGAAAAAAGCAAGATAAAATTAATTCCTTCTACCAATTTATCACCTTTGCCATCCATAATAGGACTCTTGCTCAATTTAATTCTGAACCACAATCTAATTAGACCACAAGACTAAAGCCATGGTCTTCCTGAGGTTTATAATCTCTTTGTATTCCTTCCACATTTCAAATACAAAAATAAATAGGCATAGATAATGTATATGCAATATTTTATTATAATGAAGTGCATTTTGGGAAGTGGATGTTATAACTGATTTTGTGCACATTACAGGAGGTAATTTTCTGTTTTCAACAAATATCTTAAGCAGATGAAGGCATTTTTATCCCACTCTTTAGGCTGAATGATGCATTGACTTTGGAAGACTTGAAACTCTGGGTTATGGTACCTGTACCAAGGAACTTCAGAAGCACTCACACTCACCCCTCTGCTGTAAACCAGCAGGGAGGGTCTTTGTTGGATGAAATGTGAGGTGGAAGGAATGTATGTAACTTACTCCATCTTTATGGAATATTTGTGTTTGGCCACCTCTTCTGGACTGGGATGTACAAAAAAAAACCCCAAACAACCCATTTTTCTGCTTGTCACACTAACAGAAATATGCCCTCAAATATGCATCTCTCTGATTGCAGCATTATGGTGAAAATGTTTCTTGCAATTAAGCTGAGAATTTTCATAATACTTATTTTTTGTTCTAAATTTTTGCAATTGGGACGGGTTTTAAAATTCACTTATCCAAGTTCTGGTGCCAGGAGTTGCTGAGTCAAACTGGGAAAACATGACTGGAATTTATGAAAGCTCCTAAGCCAGAGTGCAAGAGGGAAGAAACTCCAAATTTCAAATGTTTGGGGAATGCTTTTTATTCATTTATGGAATAGCAGTTACTTGAGGCCAGCAGCATTTTAAAATATGCTTGCCTGAAAATGAAGATGTTCTTAAGCTGTTTAGTTTAACAAATGAAACACTCACTACTGGGATCTACAAGGCAATGAGCTGTGAAGGAAAAAGAATACAAAATTGATCATTGTCACTGTTTAGTAATGACTGGTAGCCTCAAATTAGCATAGTTTCAGCAGAGGGAAGTTTTATGTATCAAGACTGAAAAAACCCATTTGGCTACAGTCAGTTCTTCTCAAGTGTCTGAATGCCTCAGGGAGAAGGTGAGTAACAGCTCTGAAAATCCCTGGTGCTGCAAAATTGTTGAAATGGTTCAAAAAATTGTAGGCATAGTTTTAAAAAAATAAATTTAATTAAATGTGACAGCCAGTGGGTATGTGATTTAGGTGGATGTAAGGCAGGCTAGCTGGGGGATTTTGTGAACAGGTATGTTAGGTTTTTTAGGTGAAGAAACCTGACAAATATGGGAAGGTGAATTCTAAGTAAAAGGGTAGGAGAATGAAATAAAAGCTTGTATTTAAAGTACAATTAAAGTTCACTAAGCTTCACTGTGGATGATAGAAGCAAGAAGTAAATCAATTATAGTTCCTTTTAACTTGTCACATTTCTGGAATATGAGCATCAATATGAGTAATGAACTCCTAGAAGTTGCATCTTCAGTTTGTCTCTTACTTTTGAAGTATCCCCACCTGTGGACAAGCAGTGCTGTTGTTTGCCACCTACAGGCACTGCAGAGGTTATTTATGGTATTTACATGGGAGCCTGAAATCTATATTCCTGATTTCAGTACTCTGAGCTTTGGTCTGACAGTTTTAATGCTGGATAGCTTTTATATCCCTACTGGTGAACAGAAGTTCTTATTTAATTTTCTCTTTAGGTTATTAAACAGATTCATTAAGCCATTTATGAAGGCATCTAGATGCCAGTTCTGATTTAAACCAAACCTTTTTTATAGAAGAACCTTTTTCATCCTAGGGAAATACTATCCTGTTCCTAGCAGGTGCAGTTCTGCAGCAGAATAAAGAGTAATTGTAAGTGGGCACTGGTTGAAATCAGATGCCACTCAAAATCTCTGCATCTTTTGTCTTGTTTCCAGAAATGCCCTTTCCAGGGAAATGTCTTCTCAGTTGGGACCTTGATGATACTGAGCAGCACAGGCTGGACAGAAATGCCCAAACTTCTCACTTTCCAAATTTCTTGGAAATGTCTAAAGGATCAGGGTAATCTTAGGAATGTATGTAAATACCCAAAGGGAGAGTGCAAAGAAGACTACAGAACTCTGCCTGTGGACAGAACCAGAGGCAGTGGGCACAAACTGCCACAGAATAGAATCATAGAATTGGCTGGGTTGGAAGGGACCTCAGAGATCATCAAGTCCAACCCTTGATCCACTCCCGCTGCAGTTCCCAGCCCATGGCACTGAGTGCCACATCCAGGCTCTTTTTAAATGTCTCCAGGGATGGAGAATCCACCCCTTCCCTGGGCAGCCCATTCCAATGTCTGATCACCCTCTCCATCAAGAAATTCTTTCTAATGTCCAACCTAAACCTCCCCTGGCACAACTTGAGACCTCTTGTGCCCTCTTGTCTTGCTGAGAGTTGCCTGGGAAAAGAGCCCAACCCCCCCCTGGCTCCAACCTCCTTTCAGGGAGTTGTAGAGAGTGATGAGGTCTCCCCTGAGCCTCCTCTTCTCCAGCCTCAACACCCCCAGCTCCCTCAGCCTCTCATCAGGAAACACTTTTTACCTAGAGGGATACCAAGCACTGGCACAGATTTCCCAGGGGAGTTGAGGAGTCTCCATCCTTGGAGTCATTCAGAAACCCTCTGGAATGGTCCTGGGCAGGTGACCCTGTTTGAGCAGGGGGATGGACTTTGCCCAAGCCATTCTGTGATTCTGCCTGGTACAGACAGGAGAACTCTGCAGTCACTTCATAAACAGTGTTTTACACCTGGTGCTGGTGAGCAATATGTCAAGTTACCCTTGGAGAAAATATTTATTTCTTTGCAGAGTCTCTCTGATGGATGGAATGTGTCTGCCATATTAATAGGTGATAATAGGATAGGTGATAATATGATATATACAGTAAATACCCATGTGGTTGTTTAGCTGACAGTTCTCTGATTTATACAAGGTCGTTTGTAAATTATTTCATAAAAGAGAAGATGTTTATTCCATTAGAACTATGACTGTTTACTTGGCTGACACAGAATATTCTCTGCACTTGGGGGACCTTCATGGTTTTGCATTAAAACAGAGACTCAAACCATCCTGACTTCCTGGCAGATGCATCTCTCTTTATTTCACTTACAGCCACTGTAATTACCAGATAGATATAAGTCTGTGGTTGGGGGGAACTTTTTTTTTTTTAAACTTTAATCAGATAAAATTTTGTAAACGTTATCAGAAAAACTGGTTTCACCAGAAAACCTGGTTTCACATGAGAAACCAGGTTTTTGTTGTTGTTTTTTAATTATATAATTATATACAATAATTAATTCTTCGTGTTTTAATTTGTATAATACTGCCATGGGAATGCAGAATGGCTGTTTCTGTAGTTGGGTACAAATTTTGAATTATATGATATTGGAGGACAATTATTTCTTTTTCTGCCTCTCATTAGCATTTGTGAGAGTTGAACTGAGAAGAGTTAAGAACTTATGGGGTTGTCAAAATTTTGAGTACCTGGATGACTCTTAAATACAAGAAGATTTCTCCTGGTGTTGTAGCTATTGTAATAATTCATATCCTCACTCTTACACAGTTGCTCCTACTTATTTTTCCACATCTTAATATATAAAATAAAATTTTTTCATGCACTGATAACCATGAAGGTCTCATGTATTTGTTGCTTCACAGCTGAGGGCAGGATCCAGCTGGTGGTTGGGGAATACTCTGGTGCATGCTTGAGTTTTACTGGGAGGATGCTGACTGGAGAATACCTCCAGGTGTTGAATCTGCTCTACTTATATATCTTCTGAAGTAAGAATTTCATAGCAGTAGGAGTTGGAAATAGTTTTCCTTACCACTTGCCATAACTCAAAAAACGTTTGTGAAATACGGAATATTCTCTTCGATCTGCAAGTAAATTGTGGGTTTTTGTGCTGTCTCAGGACTTTCTGCTACAAGAGGCTTTAGGATCTCAGTAACAAGTTATGGTTTCATAAGAAATCATGGCCATCACATGAACTGTCACAGAGAGGTTGTACTACTGTAGAGATAATGTCAGTGGTGACAAAAGGTTGTTGCAGAGAAGACAGGATTTGCAGAGAAAAGTTGTTCAGGACTGGTTCTGTCCTCTTATTGTCTGGTTTGTTTTTCTTCTTAATAACTGTATAAATTACTCACTGCAGTGTTGTGAAAGCACTACATAAACAGCAGGTTTTCTACCTACTTTGCTTATTTTAGCAAATAAAACAAGTCCAGGGTATGTGATGAAGATTTGACACACCATGGTCCATCTTGGCAAATACTTCCCTTGCTCTGTGGTACATCTTCTGCTCTTGACCATTCTTCTAGAGTTTGCCCAAGCACAGCTTGGGATTGTTGCATGTCCAAACACACAGTTTTGTCCTAAGCTTCCCCTTCAGGAGCTGTGACCATTTCTCCATCGTGTTGGCTTCAGGGTCAGAGCACACTCCTTGGTGTGTTTTATTTCCTACAGTAGATGGTGGCCATCTAGTTACACTCTTGTTGATTCTTCTTGCAAGTTCAAACACATTTTTAAGTCAATATGTAGTATGATTTATACATACTACTCCTTTTACTTCTGTTTTCATTTTCCCAGTCACCCACAGACATTTTTCTGGTTTATTTGCACGAGTAAATGCACCTTCAAAATTAAAACCTGTTGACCCAGGTGGGTCATGAATGCAGCACACGTTCACCTGTCCTGAATGCAGGTGTGCTCAGCCTCCTGTGAAGAGTTTGATTATATTTGATATAACATATGTAATCTTGATGGGGAGAGAAGGATTAATTTTTTTTGTCAAGTTCATTGCAGTCAAAATGGGTTTCTTACAAACCTGCAGCTCATTTGTGGAGACTATGAACATAACTTCTTTTGTCTCATCATGCACTGAGAACAGTCAATCACAAAAATGAAGACATTTATTCTAAAATTGTTTGGGCAGTATTTTAGTCTGTATTGGCACTGAACTGATCTTTGTGTGATGCATGCTTGCTTCTTTTGCTGTAGGTGAAAAATGACTATATGTTAGAAATAGCAGATCAAGTGGACCAGGAAATTGCTTTGAAACTAGGTTGCCTTGAAATCCGGTAAGCTGATAATTTCGTTTATTATTCAACATGTTTCTGACACAATATATACATTAATTTTAAAACTGCTTATAGTTTATTGATTTCTGACTAGTAAAGCTGAATAAAACATCATAAGACTTCTTTGCTGCAAAGTAGTTTGAAAAAAACTTGTATAGACTCCATTGTAGCTATGTTTTAGTTATTTTTAAAATTAACATTATTAAAAAATTTTAATTTATTACATCTTGATACTGCCTTTTGGGGGAATTCTTCATCTGAATAATTCCAAGGCCTGTAGTCTACAGTGAAATATACTTTAAACACCCAGCATCTGTGGTGTTATTTAGCAAATAATCTTGTCATTGTGCATATATAAACCCTACAGCTATAGAATGTAATTAAAAAGAAATACTGTCTACCTTTTCTCTCTGCATTTACTAAATTTTAATGTGCTATTTTCAAATTATTAAATCTCAAGGATTCTTTTGGGTGGTTTTGGTGTTCTTGTCAACCGTACAGACAGCTGGAAAATAAAGATAAATTTATCAGATTAAGAGATCCTTGAGAGAGTTTCCAGCACAGCTTTTAAAATGCATGTGCTGGGTGGGGGTTTTTTGCTAATTTATGAAGAACTTCCAGTCTGAAACATTTGCTTTTGTCTCAGTGTTATCTTGCACAAGGAGATTAGGGAAGAAGTAAAATTGCAAAGAAATTAATGGCAAATGTAAGTTTTTCATCAGAGAATAAGTGTGCTTTAAGCAGTACTTTCCAAAATAAAATTTAGGGTTATTAAATTGTCTATTGTAGGAAAACCTGACGTGTTTGTTATAAGTTTTGCTGGCAGCTTCAGAGAAAACAGAAATTTTTTTTGGAACTGCAAGCTCCTTATCCATAAAGTTGTTGGTGCTTTATTTCAAAACATGTAGTGAGTAGAATAATCCATCAGTCAGTCCCTGCTTTCCATGTTTCTCATTCCATGGCTCTTCTGAGCATTTTCATGAGATAATTTCTATCAGATGACTACTCAGACCATAAGCATTAGCAGTCCACTTACTCTTGACAGCAGTTATCCCAGCCTTCTCCTAACAGCAGCTACTAATTTATGATTTATCCCTTAATTTTTGATGTGAACATGTCTGGATTTTCATCATTCTCAGGTTCTGGTGGTTCTCCCTGTTACACATGTACAGACACTACTGCTGTTACAAAGGAGGGAGCTGATGGAGGTAGAAAGGAGCTGCAGAAGGGCAATTTAGGCAGCTTCTTTTGGTAGCAGTGTTAAGTTGGTTCCAAGTGAAGTACTGAAAAGACTGTATTCCTTTGTAATGTTCAGTTCATGAAATTATTTTATAAAATAAAAACCTGGTCTGCTGAGGGAAGAGAATAACATACTGATATTTATATCTGAATTCATTCTACCAATGTTTCCTACTGGTAAGTCTCTAAAATACTCAATTACATTGATGTTGTAGTTTGAGGCTGGATCATCCAATAATTGTTACTTTCAAATATTTTTCCTGAATTCAGGAGATCCTACGGAGAGATGAGAGGCAATGCATTAGAAAAGAAGTCCAACTATGAAGTGTTAGAGTAAGTATTGTGTTCTAGCTTGAGGTTTCTGCTGTTTCTTAATCAGGAACATTAAATTCACTTTAATAACAGAAGGTTTCTGTCCTAATTTTTTTTCCCCATGAAATTTGTTGAGTGCTTAATTATAAGAAAAGGATAATGCAACCTATCAAGGTATAGAAGTAGGAAAAGCACCTTTAACTCTGGTCCAGAGACACAGAGTTGGAGTTGTTCAAGTGATCAGGAGGCTTATTATGATTCTTTACAACTGTGCTAATTTTTATGGGTTCATCAAGCCTAGTTCCAAGGTGATTTTGTTTCTAATTGGTTTTCTGTGCATATTGCATTCTTCAGTAAGGACTCATCTGTGGTAAAGTTTGATTTACTTGAAAATGTTTGTGGTATTGTTTTTTCTTCTGCTTCTTCAGTGAGTGGATTTCCTGAATTAGCAAGTTTATTTTTTATCTGTGTATCCCAAATTTTAAGAAGACCAGGGAGCATCTTTTTACTGAAGTATTTTGCTTGTTGTGCAGTATATGGCTTCAGTCTAAACAATCCAAATCCCTTAGAATCTTAGGAGATGAAAGCTGGTTTTATTTTAATTAATTTAGTGGAATAATGTTTCATACATACATACACCAGTGATCTGCTCTTCACTACTTTGTGAATAGATGCTTTAGAGTTTACTATAAAATTGGAATAAAAGGTAGATGTAGCAGTAAAATATTTTATATTATTTTATTAAATAAAACGTGCCAACTACTCGAGGTGTGAAATTAGAGAACTTGGAGGTTTTCCATCACATTAAGTTCACAAGCATTTTTTAGGAAACTCTAATTTTAATATGTAACTTTATTGAATTACTTTCTGATTTATATAGTACTCCTTTAACTGCAGAATTTGAAAGTTTTGGTTTTGTTTGAATTAGGGTTTTTTGAAGGACTGCAGGTTTTTGTCAGTAAACCAGTAGAAATATCCTGGCTGAGGAAACACATAAGATAATGAGAAAAGACTAATGAAGATAACAGGGTGAGCAGGTAGACATGGCTAGAAGGTGACATGAAAAAGATGTGAAAATACTCTGAGAAATTCTGATCCATGTCCTCCTCTTCAGGAAAAGGGAACTTGTGAGGTACCATGGTTGCAATTTCCATATGTTCCAGCAAAAACTTGAGAAAGGATATTTTTAAGTCAGCAAATCAGAAGCTACAAACATTAGTAGTTAGCTTAACAATAGGACAGAGTAATCAAGGGCCATAACAGATGACATGAAGTATTGAATAATAATTGGAACAGGTGAGGGTTCCTGGAAGACTCAATATGGGGTTGCTTCCAGTTTATCAGTGACTTATTTTTTTCCAGGGCATGTGTTTTTTCATGCAGTAACTGTTTTGGTAGGAAATAACTTAATTGCTGCTGTGAAAGACAAAGTGAAGAAAAAACCCCATACACCAAATCTAACAGCTTAATGGCATTCAAAATTGGAAATGTAGAATTATGTACTTCAAGGGTTTTTTTTATTTTTTAAAGTAAAATGTTTTTTTCTATGGGTTTCAGCTGGGAGAGATGAAGGATAAAAGCACCTTAAACTGGCTATAGATAATTATAGGCTGGTAAGAGTCAGCAGAAAGTGCCAGTGATCACCAAAGTGAATTCATTCCATCCTGCCACCTTAATAGCCTTATAAAGGTTTATCTACACAAGTAATATTTATTTCTCAAGTGAGGCTTTTTGTTTGCTTTGGGTTGTTTTGTTTGGGTTTTTTTTTTTTTTTTTTTTTGCTACTTTTAGTACAACACGAGGCTCTTAACCAGCTGAGTGCAATTTTTAAATAGTACTTTTTTGCATTTGGTGTGATTGCTTCTTGCCTGAGAGGTCTGTGTTTGATGGGTATTCGGCTTTGATCAGGTTTTCATACAGGACCAAATCTGGATGTAGATAGAATCAAACTGTTAAGTAGCCTTTTATGGTTGGGCCTTCATGTAATGAAAGAAGAAATTTTTTTCATAATAAATGTGAAGCTTGTTAGCATAGAACAGGGATAATTACAAGTACAAAAATGGGAGCTATACGAAGGAACAGCTGCAGCCACAATTTTGTAAAAAGCATGTGAAAGTCTATTATGTTAATCTAACATTATTTTTTTGTTGTATCTTCAATTGAGGTGAAAAATAGAAATAAAGGTAGATGCTGCCTAAAGCTTCTCATCGTTGCAGGACAAGCAATATCATCTAACTGTAGATGGTATTTTACTAATCATGCTGAAATGTATACATAAAAAAAAATAGATATACATTTAATACTGCAAGTAGGATGAAATAGGTTAAATAGAAAGCCAGGATCTTGCTGCTAATTATCTCTTACTGGCAATCAGAAAACAGATGTCTAAGTTTTTAATCTGTAGGACTGTTGATATGTATCCCAAGTTGGCCATTTTACCCTTACCTAATGCAGCTGAGGATAGAGGAGAACGAGTTTTGTAGGGTTGTGTTTATTTGTATGCTCCAATTTTCAATGCTTATTCTGTTATTTATGTTCCAATTTTCAATGCTTATTCTGCTTATACCCCCTGTTCATTGTTGACCATGACATTAAATCTCTGTGCTCCTTACTTCAAATTCTCTTCAGTAAATAAATTTCCATTCTCAGTCAAACACAAGATGTGCTTTATTTTAAAAAAAATTAAGAGTTTTGTTGTACTCTGCACAAGAATTTCTTGTGAGTTTGTTACATACAGATCTGTACCAAAAGCTTCTCTCCAACTCCTAATAATGAATCAGAGAGAGTAGTACTGGAGTGGTGTAGGCTGCTTCATTTTTGAAAACCCCATTTCTCTCTCAAATGCTTAATGTTAAACTAATATATTCCTTGTCAAAATGTCTTTGCATGTTATTTAGATGGTAATAGTGTGTTAGATTTATTTAACTGTGTGGGATGATAAACTGCATATAATTTGCATTTGAGAAGAAATGCATCAAAGGAATTAACATTTATGAAAGTTTTATAACCTTTCAGCTTACTGTCATTGCACAGATGCCCGTGCTTGCTGCTATGCATGAACACTTTGCTCCTCTTGGTTGAGGGTGTTTTTAGTATGTTTCCTGAAATTGTCTGTCTTTAGAGAGCTTTAAAAATACCCTGTTTCATTATTTTGAGTAAGATTTTTGTATTAACTTTGATGTTGGCTTTCTTCTTCCTCTGTTAGCAGTAAATACACACTGTAGATCTCAGGCTCACCAACAGCTTTTGTTTTCTGTGCCAAATGTAAGAATTTCAGATATATTTCTGTTCAAAGCATGCAGTCAGGGGAAGCTTGCTTTCATGCTCATTTCAGAAGCAAATAAAGATGTTTCTTTAAAAGAAACTTTTAAGCTCTTAAACGTAAAGGAAAGAAAGTCACTAATGCCTTTGAGAGTCATGGGTGTAAGTCCTTTTTCTATTTACATTTTTCTTACAGTTTTTTCTTTTTCACCTGCAGTTTTTGAATACTGAAGAGAACTAGTTGATGGTTGTGCTATGTTTGATATATTTGATTGTGTAACAATCTATTTCTGCATTAATGTATATCTCTGGCAACTTCTTAGACATCCTTCTTGAAGCTAATATTTAGCTGTGGTCATACATAGATGTCAGACATGAATGAGGCACAGCACATCTGAGCCACTAACATAATTAGTTCTTCTAGCTCTGGGTGTCAACCAGGCAGCAACCCTATATATGTGTGTGAAAATGATTTGTAATTCAGTTTGCAAAATCTGGGCTCACAGACAGAATTAGGACCTGTTTGACAGATGCAAAAAGTCAGATTGCTTCCAGTAAAAAGTTGTGTTTAATAAGAAGAATAACTGTAAAAATTAATTAATTCTTATAGTGTGCAAAGGATAAAACAGTAGTGGAACATGTGGGATCACAAGAAGTCCTTTCCTTTATGTTGTATCTCCTGCTCACTTCTAACAGATGTTTATTAGAATTTACCATTTTCATGTCATTCCCTCCTCTGCTGACTACATATTTTTTCAATATCCTTTAAATTATTACAACATGCACACAGAACAGTTTTCACTCTCAAAACTTCTCTCTGCTCAAGCCAAGAGTTCAGATAATGTGCTTTCCATACCAGGTACCTGTTGTAAGCTCAGTATCCTTTTGATTTTTAACCTGGAAGACATTGCTATCCCACAACTGCTGTGGAGTGGCTGTGGTTTAATGCTGTGTTGTTTTTCTGACTCTGAGATTGTCAGGGGCCTTATTATGAAAATAATTTATTGAATTGCATGTGTTAGTTAAAATAACAAAGCATAAAACTAACCCAAAACACCAGCCTGAAGAAGAGCAATGTGATACTGCATAATGTTTTCTTTTTTTGTTAACACTGTGTGTGTGCTTTTGTTTCAGGAAAGATGTTGGTTTAAGGCGTTTTTTTCCGAAGAGTTTACTAGATTCAGTGAAGGTAATTATAGTTCCAGTCAATTCTATACTACTTTTTAAAAGTGTCAGAAATCTGAAAATTGTGTTATCATTTTCACTGTACAGTCATAAGGGAATTGTTGTGCAGTTGTGCTCTCTTGATGAATAAATGCCAGAGCTGTATTATTGGTAAGATATAAGCTCCTATAGTACAGGTGTGCAGCTGGCAGAACTAAGATAGAAATGAGTTCCATGGCCTAGAACAAAGGTTCAAAATGAGTCCTTACCTTCTGGTATCAAAGAACTTTTCTTCTTTTTTTCTTTTTTTTTTTCTTTTTTTTTTCTTTTTTTTCTTCTTTTTTTCTTTCTTTCCGAAAGAGGAATGAGACCTCTGGAGAAGGAGGAAGGGAATGTGTAAGAAACCAGCCTATTTTTAGTGACAACTCAATAAACCATTTTCTGCCTTCTTTGCTCAAGGCTGTATCCGACTCATTCAAGGAAGATTTTCAGTAATTTCCACTTATGTTAATCCCAGTTAAGACTATAAACATTATGTGAATCCCACTTCCATTGAAGCCCATATGTTCCCAGAGTGAAAAATGCAAATGAAAAGGGAGGTTAAGCATGGTCACCAAGTATTTTTACAGCCTAGCCATCTTGATACAAATGTCTTGTTAAAATCTCTTGCAATTTATACATGAAAGTATAAAAATACATTGGTATTTTAGAGATGGATTTGCTAAGCAGCAATGGTTTTATAAAAATAATATAATTCAACTTGAGATTTAGGAAGTTTTCTACATTGTGATTTAAATGCATAAAGAGAAAAAGGTCTCTCATGAGGGGGTTTTGTTTCAAAAGACTTTAAAATAAGAAGCTAATGAAGTCAAGTGAATATAAGAAATAACTCTGCATTTTAATTTAAGCAATTATCTGAAACTGTATTCTCTGCTAAAGGGAGAAATTGTGGTGAATGGCTCCAGACGTAAAAGAATGAATAACTGTCTCAAAAATGATATTACAGAGACAGAAAACTGACCAACAATGAGAACTGCTCTTTAGAAATTAGGGAATGGGGAGAATAGCAGGAAGGAGTAGCAAGAATTGCCAGGTAAATCTGAGCAGAACCTTGAAAAGACATGAAAAATAGGAAGAGGGCAAAAAAGAGAAGGAAAAATGGATCTGCTTTTTAATGTAAATGAAGTCACTATTAAAAATAATCTAGGATTCATTCAAATGAGTAAATTACTTTCACTTTGTGAATACCAGTGATTTTGAATTGTCTGGCAAAAAAATGCTTCTGATGGTCAAGAAATATAAAATTAATTTTTTCTGTTGGCGAGGTAGAGCTTCCTGCATGGGAAGACCAGGAGGTTGGAAAAATTAAAATCAAAATATTAAAAAGTGTAAAGTATGAGGTGATATACAGAGGTTTAAAAACAAAGTTCATCTTTACTTGTAATTTATTAAATAAATCAAAAAACCCTGGTGAGTTTAAAGAGCTGTATGTATTAGCTGATCACAGGGCATCTGTAAGCCATGACACTGTAAAAGAAAACCTGTGCTGTCCCAGGAGGAAACATGGAAATAATTGCACAAAGCACTCTCTCTTGTGTATTCTGCAAGTAGTTCTGTTTGTGTTCAAGAAGGAATAACTCAGGCTAATTCAAGAACAGAGGAAAGGTTACTGAGTCAACAAGCCTTCCTTTTTCATTACTTCACTAGAGGAGTATTGGAAGTCTTCCTGCATTTAACTTATTAAATAGTGCCTCTAACATGGCATGAGCTGGGCTCTCATAGGCAAGTGTATCAAGTATACAAATACCATAGGGGGGGAATTTACTTACACCAAACCAACAAGTGGGGGGTGGGGAGGGTGCAGGAAATGGATGTAATCCAGATTGTATTTCCTTAGCACATGAGAAGCCTTCCTGAGCACCCTAGAGCATGCTTTGAGGAAAAAAGGAGCAAAAAAAAAAAAAAAAAATAGTTCTTAGGAAATACCTAAAAAGTAAATTTTCTGTGCATTTCCATTGTAGTTGTCATTTGCCGATATTTCTCATAAATGGCTCTCTGCTCTTCTAGGAGAGGTGTGTTTTGTGTTATGACTTTCTATGTTTACACATTATTAAGGATCTCAGAGTTAATAGCAGGTCATCTTGTGGATTTAACAGAGCCAAATAACATATGACATTTTGCATGGAAGTCCAGATGATGTTGAAAACAGGCCAGGAGAGCAAACCACGGGCAGAATAAAGTAGTTTTCATCAACTGAGTGGCTTAAATATCTATGACACTTGTGAGCTACCAGATTTTTTTTCCATTTAGAGTCTTACTCCTGGTATTTGCAAGATACTCAGTTAAGTCTGGGATCTTCAGTTCCCTTAGTATCAGTTCTCTCTGTAAAAAGGAAAACAATAGGTCCAGTATTAATCTGAGTCCTAACAAAGTGGAGCAGCTCTGGGTGCAGTAGGGAGGTCTTTGGACTGCCAGATATTTGCTTTATCCTACCCAAGTATCTGCAGCTTGTTGGAGTAATGATCCACCTAATAGTGAGCAAAAGGTTCTGCTGAAGTTACACAGTAATTTGAAATGACAACAAAATGGCAGAACTTTAAAACATGAAATTTATGTGCTTATCTAAAGGTTTTCTAGCCCATATATCTGTCTTTGCAAAACTGAGCATCATTTTGTATGTGAATATGCAACACCCTTGGATCACTGCTATTAGAGTAAGTCTGCTGAACACTCCTTTAAAAAAATTCTGGCTCTTTTGGGTTCTGAATTTTTTTAAAGGCTTATTAAGTCTGACTGGGTGTGCTAAGGACAAAAGGAAGTTTGTATTTGTGTAGTGCCTGGAGCTGTTACAAGCAACCTGAAAGAATGAAGAGTTTTAATGCTGTTACAATAGAACATTCATATATGTTTTGGTAGAGGAACAATGGTAATTCCTGTCTTAACCTTGACACACTGCAAAAATAAGCATGGTTTTGCCTTCTATTATTGTTGTTAATTGGAAGATCTATTAGAAATGGGTGTTAGTAAGGGGTTTCTTAAACCTGTTCAGTCCTTTTAGACACAGTCAAGCTTTGGCAAAGGAAAGAAGTAGAGATGTGCTTGTGGTTTTGACATTTTGGCTCCAGGTGATGTAAGCAGTGATGAAAACCCAGGGGGTGACCTGGCTCCACACCACTTCCAGAGTATACCTGTACTCTTATGGTTAGGACAGATGAGAAGAAGGTGCTGCACTTGGAGTTCTAGGTGAACTCCAGTGTTTAGAAACATAATTTTGTTTGGAACTATTGATTTCTTCTTCAATTTTGCAGCATGCTTAAGAGATGGCTTCTCAGATTCTGTTTTTATTATGATAAGGTTAGCAGCCTTCCCAGGGATTATACAGCATATACAGGCAGATACTTCATTTTTTAGAAGCCTTAATATAGGTTTGTTTGATTAGTTTGAGGATTTTTTGTTGTGTTTGTTTGTGGTTTTTTGTTTGTTTTTTGTTTTTTTATTTGAGGTGGGGTTTTTTTGGTGTTTTTTTTGTTGGGCTGTTTTTTGTTTGTTTTGGGTTTGTTTGTTCTGTTTTTTTGTTTGGTTATGGTTTTAATGCAGTTGTTTGAAAATCTGCTTGTATTCTCTATATAAGTTCTTTTTCAGGATATGTGATTAAGTCTCTTGCTCTGTCACACTGTCCCAGATGTTGGGAGGATCATAGCTTAATTTAACTGCTTGTTTTACTTTTCACATTAATTTTTAATTTACTATTTAACTTTCATATGGAAGTTATTTTGCCATATTATCAGACTTCAAGAACCCACTCTATTATGGGTAGTCTTAGGTACAGCACTGGCTGGGCTGCCCTATCAGATGTGAGAATGGTGATTTTAAGTTTTAAACCTCGTATAATGGTGTTGGTTGAACTGGTTTTGTGTGGATTCACAGTTAAGAAGTTGGAAGAAATGAGGAATCTAGACAAAATAGTTCCTGCAAAGGTTAACATGTCTTTTATTATAATTATTCAAAACATTATTGGTTAGATATTCCCTCTATAATATATACCAGAAATTATTTTGTTTCCTAGCAAGAAGGCAGAACTGTTACCTGTATCTTGCACCTTTTTTTTTTTTCTTGAGAATAATCTGCATCTCATTGATAAACTGCTGGTGATACTGACTGAAACTCTGAAAATTCACTGTCACTGATTATATTTAAGATAATCTTTAAACATTTTAATACACAGGCCAAAACACTACGAAAATTAATCCAACAAACATTTCGACAATTTGCCAACCTCAACAGAGAAGAAAGTATTTTGAAATTCTTTGAGATCCTCTCTCCAGTGTACAGATTTGACAAGGAATGCTTCAAGTGTGCTCTTGGTGTAAGTAGAGGAATGTGACAGTCACAGAATACATGCTGGACTTACGAGTCTAATTGGTTTTGTAACTAATTGCTTGCTTAATTCCTATTTTGATGTAGAGATGAGTGCTTGGATTTCATTAACAGCAAAATCTATTTGTTGATTTTATTTAGACCTTTTTCAGTTGACTATTAAAAAAAGCACCATTTATTAGTAGGGTAAGAATTGTACAGTATTACATGTTTTTATTGGTACTTTGTTGTAAAAATCAAGATATTTTTAACCTGGGTTCCTCAGGAAATGAGTCTGCTCAGCTTTTTCATTTGTAAATTTTCCTCTAATGCCTTTTAATCTCTACCAATTTCAAATAGATTTTGAGAAAGGGCTTTAAGTCTTCAAGCTTTGTGAAAATAGGCACTCTAGTAGAAATTAGAACATGAATATCAGCATCCATGAGAAGAGGAAATGTAGGAAATACACAGTTCTTGTGCAGACCTAAGATAAAACACATGGAAACACATTTTGAGTAGCACAGATCCCCAGGAAATCAGTCATGAGCAGTTTTGCTATTTACAGAATAACTTGATCTTAAAATATTTTAAATTGTTTGAAGGTGTTACAAGCTTCTAGAGAATAATTACTAAAAACTGTAATTATAACATTGGAGGGTGGTGTTTCATAGTAAGGTCTTGTTTTACTATTGAAATTTTGCCCTGTCTTTTTCCTTTGATTCTGAAGTCAAGCTGGATTATTTCAGTGGAACTGGCAATTGGCCCAGAAGAAGGAATCAGCTACCTTACAGACAAGGGTGCAAATGTAAGTCTGCTTCTGTTTTCTTTTCTGAGTTACTCTCCTGACAGCCATGACCTGTTGTGAATTGAACTTCACACACAGGGGAATGACAGCCTTTGAGTTAAGCACAGCAGAGCTTGGAAATTCAGCTTATGCAGCTGTTGTTCAGATATTAACTCGTGATTTGGGATCAGAGGATATGCAGTTGGGTTAACAAGAGAGACTGTGTCAGCTTTAGCTCTGAATTTGGTGACTTCTGTACCCAATGAAGTACTCATCTGCAGAATTTGAAGTGTTCAGTGGAGATGTTAACAATGAAACATGAAAATTATTTAAATTATTCTCATCTTCCGTGGTGTAAATGAAGAGCTTGTTTAATCAGTTACGTTTTAGCATTTGTGCAGTTGTTGGTGGTTTATTTTATTTACTTGTATCCTTAAAATATTTTCATTACCCGATGCTGACTGTGCTAGAGTGTTTCTTGTACACCTCCAGGGTGCAAGGAGGTTATGTTCAGAGGGCTGGTTCTAGTAAAATGTCTGAGACCTTTCCAGTCCTAACTTGAGCTCATGTCCAACTTCTGTTGAAATTAAATCAGAGGTAGTGAAAAGGTTTGGAGATCAGGAGTACATAGCCAGCTAAGAACACACCTCATAAAGCACTTTGGAGGTAGGTTGGGTATCCTGTGAATGCAAATACTATGTGGTTAACCTGTTGATTTTTGTGTCTTGACCTCCAGAGGTTGTTTCCACTTCAAAGTGTGCCTGGAGTTACTCAACAGTGACCTCTGTAGGCAAACTGGCTGCTTGGTTTCGTTTTGCAAATTCTGTGTACATTGGTATATACATTGTTTGCCAAAGCCTGATGGAACTGCAGAGGAACTGACTTATACAAGTGTAATTTGGAGATTAAATTATGTGTGTGCTTTTGCAACACCAGGGCTAAAGGCCGAGTGTTTTGCTGCAATTATGAAATTTTCTCCACTTTTTCTATTTCCTTTCTATAGCCAACTCACCTGGCAGACTTTAATCAAGTGCAGACTATTCAGTATTCAAACAGTGAAGACAAGGACAGAAAAGGGATGCTGCAACTCAAGATAGCAGGTGCACCTGAGGTATGATATTGAAAGTTACCATGAGCAAACTACCTTTAATTTTCTTGGGAAGGAGTGGAGATGAATACAGCATTAATGAGGGTATTTTGTAGATTATGCTTTTGTTGTGGTCTGTAGCTTCTTGCTGGATTTTTCTATTGTCAACTTGATTATGGTATATTAAAAGTATACTTCACTTTTGCTTGTGCATGTTGCAGCAGGGACTACCTATATGTGTATGGGCACAAAGATCTAGTTAAACTCTTGCTCCTTCTGTAATTAAAACCAGATTATTATATTTTGACATTTTGTATACTGGGCATTCAGTGGGTGTACTTTAAGGGGAAAAGTAAGTTGAGTGTGAGCAGTCATCATTAGTCAGATTTTTTTTTTTTAAATAGATGTTGAGCATAGTGAATGTTTTAGGGTTTGCATCTTGTAGTTGTATACTTTGTTACTTGTAAAAGAAGCTTAATTTTAAAATACTAGCCCTTAAGCACAACGTTATAGCCTAATAGGAAATATGATGCTATGTCCTAAAGAGGAAACTAAACAGTTTCACTTTTGTGAAAAGGGGAAGTACAAAAGAGGGGAAATTTCTTCCCTCATATTAGATGGAGGCAGAGTTGGAAGTGAAATTACTCTTGTCCTTGGTCTGGTGCACTGGAAGGCAGTCACTTGGTAAAGAATGATTGAAGGCAGGATGGGGCATCTGCACATAGGGTGATGAATGTTGGTGGTATTAAAATTAATGCTTGTCTGTATGTCTCCTTTTCCACTGTCACTTTTTTTTTTTTCTTATAATTTTAATCATTTTTGAAAGTGGGAAGGTTAGTTTTTGGAGCAAAGAATAAACTGTGGTAGAAAAAAGGATGGAAGAAAATAGCACCTGTAAGAGTTTTAAGGAATAAGCAGCTTCCAAGTGCCACGTCCTGCACCTTGGCCACAACAACCCCATGGGGAGCTCCAGGCTGGGCACAGAGTGGCTGAGAGCAGCCAGGCAGAAAGGGACCTGGGAGTCTGGATTGACAGGAAGCTGAACAGGAGCCAGCAGTGTGCCCAGGTGGCCAAGAAGGCCAATGGCATCCTGGCCTGGATCAGGAACAGCGTGGCCAGCAGGTCCAGGGAAGGGATTCTGCCCCTGTGCTCAGCCCTGGGGAGGCCACAGCTTGAGTCCTGTGTCCAGTTCTGGGCCCCTCAGCTCAGGAAGGAGATTGAGGTGCTGGAGCAGGTCCAGAGAAGAGCAAGGAGGCTGTGAAGGGATCCAGCACAAGTCCTGTGAGGAAGGGCTGAGGGAGCTGGGGGTGTTGAGGCTGGAGAAGAGGAGGCTCAGGGGAGACCTCATCACTCTCTACAACTCCCTGAAAGGAGGTTGGAGCCAGGGGGGGGTTGGGCTCTTTTCCCAGGCAACTCTCAGCAAGACAAGAGGGCACAAGAGGTCTCAAGTTGTGCCAGGGGAGGTTTAGGTTGGACATTAGAAAGAATTTCTTTCCGGAGAGGGTGATCAGACACTGGAATGGGCTGCCCAGGGAAGGGGTGGATTCTCCATCCCTGGAGATATTTCAAAAGAGCCTGGATGTGGCACTCAGTGCCATGGGCTGGGAACTGCAGCGGGAGTGGATCAAGGGTTGGACTTGATGATCTCTGAGGTCCCTTCCAACCCAGCCAATTCTATGATTCCTCAGACTTGTTGGAATTATAGCCATGAAAGTCATAGCAGTTGTAATGAACAGTGGTTAAACAGCCCAGATTAATATATTCTATTTATCAGCTGTGCTTTCTAAACCTCATATTTCAAATTTGCTACAGAAAAGGTAAAGCAAGTATCTGATAGTTCTTTCCCCACCCACATTTCTCTGTTTACTGTTTGCAAGGGTGTACGAAGCTGTGATGCAACGACACAGCTGTTCTGCCTGTGTTTGCAGCTACAATAAATAATGCCTCTTTGTTGGTGCCTTGTTTTTTTTTCCCCTCCTTTAGCCTCTGACAGTGACAGCACCATCCTTAACCATTGCAGAGAACATGGCTGACCTGATAGATGGATATTGCCGGCTGGTGAATGGATCCACACAATCTTTTATTATCAGGCCCCAGAAAGGTAAGGGCACCTTTCATTCTGGTAGCTGCTGTACTCCTATCCCCTGCTAGGTTACTTTGCATTTCAATAGAAGACACAAGGTATCAGCAAAAACCTCATTTGGAGGCTTTCAGGGAGGAACCATGAGGTATTAGAAACCCTTATAGCAAATGTCACTCTACTTAATGGCTGGTAATTTAGATTGGGTTTCAGCAATCACTGTTGTGCATTATTCTGAACTTTTTTTAGAAGAAGTAAATTGTAATTAAAGGCACTGCTAATAAGGTCATGTTATTTTGAAATGTGATGCCCTAATATACAAATGTAAATTCATAGAGGCTGTTTAGAATGCATCTGGCTGTGGTTCAGATGATTTTTTAAAACTTCTGCCATCCTCTCAGATACTCATAACTTTCTCATAACAAAGCTCTTCCTTTTAAAAATTTAACTTTCAAGAACTCTCATGAGCCTTTCTCATAAAAGATAACTAAAATAGAGATGTATTTTTTAGTGTTGATCAGTTGTTTTTGTAGCAACAAGCTGGAAGAGACCAGGGTGTAGGTACACCTAGCTTTAAAAAGATAATTTTACTTAAACCTTAACAGAATTTCTAATATTAGACAACTTAAATTATTGAAAAAAAACCAAGCAAAGCTGGTTAAGAATGGAAATTTCTGTCCTCTTGTACTAATCTTCTGGAATCCAATTTTTTGTTTCTAGAACAATAAATAAATTGGTTCCTTCTTTCCTATTTGTAATACAAGAAATCACACAAACCATTCCAGAAGCTCTCCTGTCTGAACCCGAGTCCCATTTTAGCCACATTTTTGCTTTTTCTGCCCCTCCCTGGTTTTCCCTGGCCTGCAGTCATTCAAGTGGGGAAATGTTTATTTATGTGTTATTATATTCCCAGGTCTGTGTACAGCATCCTACCTGTGCATAAGGAAAACTAAAAAACACTGAAATTTGGTCATTGAGTAACAAAGAAACATGATTGTAGGTGTTATATGTTTTGTCAACACTTGCTCAAATTAATTTTGAATTTCATCTTTGCTTGAAATTTCTAACCTTTAGCTTCAACACAGACTGCTTTGATAGATTTTTAGTTGTGCAACCTCATCTCTGTACAAAGGAAAATCTCTCAACTCAAACAGAGTCACAGAATTGTCACAGTTGGAAAAAGCCTCTTAAGAGCACCTTGTCCAACAGTAAAACTCAGATCTTCTGGCCCACCTAGTGCACCACTCAGTGGTGATGAAAACATTGGCATTGAAATTTGATGGCAAAAGAATACACTAACATCAGTGATAATGCTGTCTATTTTTCTAATAATAAAATAGGCATCACGAGACAAGATTTTCATTTTACTTTATCTGCAATCAATTGCTTTCTGTGTTTCTTCTTCTCTGAAACATGATAACTGGGGCTTCTTACAATCCTTCTTATTCACTCTCAAAAACTTTACTTTGAATACCCATTAATTTGACAGTTTTTCAGCCTGAACTGTATTAGACAAAGTTAAAAGCTTTTTCATACCTTAACAGACTACCTCACCACCTCTCAGTCATACTGAGCTAACAGATAGTTCTGACTCTGTCTTCTGCTTTTTCTTTAGAGGCACACAGGTAGAGTGTGGCCAACTCTTGCCACTGGTGGTATTTCAGAAATTGGGTCTGTTCAGTCTACACAGCCAGTGCTTGCTCCTCTGCTACTAGAATGGGTTTCTTCTTATTATGGGTTTCTTCTTATACACAAAAATGCTCTCAACTCCACAAAATACCCCTGCTCAATGACTTCCTGTTCTGTCATTCACAGCAGCAGGCAGTCAGGGTCTCTCTCCATCAAGTCTTAGCTCTGTTCATCCAGTGTGGAAGCTTCCAGTGCTGTGACACTGATTGTGCTCCAGTCACCTCTGCTTCTATTTCTCAGCCAAACCCTTTTCTTGCTGTTTGTGCTGTTCTTGCCCAAGCAGGAGACCCTCTCCCAGTTAAAATCTTGTTAAAATCTCTGCAAGATTTACAGTGTCCTCTTCAATACTTGTTCCATGATGCATACAACCATCTGCCATCTCAGATCACACCATGTGGGTCCTGACTTACTGCTGCTATAGGTGGTAATAAAATTAGACCCACTGAAGTTTTAACTTTTTCTTCCTAATTCTTGTCTTCCTCTGATGTGACTACTTCATCATTAAGCTGTTATATTTTCTACACTCACCTAAGCTCTGTCAGAGGCAAGATCTCTGATTTTTCTGTGTGTTGTACTAGGCACATCTATGCTTTGCACTGTGGATTGCATGAATGCAAAATAAATCAATGCATTAAATGGAGTGTGAGGTTTTTCTGTGATGCTTTTCTTGGTCTATTTTAACACAGACCAAATGAGCAGTGATTGAGTTACAGGAACATTATGTAGCACTTTGGGAACATTTCCTCTTTAGGCAAACATTAAGAGAATCCCTCCAGTTAAAATAAATTGTGGTCTTCTTTTGTCTGAGGTTTCTTTTTTTGAAGCTCATAGCAGTACTCAAAATATTAATTAAACATTTCCTAGAAGAGCTGTCCCCACCATGATCTGTATTCCCAGATACCTCCCACAGTGAGCTTTGATTATACAAGGCACATCAGAAAGAAATCATGTAACAGCTCCTGATCCAACAGATGTTTTTCTCCCCTCTCTGAGCTTTCCCATCCCCTCTTTGTTGTAAATTTACATGTTGATTGCAAGTCTCCTCATAAATTATCCTTCTTGATTACTGAAAGAACCTGTGTTTTTGTGATATTATCTGTCTCACTATCCATTAGTAATCCAGTTTATCTTAATTTGGTAAGAACAATACGTAATGTTTAAGACCTGGACAGTGTTTGGCATATTTCCATTCAGTTTGTTATATTTTTCTTTAATAATTTGATATACAGGTCCCACTAGACCAATGTGGAAACCATAAACTTAATATTTGTGTTTCCATTATCACACTTAACTCATGGGAAATAAGCACACTGATAGAATACTGATATTTAATGGCTATTTACTGGCTGAACTTTGAACTAAGGAGCTTTCACAGAATGTTATGGGTTGGAAGGGACCTTGAGAGGTCAACTCCCAGTCCAGCCCCTCTGCTAAGGCAGGATCACCCAGTGTAGGTCACACAGGACACATCCAGACAAGTTTTTAGTGTCTTTAGAGAAGGAGACTCCACAGCCTCATTGGGCAGCCTGTGCCTGTATTCTGTTACCCTCACAGTGAAAAAGCTGTTCCTTGTGTTTATGTGGGACCTCCTATAGATCACAGAATCATAGAATGTCAGGTTGGAAGGGACTCTCAATTTTGAGTTTCAAAATACCAAAATTAAAGAATCTGTTAAATTCTTCCAAGTGTTTTCTCTTTTCACACAAATTAACTGTGAGCAGCATTTTTATTTTAATGGAATGGCAACATGTATTGTAGTTCTTATTGTTAATCACTGACAATTTTGACCCCTCACTGATTCTTTTTTCACAATAATTTGAGTCAGATGAGGACAGTTTACACTGTGGTAAATCAAACTCCTTGAGAGTTTTTTCCTGTCTCCTGGAGCCAGGAATTACAGGTGTGGTGGAAATTATAGGTGCACAGGTTTTGGTAGTGGTGAGGTTGCAGAGCTCCCTGTGCTGGTCACAGCCACCTTCACACCATTCCACCCCTTGTTTCTGTGACACACAAACTAGAAAATTATCATTAAAATACATGTTCTTTATGACTTTCACTTACACTTAAAAATTAGCAGCATAAAATTTTCAAGTATCATCATCAAAAAGACAACAAAAACCTGAAAAAAGCCAAATAAAAAAACACAGAAAAAAACCCAACCCCGACTATACCCATACACACATACTTAAAAAAAAAACCACAATGAAAGACAGCAAATACACATTAAAACTCCTCTCTTAGACACATTCCCAACACCAGCATCCAAGCTCCCTGGTATTCTCCAGTCTTACTTTTGGCTGCTCCCTCTTCCAGTTGCTGTTGCTGCCTTGAATTCCTGCCCTATGCTGGGCATCAAAAAAGTGGTTTGGCCCTTACAAGCACCCAGCCTCAGCTGCTTGCTCATCCCCCCCTCCTCAGCAGCTCAGGTGGAAAAAATAATGAGAAAATTCATGGGCTGAGGTAAAGGCAGGGAGGTCAGTTACCAGGTCTCACAGGTAAAACAGACTGGACTTGGGGAAAATGACTTTATTACCATTAAAAATAATTTAGGTAGTGAGAAACAAAGACAAAACTAAAGAAACAACTTCACACACACACCTTTTCCTGAGATTCACCTTCCCTCCTGGCTTCTCTCCCCCAGGGGCACAGAGCTGGGCTGGGGGTTGGGGTCAGTCCATCCCAGCCCCTCTCCTCCCTCCTCACAGAGGTCCCTGCAGCCCCCCCAGTGCCAGCCCTGAGATTTGGACTCCCCAGTACAGTTCTGCACATCCAATTTTTAACATTTAATATAGAACTGGGCAAATCATTGTGGGTTTCAGTTTATGAAAAACAACATATGCTTTTACTGGGATGCTGTTAGTAACGAAATTTGACTCCAGACCTACAAGGGTGCTGATGAATGTTTCATATTTTCATTTGGGATATAAGCTGTAAACAGATGAGCACCTACTTGGGAAACACTGAAGTGAGCAGTTTGTACCCAGAGAGCCTGTAGGCGTCTATAAGATAAGCCTTGATAATCCATTTCATCAGTTGTTCCATGTGGATGGATTTTTCTTGAATTTTCTCCAGTGAAAGGGGAGGCATCCATTATACTACTTAATAGTAGGTTTTTATTTTTAGTTGCAATTTTTTTTTTAAATGTGCTTTCATTTCCAGTTTCTCTTGCCCGTATCTGGGGTTGTCCATAATTGAACATTTTACAGTCAATGTGTACATCAGATCATGGGATTTGGCAAGGGACAGTGAAAAAGAAGATGATCAGAAAATAATGGGTTTTTTAGTTAGGTTGGACCCATGCACGCTGCCTGTTTTTTCAACCAATCTGGAAACAAAATTAGTTTAATTTGCATTAAGAGTCTCTGCTTGTCTCTGCCCATCTCCATCCTTTCCTCTCACTGTTTTCCAGCAACCTGAAATTTCCTTGCACCTTTGTCACACCCTCTACCCATTAGCTGTATCACAATGCTCTTTCTGTGCTATGTAAAGCCACTTCTGTTGACATTCTCCTTACCTCACAAAGTCTGCAGAATGGGTTTACTATTAACATGGAATCAGGAATCAGGATAAAGAGATGTTTTATTGTGATTCTTTGTGTTTTGCACCCATAGGAAGCTCTTCAGATAAGTGACTATGGACTAACAGAATGGGAATCTCGTTGTTAAGGAAATTTAATACTGCACTGGAGGGTTGGATTCTGTCTTTACCTCTCTTAAGTGCTTTTTGAGAGGTAGCAGTTGACTTGAGCACACAGCAGCAATTGCCACCTCTGGTATTTCTCACAATCTCAAGAGGCTGGAGTCTGTGTTTGCAGGAGAAACAATTCAGTCGTCAGCTGAGGTCAATATTTGGAATATATGAAGCATTGTGACCCTGCAAGTGTTATTAAATCATTTGCTGATGTTTTTCTGTCCCCAAATATTGTACTGATGTTCTCCACACACCAAAAAAAAAACCCCAAAACAAAAAACTGAGAGGAAATTCAAATTCAGTCTTTAGAAAACCAATTGATTACTGTGCAGTTAATAAGCAATGGAGCTCGATGATGAATAACATGGGAATTTTTTTTAATAGTTGCTTATTAATTGTGCACCTGTAATCTTGATTTAAAAATACATAATGAAGCTACCTTTGAAATTTTAATATGAAGTTCTTCAACAGACATGTTTGTATCATGTCCTAAACCTTTAAAAGCAGCAGGCTGCAATTTTTTCAGTAGCACAAGTGATTCATCAGCAACATTAAATCCATTGCCAAATGTAGGAGCAGTGTTGGAATAACAAGTAGTAGCAGCATAACTTGATTTAAACCAGAACACAGGATGCTTTTGTGCATAATGTCTGACAGCTAATGTAAACATCAGGTGGAATTTAGGAGGTTTTGGGTACTCTTCACAACCCTAGGGAGGCACAGTGGAGGGCAGGATTCTGCCTGTTGGATGGCTTTTGCCCAGTTCCATTAGTGAGAATCCTCTATTGCCATTACAGTCTCTTTTTTTGGATACTTATCCCCCAGTCTCTTATTGTTAGGCTGTCACCCACATGCCCTTGGTCTCATATTTGTCACTCCACACAACCTCTAAAGGTCTTTGGCTTTTTTCCCCTTCCCCAAAAGGTATAATTAACCCAAATATAACACAATACCTTTATTTCCTTCTTCGTGCTTCCTGTATAATCTTGCTGTCCTTCCTCTGCCCATCAGTTCCAGATGCTTGCTCTAGTTACTGAGCTGCTCTAGGTCATCTTCCAAATCACAGCTTCTTGTTTCCTTTGTTTCCTGACTTTTCCTGTTCAACACCCACCATCAGACAGATCAAAACAGATCTGTGTTGCTGAGCCAAATGATGTTGTTCTACGTTTGGAGAGGAAAATAATTGGAACATAATATATGTAATTTGCCATGCTAAACTTCCAGATATCAGGCATTTCTCTGCTCAGTCCCATAATACACAAAAGTGAGACTGTAGTTTACTTTTGTGTCATGATTTTTGTGTAATTAGTGTTTGCCAGCATATTCTAGAAATACTGCTCTTCCATTTTCTGTGGGGTCACTTTATCAGCAATTTGGAGAGTGATAGCTGTTCTAATTTCTCACTTATTACTTCTTACCCCCTTAATTCAATCTACTGCAAATCACTGGTGTTTTAGTAAAGGATTAGTAACTTACATGGATGCCATCAAATCTGTGTGGGGAAATAAGTCTCATCAGATCCAACAGGGAGAGAAAAAAAAGCTTGGTCAGGTACATCCACACGTGTGTACACAATAAAATTATCAAAATAGTTCACAAAAAGTTCACTTTTTCTCTGGCTGCCAAGCATTACTGTCATATAATTTCAACCAAATGAATGTTTGAAATCAATATGGTAAGTTCCATGCTCTGATGATTTATTTTAATTGTCTTACTTGGAAATCCAGATTGCTTTCAATTTTTATATTTATATGTTAGCACTTAGCAAAGCTAACCCCAGTTATTTGTGTACATATATATATATTATATATTATCATATATATATATATTACAAATTATAATACATTTTTGACTAGAGATGAGATACTGTCATACCTTCTACCATAAATAAAATTTTTAATCCTGTTTTCTTCTTGTTTACACAGAAGGTGAAAGAGCTTTACCGTCAATACCAAAGTAAGTTTTATGGGGTTTTTTTTTCTTCTATGTGAAAAATATTTTGACAGTTTTCCTTAAGTGATGCTTTAGGACATTTTATATGTGCTTAATTTTTATTGTTGGGTTTGGATTCTAGGACAAATAGGAGATGGTCATTTGGGGCTATGGGGCATAAATGACTGACAGCATCATTAAACTATACAGATACCAGAAGTAAAATCTGAGGAAAAAAGTGTGTAATGCATTGATCATATTTGACAGTAACAAAAGAAAGATGTTTTGGAAAAGACTTGACTAGGATTCAGGCTATTTATTTTGAGTCCATGGGTAAATTTAATTATAGGAATGCTGCTAAACAGTTTTTGAATTGTCATTTCAGTCTATGAGTCAGTCTGTGCTCTTGTTTTTAATATTTTTCCCTCTTTCTGCTTATGTGAAATACAGAAAATAGATTTTTATTTCCTCCTATCATAAATCTGTCATGTCACCTTTTTTTAATTAAATTTCTAGAATGGGGATAGTCTAAGTTGTGACCTCTGTGTTCAGTGTCCCAAAGAATGTAATTTAAATACCAAATACTTGTTATTCTATTTTTTAAAATATAGAAATGCAGAAGGATCCTGCTCTAGTAGTAGTTATGAATTTATAGAAAGTGCAAATCTATGTGAGGCAAATAAAATTGCAGCTTTTTCTCTAGCTAGTTTTATGGTGGTACCATAAACAACAAGTAAATTATATAACCTTTACTAAGATACCTCTTGGCATTTCTCTCCTTTTCATGCTTTAAGGTAAATAAGAAGATATTTCAGATTTATCTCTTTGAACCAAGAATACTTTTGATATTTTTGGAGTTTGTACTCCATAACATGGTGGTAGACAATCCTATTCTTCTTGCTCGTTCTTAGCACTCCTGGTGTCAGTGGCCAGGTCTCCACCCTATCTGGAAAACTGGGATACTGGTCTCCCCTTTCTGTGAGCATTTTCTTATTGTGACCCCCTAAATTTCACTCCTTTTTTTTCTTGCTTATAATCTGGTTGCTTTCTCAATAGCCACATTTAGACACAGCTTAAAGTCTCATATCTTTAGAATCTTCTCCTTGAACCAATGTCCAGAACAAGGAGAAAACTGTTGAAAGACCAAATGGAATTTAGAATTTTAAGGTGTCTTATCTTGTCTTTTTACCTGTGCCTACTTTGACCCAGCAACCTCATTCTGTTTCTTCCTTGATTCCTGGGAGGAGCCCAGAATTACTGTTACTACTTTTTAAACTATTGGATGGAGTATGGAATAAGATTTGTTCCTGAATCTGCAGGTAATGAGCCACTTAGATACCAGTGGCTGCTTTTCCATCACAGGTTCTGCTGCAGGACTCCCTAGCCAGGTAGTGTTCTGTGGGGGAAAAAAGAGAGGAGTTAAAATGCAGGAAGGAAATAAAAATGGAAGTTGAGATTGGAAGCAGGAACAGTGGTAAGCTTAGCATACACTCACAAGGAAGAGAAAAATGTGGTTTTGTTCAAATAGATACAACTAAGAAACAGAGAATAGCTTTTTAAGTTTAAACTTTTTTTTACTTGTGGGGATTCCTGGGATAAAATAAGTTTGAAGGAAAAGCTTTTTCCCATTTTTGGGACATTTTACCAAAACTGGTTTTGTATGCTTAAGTCTAGTTAAACAAAGGCACCCCACAGGCTTTTAGACTGGCAGCAGAGGAATGGGCTTTTCACATATATGAAGCTGCTGGCCAACAGCAGCATCTTGCATCTGGGAAGATTTGCCTTGCCAGATGAAGTTCCAGATTTATGAAAGGACAGAGTGCAGTTCCCTCTTATCGTTAAAATTGTGCTTATATTTGTATGTGGAAAAAAAAAAGAATTAGAACCATTCATTGCAGTTTCTTATAGTAAAGAACATTTATACCAAACTGCATTTAAATGAAATAGTTTTTCTTGAATTATGGGCATATAAATTAATATAGAATTTAATATGACAAGTGATTTTGCAGACAAATCCTCAATTCATGTTCTATTTCCAAAAGATAATACAGAAAGTAAAAATGATTGCATAGAGTGATAATGTTCAAACATGCACAGCTTCATCTTAAAAGTTATAAATTGGCTTTTGTTTTTCCCTTTAAATTTTTTCTTTATCATGAAACAATATGCTAATTAAAACATTAATTCACTCTCTACACTCCTACTCCCCCAGGTGGGTTTAAAATGGTAGATTCCTTTCTGCCTTTTCTCTCCCCCTCCAAATCTGTCACTGTGGGAAATGGATTGGTCCTGCTAATTACAGGAGGTGCCCTGTTGGGATGAATTCTCAGTGTGTGTGAGTGTGCAGAATGTACAGCATTCAGAGATTCCAACCTCTGTTTTCCAGGCTGGCCAACAATGAGAAGCAAGGAGTAAGGTCACACACAGTCTCTGTGTCAGGTAAGGCTCATTAAAAAATAAAATAAAAAAATAATAAAAAAATATATATATATATCTAAATGCAAGTTTATTTATAAAGCTAGCAAATGTTTAGGCAGATTTTCCACTCACAGTTAGCTTGCTTCTTGCTGCATGGCTTTCCCAAGACCTTCCTTGTAGAGTTTCTGAAGAGAAACTTTTTAGCATCACTTGCAAGAAGAGCCCTATCCCTGCAGTAAAGCAGGGCCAGGATACTTCAAAGCCAGGGCTGCTTGTCAGTATTTTCATTTAGCTTTGCAATGAGGCACAGTGTTGTGGGCTAGAACTTAAATTACCTGAGTATGTGTTAATTATGAAGGAGCAGCTTTGCAAAGTGAAAATAGGCAATTAAATATTAATCATCACTTTTCAGAAAGAAGACACTTAATAGCTTTTTTTTTTGTAGCTGCTGTTTAGATCAAAGCACTTAATTTTTGCTATTGAAAATCAAGTTAATTGAAGGATGTGCATATGAAGTAACACATGTTGTTTCTGTCACTTAGAGGCTCTTAGATAGTTACTGTGGGGTTTTTTAAGTTTTTGTACTTGAGAGAGAGTATTTTTCTTCTTCAATTTTCTTCTTAAATCCTTTTGAGGGATTGATTCAGTGTCTTAGTAAAAAATGCATTTATAAATTCTTGTACATAATATTTATTAATGAGGTTTTTCAGTATGGAAATGTGTTGGTATTATGACAGTTTTATATTATTAAATTCCTAGTATTTGGCCACAGACTTCAGGACCCAATATTGTGACCCAGTGGAGTGTCCACCCCTGACTTGTAAGGGGGACTCCAGCCTCACTTGAACATCTCTGTGAGCCCTTAGTGGCACATAATCAAACAACATATTTCATACCAGAAGGAGGAAAGATTCATAGAGCTTTGATTAATTTCCTGCTTTTCAGATTCCTTTCCCCACCCTTAAGCTTTTTATAAAGATGTTTGAGATCCACCCCTTGGCAAAGTAAGCCCAAAGTAAACAGACCTTGTGCAAGAAAATAGGTGAGAGGATGTAGAATTAAAATGTGTATCAGGTTGCAGAGGTGTAATAGAGCTTCATCAGTTCCTGTTACCTCTCAGACTCAAATAACTCCTTTCCTTCAGTACCTGTCACACAAGCATGGTAGATAAGAGATATCACCATGGTCTCTCTTGGTTCTTACCTGTGTGACTGATTTTAGCTGCTGGAAAAAAATTGAAGTTTCTCAGTGCTGTGCTTTTTAAGCACTCACATAAAAAAACCCAAAAAAACCCAGTAATCTTCAGCACAACATAGTCATACTTCCCTGCCACCTAAAATTTTCACCTTTTCAGTTTTTCTTAGAATGCTGATCCACTTTTACTATTAAAAGCAATACTAAATGCTTACTTCATGATCCTTTATTACTGTTGCTTTGACTTTGCAAATTCAGGTCTCCTCTGCTTGATGCTTTTTACCTGAAGCAGTCGTGTGTCTCAGAGCACAAACTTGCTGCTTTTCTAATTTTTCCAAGCAGTGTTTTGATACTCATGCAGGGAAGCTGTAATACCACATAACTCTGGCATTTAGAGCATCACAAAAGGGTAATGGTGGGCAAATAAAAGCTTTGCTGAAGTACCACAGAAGAGACAGAAGTGCAGGAGGTGAACTGGTTGGTCAAATAAATGTCAAGAAAGCTGTAAGGTATAAGGCTGGCTCCTGGAGCCATAAGCAAAGCTTCTACCAGCAAATGTCTCTCCCCTTCTCTGCAATACCAAAAAAAATTATTAGGTATTTTTCTTGTTTTTTATCTTTCTACAATGAAATCATTGTGCTTGATCCTTGTTTTTTATACCATATTACAAATCACTGGAAACACTGACATACTGGAGTGATTCAAGCCATTGCATTTATTATTAGCTCTCAAGGGTTCTTCTTTTTAGTAAGGGTACACAGAACACTGACATATTTTTTTCTTATGTTGGTTTGGATTTTTTTCCCAATAATTCCTTGAAGTGCATTAATTGTGGTACAGGTGACAGTATATTAAATATAATCCACAGACAGATTGTTGAGATGAAAGAACCTGATAGGAGTTTTGCTTCTTAAGTTCCCAAAGGCATCAGAGTGTTATAAATGAAATAATACCTCATGTAGATGTGAGGAAGTGTCACTCTTGTCACATGTAACTGCTCCATCAGGATGAAACAACAGAGGTAACAGATGTACATAATATTCAGTTAACCCAAGAGTCAGCAGAGCCTGACAGCTGACAGCATCCAGTGCAAAGCCAGCTGTGGGTGATGCTATCTTGGTTTGCAGAATGAGAGCCTTTCTCTAGTGACATTTAAATGACTTGGAGTTAAAGGGCTCCAGATAAGACAAGCTTTTATAACTTACTGACAGCTGTGATGTCCTCCATGCCTTTGATGGTTTAAATCATAAATTAACTCTGCTGGGGTTTTTTTTCAGTGAGGTTTGTTTAAATCTCTTCTGATGCTAAAGCTGAACAGCAAAAATCTGAGGCACATATTCAACAGGAAAATAAAGCAGTCAGACATTTTAATAGCATTTTATTACAGTATTAATACCCTTAGTTATAAAGGAAAGTTTCACTGTGAGTTCCCCATCACACTTTGGGGATAACCAAAAGACAGCATGGAATGTGATTTGGGGGTGTAAAAGTTCAGGTATTCATCTGAAGTTCTGCAGGCTAAAAAATAAAAATCTTAATGAAAGACGCTTTGTTTTTCTTTTTGAAGTATTTATTAACATACCTTGAAATATTTCTGGTCTAGTGACATGAAAACTTGTTCTTGCCAAGTGCTTCAATATTCCAAAGCATAGAAAGGTGGAGTTGTATTTAAATTTTTTTTTCTCCTCTCTCCTAAAAAAGGCCTTTTCAAACTAGTGAAGGGTGAAGCTGTTTGGTTTCAGGAATCCAAAGCAGCAGATTGCTGAATCTGGGAGCCAAGAGGTGTTTCTCTTATGACTGTGTCACTGAGCCAGGTTTCATTGCTCTGCTTTTGCTGCGTGCTCCTGTTTCTGTTTCCTCTGGTATTATTTGGTTGCCTTGCTCTGATGTGCCTTGCAGTGGGCACTGCCTTCACTCTGTATAAGAACCATGTCTACCAAATTTCCCATTTTTTTAATCTACAACAATAATTTTATCCCTCAAATTTTACATCTGGGGAGAGGGGTATAAGTAACTGTAAATAAAAAGCTCAATTGAAGACAAGTTACATTTCAGATTTCTTCTATATGCATCTGATGTTTTGGTGTAAGTTGCTGTGATTCACCAGAAGCAATGAATAATTTAACTAACATATAGTTCCAGCTTTTTCTTCCTTCTTCCTCTGCTTCTGTCTTTACATTTAAAAAGACTCTTTCTACTTAGCCAAGAGTGTACACTCAGGAAACAGTAAGGCTGAACTATTTTCACTGTGCAAATAGTATGTAAAATTTATAAGCAGCAACATACTGGGTCACTGTAATTCTCCTGACTAGATTTCCTACTATTTTGCTTGGAGTCTCTGTATTAAAATGCTCTGCTCTAGCCTACAGGAACTTATTTTGGCCAGCAGTTTGTTTTGAAATAGCAAATATTAGAGTAGTTATGTGACACATATTTTTGCTGATACACATATTTCCAGAGATAATAATTTACCTTGTCTATAAAATTATATAGTATAAAAAGTTCTTCATAAAATGAAACCAATTAAGCCTTAGTTTCCTTGCTCTCTTTTTACATAAATCCTTTCTGACAGGGTTCTTTGGTTTCTTCTCCCCCATCCTTGCTTATATAAACATGCTTTTGCATCCCTTGACTAATCACTTCTTTGCACTAGAAAATTCTGTGGACATTTTTTTTTTTTTTTAAACATAGCTCAACCATTACTTTACGTGCAGTGCTCCAGAGTGTGACATTTCAGGCCCACTTGTTTAAGCAAGAATTGAACAAGCAGAGTATTGAACAAGTCTTGGCAAGGTGAGCTTCTTGGCAGGGCTAGGTTTAGGGTTGGACTTGATAATCTTAAGGGTCTTTTCCAACCTGAATGATTCTGTGGTTCCAAGCTGTCACTCTTGGCATTTGGATACTCAGGTACTGTTGAATAAAATAATGTGGTTGTGGGGAGAGAGCTGTAACTGGAAGGATGGCATTAAGGAAGGAGATCAGGCACCCTGTAGGAGCCAGCACAAGGCATGAGCCCGAAGGAAGGTTTTAAGTCCTGTTGCAGGGTTGGTCTCTTCACAGCAGGTGCTGATTTGCAGCTTTAATGTGTGCTTATTTTGTGAAAGAAGCTAAAAAGTGTTTAAATCTGTGGTTGCTGTTTCAGATGTTAAGGCAGACTGTTCAAGTTCTTCATGTAACAACCACTGTGATGCACACCTGTGATAGGGAAGTAGGGATCTCAAAGGGAAATTTGTGTGTCCTCTTGTCCTCCAGCTGGCACATCTGTTGTTACTAACACAACATCATTTTCAGGTCAAGGGGGAAAAATTGTTTGCTCATAACAACTCTGTAAGAAATTATAACTGCACCCCACAGTTTAGATTTATCCAGCAATGTGCCCAGCAGCAGAGGAATGGGGTCTCCTGGAGAGAGCTTCCTGATAGAAAGTGAAGGATTTTAGCATCCTGAGGGGCTTCTCAGTAACTTTCCAGGTTCTGTCTCAGAATTACAAATTTTTAGTATACCATTACACTTAAATCATCTGCCATGGTGAACTCCTGCTCATGGCAGTGAAGTGGCATGAGAGTTCTTCTCTGGGGTGCTACTGAGGAGTAATTTAGTCACACTGCTCAGCTGAAATTTGAATGAAAAAATTTCTCTTTTGATGGAGATAAGTATAATCTTAAGTGAGATTTTAGCAGGTAGAAAGTAATTTCTATGAGAGACTTCCAGTGCAAACTGAAATATAACAGGACCCAATGTCAAAATGCAATAAAGAGGAGGAGGAAAAAAAAAAAAAAAAAAAAAAAAAAAAAAAAAAAAAAGAAGTAAATTTATTCACCTGATTTCAGGTGAATTAACATTAAAAATGTCTTTAATGAAGCAGATGTGAGTATGTGAAGGGACCTGAATGTGTATATGAATGTTGAGGGCTAATCACAAGCACAGCTATGAGCAGTAATGGAAAGACAAATCAGATTTCATTGAATCACTTCTTGCAGAGCACAGTGTGTGCTCTGTTTGATGGTTCCTGGGCTCAAAAAGGTCTGCCCTGTGCTTAACTCTGAAAGAGTTTCTTGTGTGGGACTTGAATTTCCTAGTTCCATTTGAATTGGTTGGTAGGGGGAAAAGGTGTTCTTTGCTTGGGGCTGTGAAGTTGTTTTTTAATTCGTGTTCATTTCATCAAGTCATTCCAAAAAGAAAATGCTGAAAAATTGACAGTGTCTGCTAGCTCAGTGATGTACTCTACTGCTCACTTCTTCTGAAGAGAAAGACTAACAGTCTAGCATAAATTACATAGTTACACATTCAAATTAAGTAATTGGAGGAATATAAAGGCTCTGTACTATTGTAGCTCTGCCATATGGTCACAGGACTGGGAGACATTCAAGTTTTATTAAAGGTTTATTAAAGATGTATTTTACAAACCTTGAGCAAGTCATGTCTCCAGGTTCACAGTTACTTGCTTCCTAACTCACACAGCTATTCTGCTGATTAATAAGATGCTTTTTAATATCCTTAATGGTAATAAATTGCAATATTTCAGCTTCCCATCACAGCTGAATAGGCTGGTGTTGTTATCTTTTTGTATTTTAAGCTGCTTCTTTTTCATGCACAAGATGACCAGAATGAGCTGTGGAGACAGGGTAAACAAATTTCCTCTGTATCAGTGCCTAGGAAGATTCTGCATTGATTTCATCAGTCTGTGTCACTGGTGAAAGAGTTCTTCCCTTTGTGATCCAGTAATTTAATCTGAGCAGACACTTTTCCTTTGCAAGTTATAAAACTGTAGTATGACTAAAGAAAAACCCCATGCAGTATTAGGTTTGGGGTTTGGGTGTTTATGTATAAAGTTATTTGATGTGACAAGTGCTTAGGATTAATTTTATTTCAGAAGCTGGAAAACAAATAGATTTATTCCCCTCTGCAGTTTTATTTTTCAGGGTTTTTCCTCAAACTGACACAAGAGTGTTCAACAAAAATAGAATGGGATGTTATGAGTTTCAGCCTTCCTTATTCTCTTTATACACAATGATTTAAGTGAATACTCAGTATTGAGAAAAGCAACTAAATGAAAAAAAATAGTCCAGTGAAGTCTTCAGCAGCACTTCTGAGCTTTATGGGCATTTAGGTAGATGTCAGTGATATCCTGGCTGGAAGCTGGTATGGAATGGTGGAAATGGAACTTATTTATTTCACTTAGAATTAACTCTTCACCTAGATAAACTCTCTTTTATAGCTTTATGTGAAGATTTGGTACATTTAAGACAAAATGGTCATTTAGAATAGTTAAACTTGAGACAGTAAGTCATAAAGGTGAAGTTTAAAACTCTGGAAACAAGTTGGACTGCATATCACAGGGCATCAAGACACATCCATAGTGAATTAAAACCACCTTTGTCATTTTGGTGTCCCTTCCCAGTGAAGCAGGTTTAGTCAAGTTTCAGCCAGCCCTTGTTACCCCTGTATCAATGTAAGAGTGAACAGCATTTCAGGATTTCAGGCTTAAATTATCTTTGTAGCCTGATCAGGCAGGTCAAGAGGTGAAACATCCCTTCCAATTCAGAGTTTACTTTGCTGCCAGTGACTCTATACCTGCTCTTCTGTTTCAGTACCAAGTATCAGATTGCTTTATTCTAATTTCAATACCTTTTCAGTAGTGTCTTAAAATAGCTGTAGTGTTTGTTTCTTTTCTTTCAAACCTTGTTATGTATGTTGCCACAGGTTAGTGCTAAAAATGGGGCTTTGTGATAGCAGGAAGAGATGTCCCTTAGGAATGCAGTAGTGGGGTATGCATGGAAATACTGATACTTACTCAATAGGTTTGCCCTCCCCTTGCACCTCTTGTAGTTTTAGCATTAGGTCTGACTAATGTTCTGTCATTTTCAGTAACATGTAAATTTTCTAAATTGATTTTTTCTGGTTTTTTTACTCTCCCCAGCAGTTTGTAGAATGGTACTTTCTTGTTTTTTAGGATACAATGACAAATCTGTACGTATTCTAACTCTGTATTAAACTTGCAGCAAAGCATGGGTTGTACATAGTCATAACCCATTAAATTTCATGCATGAGATTCAACATGAAGCTTCCTGATTGGACAGTGACTGAACACACTTAATACAGCTTTAAAAAAATCTGCACATTATCCCTCAAAGTTTGGCCACTAAAAACTTCACAGGTTTATATAAGACAGTGCTTTTGTGTAAGTAGAGCTACTTCAATGGTTCATAGGTTTCCAGAAGCTGTGAAAAGTGTGAAGTTACTTTTATTAAAAGGTAATTGTCCTTTTCAAACCTTCCTCCACTCCTCCCAGCACATTTGGGTGTGCTGTGTCAATTTGAACCTCCAGCCTGTGTCACCCAAGGTGACTGAACCTCACTCTTAAGATTTGACTGTGAAGCAACAAGATGTGGGATTTAGTTGATGAGCTTTTTAAACCACCTCTCACATTTCCTCAGATAAGGGAGAGAGGGAAAAGAGGAAAGCAGAGAGGAACCTCTGCTAACAAGAGGAATAGAAGGAGCAGCTATCCTCAGGTCCTTAGTGTTGTCCTGTGTTCTTTCCTACTTTGTGAAATCAGTTCTGACTTCTTTGTATTTTCCCATATTTAAATATCTCTCTCCTCCTGATAAGCAATTTGCTAATTAAATGCAGAAGGGTAATTGGGAAAGGAGACAGTGGGGACAATACTATAGGGTGTTTGCCCAAACATCCTGAGAGAGCTAAAATATCAATTAACAACATGGGTCTGCACTGGGCATGAAACTCCAGTGACAGATTTCAGATCATAAAATATGTCAGTGTTGTATTTCAGTGGGACAGAGAAACTGTGGTTTTCCTTGTTCTATGTAACCTTGCTATGTGAAGTACTTGTTTTATGTTGTAATTTTAAGGGTCCAGAAAGTCAGTACATCCATGTTTAAGTCTGGTGGCTGTCCCTTCAGTCAGGATGTAGCTATGGAGCAGTCTAGTACAGATGGGGAACCTGCAAAAGCAGGTTATGCTTCTGTCGTAGATAATACTCATTGTGTTGCCAGTGGATGGTTTATATAGTTGGCAAAAGCTGACTTTTTAACAGTCTCACTTGAAAAATCAAAATAAAAATAACTTTGCTGTAGAAAATAATTAGAAAGAAAAATACCAAATACACTTTGGAGTTTTCAGTAACATTCGTGTATCCATTTAGGTATGCAGAACTGTAATGTAAACCTTTACCTTTATGTTCATTCATTGTAGATGTTCTCTTCAGTCTCTTTTCTTTTATTTCCAAATAATTTGTTTCTGTTTTTCTCTTTCCTTTTCTTGCCTCTGTGTAAAGGAGTCAATCACTGTCAGCATAAAGTAAAGAAATCTAGGCGCTTTCTCCCTTTCGTCTTCTGTTCCCATGAGCCGCCGCCTAAGGGTACTGCACTGCTCTTTGTTTAGGCTGCCTTATTAACCCAAAAGCTGAATATAGTAATGCAGTTACTGTCTTTTTATTACTACTTTAGCATCAGGTAAGCAGAGATCCAAGAATAATCTCATTAAATTTCTACTGCCTCTTTCCCCCTGTTGAATTGGGTTTTTATGCGGAGTCGCGAACTCTCTGGTCCCCGTTTTTCCAGGGGACAATCACACCAATAATTTTGTTTGTATGGCTGTGCAGCCCCTGTAATGCCCCTGGGGTTTTTGGTAATGTATTTTGACTTCATTCTTGGACCCCTGATACAAGCATGCTTATGAATGAAACAGAATAGCAACAATAAGCATCAGCTAAGATGACTTTGGATTAAACATTGAACATGGTGATGCTTTTGGCTGCGTACTTGTTCAGCATTTGGTCTGGACCAGTTTGGCTTTGTTAGGGGCAAGTACAATTGGAGTAATATAGGTGCATTACTTTTTCAACTTGAATGCTAATTTCCCTTTTATCTATAAATAATGTCTGAAGTGCATCAGCTTGTGCTGTGAGTGTTGGTGTGGAATAGGACTGCTACCATAAATGCAGAGTATGTTGCTCATTCCAACAGCTTCCCAGTAGAGTTGTTCTGTTTGTCACTTGTTTAAAATTCAGCTTTGTATAACTGCAGTATGCTTTGTATAATTAATACGTAGATGGTTCCATTTCTTAGTTCTGTCTTAGTGGCAGCACAGGAGTGCATTTCCTTTGAAAGGATGAACACCAGCTGTAGGTATCCAAGACATAAGTGTGTGTGAAAAGTCAAATTGAACTGACTTAACTTGGTGTAAGAGATCTATTTTGTAGTGAAATATTGACTTAAACCACAAATTGGCATGTCTTAACAATACATTAAAACAGTTCCACTTCCAAATTTATTTTTTTGTACAAATCTGTGTTTCAAAGTTATTAACTTTGTTTCATCATACAAGTTTCTTAGAACATATCTTTGTCCCTTGGGTTTTCGCTGAGAAGTCTTATATTCTGCTACTTTTCTGGTTTCTCTGGAGTCAGGTATATAATACAACTGCAGTCTGAATACTTTTGGATTACTCATGAATTTAATAGTATATTTTCCCCTCCCCCCTCTCTGTCCCTTCTCTCTCCCCCTCTGTTTTTCTCTTTCCTTGCATGCCACCTGGATCTGCAGATGAAATTAGTGGGGACGGTAATATGTTTTCTAGTCTGTGTGTTACTAATGTGCAATATGCAACTTTTATATTCATATACCACTTAATGCACATTTCAGTAATAAATTTTATGGATTTTGGTATTAAAAACCAGTCTGCTTTGGACATTAGCCAATAAAAATTGTACTTTACAGGCTGTGCAACTAACACTTTCTGCTAAACTGGAACTGAAAAAGGGAAAGCTATTTCAAACACACAGGGATGTGGGTATTGCATGTGTTTGCAATGAGAGTTCTGGCACAATGCAAAGAGGGTTTGTAGGTTTGAGTGTCCATTCAGTTTGACTGGGATTTTTGTATCAGATTTTTTTTTTTTTAGGTCAGTGGGTGAGATAAATGATGTGTCTTTTAAGTGATACTTGAAAGGCATGGTAGCATCAAAGTGCTCTGTAGTCCTTCCACTGAAAGATGCTGTACAAGATGGATTAATGTAGACTGAACATATGAAATATTAATCAGGTTTCATCTGCTCAAACTGCTGGTTTTAAATACAAGATTTTAATGTTTCTCTTCAAATTTGATACTGTGTCTGTTTTTGTAAGAGGACATAAAAAGCAGTAAAAGAAGGCTGTAAGAAGTAGAGATAATGCTATGTGGTCTTCCTCTCAGTAGAAAGTAAAAGCAGTTTATACTTTTTCATCTCCTTATCTTCTTCAGATATAACTCAAAGATAATACTACCCAGATTTTTTTTTTTCTTAAACATTGAAAACTCAAAGGACATTTCTTCTGTTGCAAATTCCAAAATTGTATTTCAGGTACTAACCCTACATAGCTTTTTATTAGTATTTATCTTTTATAAATTACCAGCTATGATAAATGGGAAAAAATAATGAAAAGGGAAATTCCAAACAGGGTCATGGAATAGCTACTATGGATTTAATATCCGAGGGTGTTGTTTGCTATCATTTAATAAATGCATTCAGATTTAGTGAATCTCTAATTGGCTTAATCACCTTTACTGCATCTTTTTCCAAAAGTGACCTGTTTGTTTTCCATCTAGAAGAATCTGGGATTGTCCAGCAGGTGAAAAGGTTCAGTGCTGGTTTAGAAATGTGCATTAGTACAATAGGACAGCAGTTATCAGCCCTATTGTTAAATCTTCATTTTTCTAGACTTACCAAGGGCCTCAAAGATAGAATATTTTCTGGAATCACTGCGTTGTTGTGAATGTTCAGCTCTTGAGTCTGCTGTAGGAAAACCTTCTTTGTAAAGCAGCCTGGAGAGCCTTGCCTAGCTGAGTTTTTCCTTTGGATTGCCCATAGGTTCTGGAGTATCTCTTATCAGACATACTCACAGTCTGAGCAGCCTTGGTTGTAGTCTCACACCAGATGACTCAGTTATCTTTGTTGCAGAACACCTGGAGGACATCAATATTGATGCCTTGATTGAATTTTCCTCTAATTTCCTGAAACAGTGCCAGAAATCAATAGGAATTATTTTCTGAATTCTTAATGCATATTCCTCTCCAGAGTTATATCTGTAACAAGAAGTGTTTTTTTGTAGTTGCTTGCATATGTTTATTTATTTGCCTTATCTTTTATTACAAAGCCATTTGTCACAATTTGTAACATTGCTCTACCATGTAGTGTGACAGATACCTTGGTTTCTAAAGACCAAAAGTGGTGCCAAGTTTAGTTTCCAAATTTTTTAAGTTCTTCTCACATAGGCTTATGATATCTTTCATTTCATCAATTTTTTAACATACCAGAACTTTCTTGTATCCCAGGTCTAGCTTGTAACAATCATTTATACTTTCCACATTTAACAAAAATTTTAAACATCTCCCACAATATTAAAAGGAAGCAGGGGGATTTATCCCCATCCCATTGTTGTCACACTAATGATTTCTTTCAAATGGATCCTTATTTTCTATATGAAACTGGGGTTTATTTTCTACAAAACCTCAGTTTATAATGCAGGGAGGAAAGAACATAAGAAACATAAGAACGTAAGAAAGATATTGGTGCCTGTGGAGTATTCTGCCTGTTTAAAATTGTGCACTGCCTTTATAATTGATTAAATTTTCATGTATTTACTCTGTTTTGCTGATTTCAAAATAGAAATTGCCCTGCAAAAAGTAAAATGGCATAAAATCTCTCTTTTTACATGACACAGCATATCCCTGCAGGAGTTTGAAAGAAAAAGGGCTTTAATTTTATTTAAATAGTTCAAAGTTAGGAGCATAAAACTAGTTACACACTGAAGTGTGATGAACTTCAAAGATTATACTCAACCTCTAATTTCCTAATTGTTGGATATCCATTTTGCTTGAAAATTAAGCCTCTTGTTTATGTATGTGTATGAGAGCTGCTTCTGGAAGGGATCATCCCATCCTTCTTTTCACTCTCACTGTGGATTTGTCCCATTCACCATTCAGGAGCCTCTAGAAATGGTACCAGGGATGTGTAGGGATATGTGTATGCTCCAGGGCAGATGGGGAAAATGTGGCCTGATCTCTGATGCCATGAAAACTGCAGACTGGATTTGAAATTACTCAACTTTGAGAATATTTAATGCTGGGGTGTAGAATTGAACAGCCCTGAAAAATTATGTCAAGTTATGGGCTCATTTTGTAACACCAAGAGGATTTTATCTGACCATTAGGAAATGACTTACACACACCAGAAGAAAAAACAAGAAAAGGACCATCTGGTACAACCTGACACCATTTAACAAATTTGAGAGCAGAATATGTAAAAGTTGTAGGTTTTTAACAGAGAAAGAAATACATTGTCAATCTTAAAATGTTGAGAACTGGTTGTTTTCAAACACTGTCCATGAGATCTTGATTCTTGACAGCAAAACTGGTAGTGAATTTCTATTAAATAAGGAAAATTGGGACTAGGTGAAGAAAAGTGGGTGTATGGTGAGATTGTGACTTAAAAGATCTTTATACTCTAGAAAACTTAATGGAAAATTACTCACTTTGCCACACTGTCAGGAGGTAAATGCTGCCCTGGAACATCTTTGCTGTCTGTTCTGCTTGTTTGACATAAAAACCCAGCAAACTATTATTCACATTTAATTGAAGATAAAGCAGTTTAATCCATTTAATAATGTTTTCACCTTACTGCAGAGGAATTTGCTGTTCAAAAGATTTTAAGTCAACAGTTTAGATGGGTTTGAGTTACAGAACTTGAACTTTTTTGAATACAAATGAATCTTCCTTTTATTCCTTGTTGAATGCATCTGTGTGACGCAGTATAATTGGCACCAAGGTCATTATCATACCATGTATTATGCATGAGCAAGTTTTATTCATGCTGTTGTAAATGCTCTCAGCAATGTTGGAAGTTTTGGGGTTGTGACATATCAGCCTTGATAAATTTGAGATATTGTTCTGGACAATTATTTTCATCTGCTTTTCCCGAAACTCTTCAATTCCTCCCTTTACAGAGACAGATGACTATGCAGAGATTATAGATGAAGAAGATACTTACACAATGCCATCAAGTAAGTTTGGCAGTTAGCTTGGGGACTTTGGTTAAGTATGGACTGAATTTTGTATTTCAGCTTTAAGTAATATATATGCAAAAAAAAAAAAAACAACGATGTTATGAAAACTCATAGATGAAATGTGTTTTTCAAGCTCAGGTTTTCAAGCAAATAAAGCCAAATTCTGTTTTGCTGCTGTCAGTGACTTCACAGTGAAATTCCTTTTATGTCTGAAAGTGTGATGCTGAACACAATGCTTAATGGAACTGGATAAGATTTCTGTGATAAGAGCAAACAATTTGGAAATTTTTGCATAATGCTGTCTAACTGTCTCATCTTTGCTCTATGACAGACTTGCTGCTTTCGAGTTCCTTGATAGAGGGAAGTCATCTGTACCACATGCAATTTTGTTAAAGATGAAAGACTTCAGGAACAAAAACAAAAATGCAAAATTCTTCTGAGTCTTCATCTTTGAAGTAAAAAAAAGTGATGCATTAGCCACCACAAGGATTTTGTCTTAAGGCATATTTGAATTATCTTATAATCTTAAACTCTCAAGGCTAAGTAATTTAATGTGAAACTCTAAGATTTGGTTATGTCTGTGAAATTGCAGTTGCATTTTGGCAGCCAAGGATTTATCTCCAAGTAGACAATGAGTTCATACACAAACTTGCAAAAATAGCAGGCTTAGTGTAAGAAGGGGAGGATGATCCTAAACTGCTGCCATGTTCTGCTGAAGATCCATTAGTAAGGATTTCTAGAGTTTGCCACGAGGCAGGAATGTTTCATGATCATTTCAGTGTCTACAACAGTTTCCACTACTGTGGAAAATATTTGAAAAGCAAGAATATATGTTTTCCAGGAATAAACAATGTGTTTTGAATGTCTTGCAGTAAGTCACTACATGGTTCTACTAAAATATTTTGCAGGATGAAAAAGTACTGTGATAAATTATATCCTTTATTCTTTGCTAACATATTAACTTAGTGTGGGGTTTGGCTTTTTTCCTAATCTTTTCATTTAAATTCTCATGGAAGTAATTACTGGTGGGTCCAGCCCTGGATGATGCTGAACACTCATGGAAGTAATTACTTGTGGGCCCAGCCCTGGATGATGCTGAACACTTAAGTATTCCTTCAATCCAAAACCCAGGAGAGAGGCTGCTGAAGCCTCTTAAAACATCGAGTGCTTTGCTAGATTGAAGTGGACTCAAGTGTTCAGCTCTCAGAGGACTAATCAGTAAAGATCACAAGAACAGACCTGTGACTTCTGCTAATGTAAACTTAAAATTGCATCAGTTTGTTTATTCGTTTAAAAAAAAAAATGTTTGTCCTTTTCTTGATTTTGAGAAGCTATATCTAAGTAAGCATTTGATTTTTCTCTTAATTGCACTGCAGAAAGCTATGGAATAGATGAAGGTAACAGGAGACCCTTTACCCATCCCTGTATGCTTGCAGTTTGGAATGATGTGGAATTTTTAAGTTTACTCTTCACTTTCATTTAATAAACATTATCTATTTAAACCAGTTAGCTTTGGGATTTTAAAGAGGAAAATGCACTACTTAAAATGGAAATGAAAAAGACATTTATCACTTTGTTATCCAGCTCTGGGTGACATTATTTTTGTAGTGTTAATGAAGTCAAAATCATCAGTCATAAAGTCATAAGCTGGATGATTGTATTTTTTTTTTCTGAATAATACAAATAGAGGTGAAAACATATACTGTACATGCTTTTCTGCTATTCCTTAAATATTTTTCCGTGTCTGCTAGAGCTGAAATTGCAAATGAAGTAATTCAGTTGCAATTGATTAAATGTTTTGCTGAAGTACTGAGCCATTTTTATCAGTAGTACTCTCAGTCTGTCAAACCATGATGTAAACAAAATTGCATAAATCTCCAAAACATAGCAGTTTTATTTCAGTTACACACTGCTAGAGGTGTAGTGCACTCAAAATTTTGCTCTTTTATTTTATCTTTATTTGCCATGCTCTTGTTTCTGTATTTTTTTTCTTGCAGTTACCTCTTTAAAAATTCTCTGGGCTCGTTTGATGGTTCCAAGAGCTAAAATACCAGAGTGGAGTTCTCTTAAACATCTAAAGGGATGTGTGCTAAGGCTGTGTTTAATATCATTGGTATTGCCCTGGGCTATTTGTGTTGTTTGTCTTTTACCAGCTATAATTAAGAAGGATTCAATTATGTCTCTTAAGAAAATAAATAATGCATAGTAGTTAATTTAGCAAATCAGATTTCACAATTTTCATTACTGTGGCTCAAACATTTGTTTAAGAGGTTTCCACTGTGTGTATACAGCATTTGTATAGGTTGGTGTGCAGCAAGTGTTAATCTTAGTTATTCATATGTGAGACGTTTGAGTGACTTACTTTGAGTTTTTTGTATCTTGTGGATTATTTCTTTGACCCTCATCAGAAATTTAATGTTTTAAGTGCATTATATTCTTATAGCCAGAGATTATGAAATTCAAAGGGAAAGAATTGAGCTGGGTCGCTGCATTGGTGAAGGACAGTTTGGAGATGTACACCAAGGAGTTTACATGAGCCCGGTAAGCCTCACTTCTGAAATAATAATAAACAAACAACTAAATCTTTTTAAGAAAAAAAATGAGGAAGGGAAAAATAAAAGAAAAAGAAGATTTATTCCTGAGTTGCCTGGATCCGACTTTTCGGGAAAAACTCAGAATTAACTTTGTGATTTATTTTTCAGCATAATCAGCATGTAGAGAATATTTTGCATGTTTCACATAACTAGAAAACTACTCCAAAGTGGGTTCTGTGCTCCTATATTCAAAATTCTGTAGATCAGGAAGGGAATCAAAGGAACCAGGCTAATTATTCAGGACCATACCAGAGCCACTGGCTGAATCAGAATTAGAAGTCATTGCTTTTAACCCCAACCATACATTCTTTTCTGCATTTTGAGTGTGTCCAAGCACACATCCCTTTGGCCATACTTCCCTACTGAGCATTCAGGGCTGTAGACCCTATTACAAAGTTTAAAATTCAATTTTTGGATGTGCAGCCTGACTTGGGTTTAGATTTAGCACGTGGTGCAGAAGCTGATGACTGTTCCTGACTAAGAGAATTTAACTTTGTGCTGAAATGTTCTGACAAAATCTTAGTCTGTTATGTTGGAAGGGCAGTAGCCTACAACAGAGGGACAACAATTTTAAACAAATGTGTCTCACTGTATCTCTCAAATTGAAGCTTGTTAAAAAATTTCTTTTTCCTGAAGGGTACAAAATCCTTGGGCACCAACCCAATGAATTCTCAATACTCAAGACTCACCTCAGTGAAACCAGAGTTTGGCAGAATTGATGCTGGTGCTTATATATTTTTCTAGACTGCAGCCAACAAGATTTCAATTAAGATTGAAATTTGAATTAAAAATTAAAATTGTGGAAAAAAGTAAGAGAAAGCTGGATAATTACTTCATTTAACCGTGTTTCAAGCATATAATAAACTGATGCTGCACGTGTAAAATGAATGTATCTCTCATTGGAGTAAATTAAATGTCTGGATTTTTGCTGAAGTAATAATTCATCTGGACAACAGTCTAACTTAAGAAATAGTATTTCCCAGAAACAGCTGGTTAGTGACCTTTGCTTGGTGAGTTAAATAAATCTTTAATGCAATATTTAGGTAAATAAATAAGGGTAAATATTATTATATATTTCAGGCAGGTTTGAAGGCTGTTGTGGTACCTTCATAGGGAAAAGCAGTTCTGATATACTTTACATTGAGGGAGATCCTTACTTTTTCATTGATTCCTAAGTTAACTGGAGTAATTGGGGAGTAATGTTTCACTGAATTTGAGGATCAGTGGATAAATCTAGTGCCCTGTAAAATTAATTAAAACCTCATTTTCTTAGGAATGTTGCTTTGAAGATGCCATCTATCTCCGTTCTTTTTCTTGAATTTGAAAACAGATCTTATTCATTCATCCTGTGTCTAGCATGAGGTTTTTTTAATGGCAACCTGATCACTTTTATTAATAGAAGTATTATACATTTAAGACACCTGAATATGTGAGGGGAAAACAGAAAAGTATTAACATGAAATTAACTTCCTAGTCACAGAGTGTAACTTAAACTTTCAGAATAAATCTTACAATACATAAAAGATGAGTTAACAGGATAGCTTTCCATCCTTGGATATATATTCAGCTCACATGCCAAAATGTTAGGGAGTTCTGGTAGCCCAAAACTGAATCTGAAGAATCTCATTTATGCCTCTTCAGCACACTTCCAGCTTTTATTCCAGCAGCTTCCACCTCTTTTTGCCAGTTTTTCCTGAAATACCAAAACCAGCCTGAATTTGTAGAATACTGCATGGAAAATGCAGGTATAACTGTAGGATCCTGTTGCTCAGATGTCAGCAATCCAAAGAAGACTGCCTCCAAAGGCTGATTTACTGTGGCATTAGTTCAAAAGAGTCATTTAAAGTAATCTTAGCTGCTGAGTACACACACTGTTACCAGTCTGATATATCCTCACTGTTTTGTCTTCTTATTTGAAAACAAAAGATCAGCAAAACCCTGAAACTAGGCAGTTTCCTCCATCTATTTTGTAAAATGTCTGGAGTCTTTGCTGGTTGCAGATGTTGAAACTCTTCCTTTTGGTGTTGATGTTGGTTATGAGGTGTTTCCAAACTTTTAGAACACCTGGAGAGGGGGGTGTAGTCTGGCAAGGCCTCCAGAGGTCTCATCCAGTTTCCATTATTCCTGATTTTAGAAGGGCTGAAAATAATACCAATTTACCACCAGTTTTCAGCCAGTTTATGGGTATATTCATGTATGAGAAAAGGTTTTAATAAGTATTTTCCTTCCAAGCCAGTTTAAAGATATGTTAGAAACACAGTAACTTAGAAAAAAGAAATTTAAACCTGCAAAATAGAAATACTGATAGCTTGTGGAAAAGATTTGCAATAGAGCAAAAATGTGTAGACACAGAACATAACTGAAAACTTCAACTCTCACTTGGCCTTAAAAACAGGGTGAGGATGTACATGAACCCTGTAGCCTTTCTGAGAAAGATGGGGGGAAGGCAAGCTAGGCCCATACCTAATGTAGAAGCTTAATTTTAAAACTCTTTGGCTGCTTTCAACCCATTAAGCACTTGCATGAGTGACATCTGAGCACTGCATGTTACTATGGGGTTACACCATGTTGTAAATAGCATTTTCTGAGCCAGTTGTGGTGTTTTGAGAAGTAGCAAAGCTCAAATACCTGAAGCTTTCTTTTAGGAGGAAAACACCTGCATCTTCTCTGTGCTGTCTGTAAGTTATGGAAAGGGTATTTTAAAGCACACCAAAGATGTCAGTCAAGAGTCAAGAGGCCTCCTTTGGTCTGGCTCAGGGTGTTTCTTACTCCTCAAATTCAGAGGATAAGCAATCAGATAGTAAAATCCATTTCTGGTTTTGAATACATGTGTTGTTTAATTTGGTTTGGAGCCCTTGATATAATTGATTGTAAAGCTAATGTGAAATCTTTGCTTTACTTTCCTTGCAGTTGGAGCTCAAAATTTCAGCCAGTTTTTGCTCCACAAGAGCCTCAAAGTGCTTGATTTGGCTTTCCAGGTTTCTTGCTTGCCTAAGCCAAGTGTGGTTTCTGAACACATATCTCCTTATTTCTTCTGCTTATGCTAAATATTATCAAGAGTTTATCATCCTTGATAATACACAAGGTTACAGTACTATTCAGTTCAGCTGCCTATCTTCTGTCATAATTTTTGCACTATTTAACACAATTTAAAGCAGATTAAACGTTTCCTAGGTGCAGTAGATGTGTTGTACACTTAGATGTCTTGATTGTAATATTTAACATTTCAAAATTTGATTTCTTAACTAAAGATATTTTAATAGTGATTTTCTCTAGAGCAGTTTTTTGCTTGCATTTTTAAGGACTTAGCTTTTAGCAGGCTGTATTTCAGTTATTTCTCTATCATGTCTTTCAGGAAAATCCAGCTATGGCTGTTGCAATCAAAACATGTAAAAACTGCACCTCAGACAGCGTTAGAGAAAAATTTTTACAAGAAGCCTGTGAGTATTAAAATACTTCTGTAACTGATCCTTGCAAAGCCTGCAGCTGTCTGTGCCAGAAACTTCTGATCCTGATGTAAATCTTTTATTAATACACAGCGTGACCTTTTCCTCTCCTGCAGTATGTGCCAGGAAGACTGCTTTACATCCTTACATTGCTTGTGTATATGATTTTATACACAATATATATGATTTGTACACAAAATATATGATTTTATATATGGGTTCTCTGATTTTCTAAATTGAACAGTCATGTCTGACTCCTGTAAGCCTTCAGAACCATTTTTGGAATATTAGAGATCTGATCCTCTATTTCCTTCTCTCTCCTTAACAAATTAAAAAAAATGCATAGCTCTTGTTTCAAGTGTATGACTTAAGAAAGTCAGGTTGTCTCTTTTAACTAATTGGCTAAAAATATTATGTCTTAGATCTGTTTTGAAAATTCATATTTAAAAAGCATGATAGAAAAAGACCAGTTTTCTAAATAATTGCCCACAAATAACTGTATTCCCCAATGGTACAGTTCATACATGGAAGAAGGCTTTTTGGGATTAATAGTAACAGAAAACTTCCATAAGAATGTTGTAGTTACTTATTTCTTTGCTATTTGATTTTGTAAGCAAATTGAATATGAGACTTGGACCTTAATTTTTGCCTATTGTTCTCTGCTATTGTGTACCTATAAACCTCATCAAGGTATTGTATTAGTAAATTATTTGGTTATGTCCAGATGTTACAGTATTCTTTTATTCACTATTCCTTTGTTCAGAGATTTGTTTCTAATTGTTCAGAAAACAATTGTTCCTAACTAATTGTTCATAACTAATGGCTTCCTATTTTTGGATGTCAGATTTTTCTTAAATTACTATAATTTTTTCCATTTCATCTCTAGCTGTTGCAAAAGTTAATACCATTTAGTAAATACCACGAGTAATAACGTAGCAGTCAAAGGTAGGCTGTTGTCTCTTAACAATGTAAAAAATAATTGCTCATTGAATGCTCCTTATTATGCTTTGAGCTTGACAGATTAGAGAATGCTAACGTAGTAGATAGATAAATAGTGCTTTTCAATTTTGATTTAATAGTTTTGCTATTCATCTTCCTTTTTTTTATTCTAATTCCCATCTGTTACGTTTCTCTTGTTTGTGTTCAGATTACAAACTCTCTCAGAAGATACTGCCTCCTAATTTTTAGGAGCACTAATCCAAAAGCTCAGATCCAACATAAAGAGAGGCAGAGTTGGTTGTCTTACTGAATTAAGATATTATTTCTTAATAGATTACTTTAATATTAGGAATACGAAAATATTTTGGGGTTGTAGTTGTTTGCTTGCAGTGGAGTTTTAAATGCTGAAAAGATGTAATATTGATTGTTGCAAGGAATAGCACCACAGTGCAAAAAGCAGAAAAAAGAAAATGTTTTTTCAAGCAGTGCCTGTCCCTTCATTCCTGGCTGCTTGTGTGCATCAGTCTATTACAATTAATGCATCTGTAGATGCTGAAATACAAACCACCTGGCTGGGGAGATTTCTACTGATCTTCCACTGCCTTTGTTAAATTGCTCTGCAAGAAGTTCATATCTCTTAACTCTGGAAGCTGGATGGCAAACTGATGTAATAACATGGATTGAATTAATTTCTGTGAAGTTCTTTCCATCAGTGGAGTATTTTATGTTTAAAACTGGTAAGACCATGTGATATAAAACTGTTTGTGTTAATTGCCCTCCCATTGCTTTGATAATTAAAGCTGTATTCCTGCTTTCTTTTTACATCAATAAAGGAACATTTCTGTGTTATAAAATTAGCACAAGAGAATCCTAAAGCTAATTATTAGGGTGTTTAGGGTTTTTTTAATGAACACTTTATTTACAAGATTTTAATACTAGTATTGGGATCTGATGAACTAGTTCAGCAATGCAGACTTTTTCAAAGTGTCAGAAATAGCTTCCCTCTTTTACTCAAAAAGGAGGAGAGGAACTGAATGATTTAGAAATCTAGCTTCAGTTCCATGTAGCAGTATATTATTGCAGTATTTTAGCAGCTGTTATTGCCCATTTGACATTTCACCACATGATTTATTCCTTTTTATTAATGCATTAGACTACGTCATTGATAGGGATATTTGTTTCACTGATTTATTTCTGTTCTCTATTATTTGTAATGCATGAATATTTTAAAGAATATGTTCTCTTTAAGTTTGCCCCTGTAAGCTTCTTTGAAGGAAAATATGTTATTGAAGTATTTATAACAATAGGTCTTACAAACAACATAACCAAGGATTTTTCTTGGGGATTTGTGGGGCTGCATGATGTGTTGGTTATATGGCTGCTGGGTACCAGTGTACAGAAATATAATTCAGAGCTCATCAGAAGAGGAATCTGAAAACACCTGCTGATTTTAGTTTCTGATTAATGAAAAGCCAAAAGATAGTGGGGTTTGTTCTCACCTAATTTAAAGCAAACTGAAGCAGACTTCCCAGGTTGGTAATTACCATGCATTTCTGTTGACACTACAAAATGCAAATGTATAAGAGAGCCCACTCTAAGATTAAATGAAGGATATTTGTCAGGATTAAATTGAGGATGTTTCTCATGCATATGTTGACAGAGAAAGCCTTAGTCAGAGGGCTAATGTTTCATTAAATCTATCAAATACACCTCCCCAAAACATTAATAAGCATTAAATCAATCACCAAGGCAAGCAGTTCCCATCCTGTCCCAATCTGTAGCAGAATCCTACAGCACAGTGTCCAGGGGGATTCCTGAAGTCAGGCAATGCCAGTGTCATGGAGGCAGCTACCAGAGCAACCTTGGCCACCCTCTGCATCTCTAAAGGCAGCCTCAGGGAAGCACTAGGAACCAGGACAAGCAAATGGAGCATCACATTTGTCATGGAAGGGCACAGAGGGATAGTGGCCTCTGGAAAATAGGCTGTTTTGCTTTGGGAGCCAGATGGAAACAGCCTCCTAAAGAAATGAAATGGTTTCCACCTGCTGCAAGTGCAGAGCTGACTGAAACCCAGGTGGAAGTGATAAAATTTCCCTGTGTGCACACCTACACCCAGACTGACCCCCAAGAACTGAAAGAGCTGCCCAGACCCAAAGTTGCATGGAACTCTGGAACCTTGAAGTCCCCCTAGGTGTGAAGGCAGAGGTGGAGGTCATGGGTGCAGATATTTCCAGCTGGAGGAGCTCACCAAGTAGGTGGCTGTGTTGCAAGAGGAGCTTAACAAGTGTGTGAATGCTCTGCCATCTGAGTGAGAGATCTGTGCATGGTATTATTCACTGTCACAGCCCTGCCTTCAGAGTTTGCAAAGGGAATATAAGCTTGCTTCCAACCCTGAGGTGACAGACACAACCAACTCATGAGACAGAGGAGACTGGACTCTCATCTCTGGTCAGTGCAGGTCAGGGAACCTTCCCATTCCCACTGAAGTGCCCTACATGACAGGTCTGAGGCTCTAGGGTTGGAGAATAAAGAGTCAGTAACAGACAATATACCCAGGAAAGTCCAACCATGCAAAGTTTGTCCAGACACCCACCAACATTAGTACTTGTGCCACCAAAAAAGTTTGGAGGGTGTTAGTGGCTGTGACTCCTTGCTGAGATGCACCAAAGCCACCATTTGTTGCCCAGGGAATATCTCTAGGGAAGTTTGCTGCCTGTCAGGAGCTTGGATCCAGAATATCATGGAGAGACTGAGCCTGGAAAAGCCTGTGGACTATCACCTGTTTCTACTGTTCCAAGTAGGGCTGAATGATGCTGCAATGAGGAGACTCACAAATACCCAAAGAGACTTTATGTCCCTTGGAATGATGTTAAAGGGTTTGGAGAGCACAGGTGGTGTTCTCTGTCCTGCCAGTCAGAGAAGGGAAAATACAAATGGACCAGGTGGATGACTGGCTGCATAACTGGTGCTGTGTTTCAAGGTCTCAGCTACTATCATCTTTGATCTGTGATTGTCAGCAACATGGAGTGGAATCAAATTGACTCTCAACAAGTTTGCTGACAACACCAAACTGTGTGGTGAAGTCAAGACACTAGAGGGAAGGGATGTCATCCAGAGGGACTTTGACAGGCTCAAGAAGTGGGATTATGCAAGCTGCATGAAGTTCAACATGGCTAAGTGCAAGATTCTGCACCTGGGGCAAGGCAATCCCATGCATTAATACAAGTTGGGAGGAGAAAAGATTGAGGGAAGCCCTGAGGAGAAGGACCTGGGGGGGTGGTGGACCAGAAGCTCACCAGAGCTTGCAGCTCAGAAAACCAGCCAGGTCCTGGGCTGCATCAAAAGAAGCACAGACAGCAGGTTGAGGGAAGTGATTCTCCTCCTCTGCTCCTGTGAGACCCCACCTGGAGTTCTGTGTCCAGTTCTGGAGTCCCCAGCATAAGAAGGACACAGAGCTCCTGGAATGTCTCCAGAGAAGAGCCACTAAAATGCTCAGAGGGCTGGAGCCAGGATAAAGAAGTTGGGGTTGTTCAGCCTGGAGAAAAGGAGACTCTGAGGTGACCTTATAGCAGCCTCCCCATATTTGAAGGGGACCTACAAGAAAGCTGGGGTAGGGCTTTTACACAGGTGTGTAGTGAGAGGACATGGATATAAACTTGAAGAGGGGAGATTAAGGTTGGACACCAGGAAGAAATTCTTTCCTGTGAGGTTGGTGAGACACTGACACAGGTTGACCAAGGAAGCTGTGGCTGCCCCATCCCTGGAAGTGCTCAAGGCCAGGTTGGATGGGGCTTGGAGCAACCTGGGTTGGTGGGAGGTGTCCCTGCTCATGCAGGGGGCTTGGAACAAGATCATCTTTTAGGTTCCTAAAGCAGGAGGGCTTTCAGACTCTGAGAGAGGCAGAACACAGAGCTCTATTCCCTCCCATTTCCTGCCCGTACTCTATCAAGGTCAGGCAGCCTGGCAGCCCCTCCTCTCTTTTGCCTGCTCCTTGCTTTCCTGTTGTTCACCTGTGCTCCTTTACCACCACCTTGCCAGGTGCTCTTCAGAGTCCACATCCATCAGGTGCTGGGAAGAGCCATGGAGCTCCCTCCTGAGTCTGCCCTGCCACAAGGGGCCCTCAGGTTCCTATTCCTGCCAGCACCCCGATTGACTTGTATATCTAGATTTGTATATATTTATATTTTTGTTCTTTATCCCTTATGTTATTGCCTTTCCCCTCTGTTGGTAAATCTGCTTACAATTTTTTTAAATTTCCAACTTCAAGTCTCAAGTCTTTATTCCCCTTTTATCTTTACTTTGGGGGGGCCTGGGGGTGGGTGGGTGGGTAATAGAGAACAATTCTGTGCTTTGGTTTTTGGTCAGCCCAGACTGCTAAGCTGTGACAGTCCCTTCCAACCCAAACCAGTCTGTGAAGGGCATATCTTTGAGAAACTGAGGCTGTGGACAGCTACAGGGCTTAACAGACCAAGTGGGCAAGAATGTCCCACACAATAAGCTGTCTGGACTTAATAACTTTAAAGAGCTTTAAATTAGATTTAGCAGGGGAAACTGGTGGTGTTGTAAGCACTTGAGAAGAACCAGGGGCTGCTGAGCCATTAAGAAGCAATAGAAGAATATCTGCTAATTGCCTCAAGGGTGTTAGGGTGAGCTCCTCTAAAAAGAAGTGGCCCATAGCCTGGTGAGCTGCCTCTGTACCAATGCACACACTTGGAGAAGAGTCACCCAGTTGGTGGGATGAATCTCACAGTTGGAGCCCTGTGAGTGATGTCTATGAACTATTCAGAAGGGAGAGGTAAAGAGGAGAGGTGAAGGAGTTGTTTTTTATGGCAAAAATGGGATTGATTGCATGGAGCTGTCTTTCAAGAGCAGCAATGTGCAGAGCAAGATCTGGTGGCTGAAAGTTGGAGACCAGGCCAACAAAGCAAACTTCTTGTGGTTGGTGTCTACTACAGACAACAACCTGAGCAAGAAGAGGCTGATGAAGAGTTCTTGCTTCAACTGCAGGAAGCATCATGCTTGCAGGTCCTGACCCTGATAAGGGCTTTCAACCACCTGGCCAGACATGCTGGAAAAGTGGCACAACCTACTGGGAGCAGTCCAGAAAATTACTGAAGAATACTGGGGACAACTTTCTAGTTCAGGTGGTGGAGAGCCTGACCAGAGGAGAGGCACTGCTGGACTTGGGAGATCAGAAACATAGATCTTTAAGGTCCCTTCCAACCCAAACCATTGTATGGTTTGTATGTCTTACTGCATAAAATATATTGTGACTGCACTGTGGAGGCTTAGAAGTTAGCTAAGTCCTAGGAAAACAAAATGAGACATGAACATAATGATTAAATGAGATTTTTGTCTCTGTCAGAAACTAACAGCCTTTTTTTCCAGACACTGAATTACACACCATGTTTTCTCCCTTCTCTTCCGGTAGAAGGCACAGGTTAATTGGTCCTGCAGTGGACAGATAGGTCATTATGTCAACTTCTGTTATGCTCAATCAGGGCAGAAAACCCAGAGAACCTTTTATCTTGCACCTTCCGCAGCACTTAACTAAAGCAAGCAGTGTTTTATACTGCCTGCAGAGCATGAAATGAGCAGAATTTATTGCTTGCAGGAAGTTGTTTCAGGTCCTGGAAAACTGTGATTATATTTTCAGGTTATAGACTATCTGCTTCTTAACTGATCTTTTATTTTTTTAAAAAAAGGTTTTATGTAACACCAACTTGTTTCTTCTCTTTTTAGTAACAATGCGTCAGTTTGATCACCCTCACATTGTGAAGCTCATTGGAGTTATTACAGAAAACCCAGTTTGGATAATCATGGAGCTTTGTACCCTTGGAGAGGTATGAAAAATACATGAGCATACATGCTCATCCAGCTTTGGTCTTTTTTAGCTCCCAGGTATCTTTACAAAGAACTGAAAAAACCCATCTCTCAGAGTAACCCAGAGGCCCTCTCCTCAAATGTGAAATCATACTTGTTTACAGAATTATGGACTCAGAAACAGGAGTGGCAGAATGTGACCTAACTCCTCCACTGAGGGAACTGAATCAGCTCATACCAAAGTGATTTAGTCATAGTTTTCAGAGAACTAAATTGCTGTTCCAGAGTGAGAGCTTGACCTGTGGCAAGATGATGATAATGTGGTATCATTTAAACAGCACTGGCAAACATACCTTATAGAGGTGAAATTGTATTCTACATCTTTTCCTGGGTAATACTATATTTTCCCTTGGAACACTGATTTTTTTTTTAGGATTTGTTTTCTGTACAGTCTCTGCAGCAGAGACCATAGGTAAGATGACTTTCCTCATTATTCTGTCTTTTGAATGCATACTTTACACAAAAGTAGATCTCAGTTTTTATAATATATTTGTTCTCTTTGAGCTACATGTTTCTAAAAACATGAAGTGGTATCTCATACTGCACAGTAATTGTAATTATCAAACAGCAGTATGTTGTCCAAGAAAAAGAAAGGCAGAGTAACCTGTAGTGAAGAAGTAATTTTCCTTTCCAGGTCCCAAATCAGTTTTTAAATCCTTCTTTTAATTTGTAAGGGGACTCCAGTGCTACCTTTCATTAGCTCCTAACTGCTGGGGATAGAGCATATAAAAATTCTGTATTGATATTTACTACTCCAAGCTAAATCCAGTTGCTCTGGCAAATGTAGATTAAAATTCATACTTCCAAAACAATACTGATATAATTAGTGTTCAGATTGGCCATGTACTCTTTTGTTCTGAAAAATTAAAGCTGAAAATGTGTGTATTCTCAGGGGAAGGATGGATTAAAAGTTCAGGAGTGCTTTACTCAGAATCAACAGCAGTTTATGCTCTGCCTTCAAAAGGAACCTGGAAGCAAAGCACAAATTTTTTTGTTTGTTGGCTAACAGTTTTCATATAGAAGAAACTGCTTGGATTTAACAAAGATTTCTTCATGGCATGTGATTTTCTTTCCTCATACATTCTTAAGGGAAAGTATGGCCATTGATGCTCATGTAAATGTTACAGTTTGAAATAAGCCATGTTCAAATTTGTTAGGACAAAAACATAACTTTCCTCTTTTTTTCCTCCTTTATTTAAACAGTTGAGATCATTTTTGCAAGTCAGAAAATACAGCTTGGATCTGGCCTCTCTGATACTCTATGCCTACCAGCTCAGCACAGCACTTGCCTACTTAGAGAGCAAAAGATTTGTACATAGGTAAGATTTATATATACATAAATGTGTTTATTTTTGTATATAACTACTTGAAATCTTAGGGAGTATGAGGTGTCCTAGATCACCAGATTTTTGACTGGCAGCGTAGTGGCTGTTAAACACACTTGCTCAAGTGAAGACAAAACACTTAAAACATAGAGTTGGTCTCTTCAAAGCCTTTTGTGCTTCTTTTTTGTGACTTATGAGTGTGTAGCAGCAATACTTTGGAACTCCTCAAATAAACTTCCCTGGTTTAGGTCAGTCTTTTTGAGTAGTGTGTCGATTTTTCAGTCTCTGTCACCAAAATTACAACTTTTTCAAGAGTGACCCCTGCTGGCTCCTGCCCGGATTGACTCGGAGGTGGTGCTGGGTTTTAATCACTAGAGATGGCAGCTGAATGGTTGCTTTGTGGTTGTAATATTTTTTAAAGCTGTAATCTTCCAAATACAGAAAAGCAAAAAAAGAGCAGCTGACTTCTTAAGTACTGAAAAGGGAAAACAAAATATTTATAAAATACAAGTACTCAATTACCAGAAAGGGAACATAAATATCCTTATAGATGTGTGTTGAATTTAATTCCCTTGCATTTTAACATGAGCTTTCTATGGAAAAGAGGCTGTCTTTAGCCTCTTACTGTATGCAATTTAAAGTTCACAGCACTGATATTTTCCTGTGTCATTTTGGTTTTGAACTTGAGCATTTTATTTGTTTCCAAAAACTTTCTGATTCTTTAAATGTGTTGTAAACATTATACATACAAACATCTATATGTAAGTATTAGGTATGTGTATAAAACACTATAAATAACAGTCCCTTATGATTGCTACAGTTACTTGAATTTTGGCCAAGTAGCTGTTAATTTTAAGTAAAATTTGAAAATCTAACTTAGTCATCTAGTACTGAAATGGGATAAAGTAGCACTACTTAGTTTGCTGGACTTTTCTTCACTGCTCAGAGCTGAATCTGTCAATTCTTAGTCAAGCCTACAGAAATCCAGAAGCAGCAGACACATAAGGTGTGTTGTCTCACCTGGGAAGCTGCAAGAGAAAAATGCTCAAGTGTTTTCATAATCCTTGTGACATCACTAAAATCTGAGCTCCTAACTAGGAGAAACCTCTTGTAGGACTGAGAGGTTAAACAAATTCCATACCTTTGCAAGGTCAGGAGGCAGAGTTTCTACTTGCCATCAATTCTCATTCCCCAAAGTTTTTACCATATGATATTTAAATAAAGAATAAAACTTTTTCCTCTGTTGACATTGATGGTTCTGCTTTCAGACCACAGCAGTTACTCATAAGGATCAAACATACTGCAGGATTTCTGCAAGTTTCTCAGAATTAGCAGACAAAAAAAAAATACAAAAAATTTCTGTGCATACACAATCAAACTATGGCTTAGAAAAATAATTCAGTCCTCTCAAAGGTGTTTGATATTTCTGGGTTTTAATGATTTTTTTTCAAATTAAATTTCACTACTTTTAATATTTTAAGTGACTAGAACTCATGTCTCCTCTGCTTGGCAGGGATATTGCTGCTAGAAATGTGCTGGTGTCTGCCACTGACTGTGTGAAATTAGGTGACTTTGGTTTGTCCCGATACATGGAAGACAGTACTTACTACAAAGGTAAGCAAACTCTGGATTTTTCTTACCAGCCAGAGGGAACACAGTTGCTTCTCACAATACTGAGTTTGTTCTTAAAAAGAATTAACAGCTAGACCAGGAAAATCTGGTTGTATTTGTAGAAAAAGACAAGATGTTCCACAATTTAATAGGTGGCAGTGAAGTCCTACTACATGGATGCTTAAGGAGAATCACAAGGTCTGATTTAAGTTACAAAAAGTTGGAAATTCACTTGTAGGTAAAAATCTACTATTTAGGATATAAGCTTATAGTGTTTTCTTCTAGATTTTTAGAAGTTTATCCACATTTGAGGCTCGTTTGAGATAAAGCTCCAGGTTCATGGCATATGATGTATCCTACAGTGAATGTGAGGGTACCTACAGATAGATTCTGGTTTGTGCTGTCATTGTTATTTTCCCAGCTTCCAGCATGGAATGGGACTTGATGACCTTTAGAGGTTCCTCCCAACCCAAGTTATTCTGATTTTGTGCTACTCACTTTGGGTGTCACTGGACTTGGGAGGTTCAGTACAAAAATGTCTTTGAAACATAGTTTTTTTCTCCATTCTGGATGCAATACTGATCTTAAGTGGCTCCAGCAGCTGTGAGAGGTCCTGCAGTGCCTGACAGATAGGAAATACTGCAAGAGAATAGAGATTACCTGTAGGGTACCAAAGAGTAGCATTTTAAATCTGGTGTATACTATGAAACCATGTATTCATAACTCTAATATTCAATAAATTTCTAGCTTTGGTCATGTATTTTAAAACATCCTTTATTTGTCTCCTGACACTCCATTATGTTTCCCTGTTTCATTTGTCTCTCATCACTATGAGCTGCATATTGTTTTAATTGCTGAGAGGGGAATACTTTTGATGTGATAATTTCTTGTTGTGCTTTTGGAGGTTTCATTGGGGGCTTTACTGGGAGTTTGGGGGATTATTTTGGCTTTTGTTGCTTCTTTTTTTCTGTTTTACTCAAGGCCAAACAACCTACCCTTTATTTATTTAACAACCTGCTCCCTTGCTGAGGTTTTGTGATGGTTTCAGATTTGGTGCCAGTACCTTCTTAACTGCAATAGTTGCATCTTGAAATAAGAACAGGTTGAAAGAGCTCAATCAGTCTGAATATTTAGGCAAAGTGCAGCTTTTCTCTAGGTGGAGGACCTGCTGAAATCTCATGTACAAAATCTGATAGTTGAAGTGCTTCACTGGAAATGGGGGTTTTGCCTGTGGATTATTTCACTGAGAACAAAATCTGTGTTTGAATTCAATAGTAGAAGTAAAAGCTTGCCTTTTCCTGCCTTCCCTGTAGCTTCCAAAGGAAAATTACCCATCAAATGGATGGCTCCAGAGTCAATCAACTTCCGACGGTTTACCTCAGCTAGTGATGTGTGGATGTTTGGTAAGTGAATACCAAATGCTGGGGTTCTCTTGGAGATTATCAGTGTTTCTTTATAACTACTGTAGATAAATAATTTCCAGATATTTGGTGCTGGTTGTACTGTACTTTCTGAAAATATGGTTTCTTCCAACAGGTTTTCCATCTTTGTATTTTTATTTCCTTTTTCTACTCAGCCTAAAGTTTCACATGCCTTTTCACCTCTAGTAAGAAACTGGCAGAAATGAAGGTACAAGGAAATTAGAATCATAGAATCATAGAACTGGCTGGGTTGGAAGGGACCTCTGAGATCATCAAGTCCAACCCTTGATCCACTCCCACTGCAGTTCCCAGCCCATGGCACTGAGTGCCACATCCAGGCTCTTTTTAAATATCTCCAGGGATGGAGAATCCACCCCTTCCCTGGGCAGCCCATTCCAATGTCTGATCACCCTCTCAGTAAAGAAATTCTTTCTAATGTCCAACCTAAACCTCCCCTGGCACAACTTGAGACCATGCCCTCTTGAATTAGGTCATTGTCTTAACAGCAATGATTTTTTAACTGTTTTTCCCTTTGATTTCTTCTTGTTACAACATTGCTTGCTGTTCCTGTTTTATATTTGCACTTTTTCTTTTATGGTGATATGCCTGCTTCCATGCTTAATGAATACATAAGCTGTCCTGTTTCCAAGACTTTAATGCTGAATTCCCACTTAATTTGTCTTTCATCACTCCTGCTTGGTTACAAAATGAGGGTAAACCAAAATATTCTAAAACCTTGATCTTTTTTCTGAACTATGGGAGTTTTTGTATGAATCTGATCACCTATGCTCAAACTGGTCCAAACTGCTTGTCCATACAGGCAGAACAAAGAGTGTGGAAAGGAACAAAGATGATGAGTCTTGAAATAAGAGCAGGACAGCAAAATAGGGGTTTTCCCTCTTTACAAAACAAAATTGGAATGTTTTAAGTGAAGGGTACATGAATTTTAGCAGTTTTATAATAGTGTGAAGAAAACTTTTGTACAGTCAGAATTAGAAAAATTAAGTCTGTGAAACATTCTGGCCAATCCTAAGCTGGCAGACTGTTTTTCCCTTTGTGCTTTAACATAGTTTCAACAGAAACTGTTTCATTACATAGTTTCAGCCCCCAAAAAATGGATCAATGCCAGCGTTAAAAAATGGAAATCCACTCTGCATGTTGAAACAAGCCAGTTAGAACCAGTCAGAGGGAAAAGGGAGCGCAGCTCGTTCTGCCTCAGAAAAAAAAAAAAAAAAAAAAAAAGGATTTGAATATGAGCAACCCTTCTGATTTACAGTAGGTAAAAGGTAGCTAAGTGTGAAGCCAGGCTGGGGTGAGCCAGCAGTGGGTCATACTTCCTCATAAATAGCTCAGGTCCATACAGTGTCTGTAATCCTCCTGCACATCACTCCTCTCTGCTGCCAGCTGGTAAGTCAAGACCATTTCCCCAGCTATACATTTCAGAATAAATGGTGTCATCTGTACAGAATCAGGGCTTTTTAACCAGGTTTGTTGTTTTTGTGTGTGTTTCTCAGGTGTGTGTATGTGGGAGATCCTAATGCATGGGGTAAAGCCCTTCCAGGGGGTGAAGAACAATGATGTGATTGGGCGAATTGAGAACGGTGAGCGGCTCCCAATGCCTCCAAACTGCCCTCCTACCCTCTACAGCCTTATGACCAAGTGCTGGGCATACGACCCTAGCAGACGACCCAGGTTTACAGAACTTAAAGCACAACTCAGGTAGGGTTCTACTTCTGAAAGGTCATTTCCATGTTCAGAAATATTTATTCGTGTTTTTCTCTCGTCGTTATTTTCTTGCCGCGGAAAAGGGAAGGCAGAGAGTATTAGAAGGCTGGGTTGTTGGTACTCTCGTGGAGATTTGGAGCTCATCTGTTGGGAGAAAATGAGTCTAGGCAGTAAATTCAAATAACTGGAAAGATGAATCACCTTTCTCTTCCAAGAAAAACTTCAGGTGTTACAAGCAATTTTTTAATAATTTTACCTATTTATGCTGCAATCCTTGGAGAGGGGTGTAGAAAGAACTTAGAGTGATTATTTGGTCATACATGCACTGTACAGCTTTAGAGTAGAAATGTATATGCTCTAGAATGAACCATCAGGTGAGTGCTGTTAAAAATTATTTTCCTAACATATGCAGCACCCTACTTGCCCTGTGGCAACTGACTGGGCAATTGCAAAGCCTGCAATAAATGCAGGGTCATTGATGAGAAATTCTTTTGTCTTTTGTATGCCAGGGTGTAGACTTCCTTATGTTTACCTTGGAATAAATGTGAGCACAGTCTAAATTCACACCCTAGTTTGTTCTGCAGTAGTTTGTTCCAGTGTCCATATTTCTGTTTCACCAGCCACAAAATGGGGCTGATATTTAAACTGAGATATTGCATAGATTTTATATTTCTGAACACCTTTGAGATGTTGTGGGTGCTTAGTATCTACTTTGCTTAAGTTAACAAGTCAGACAGGTCCTGTACACTGTAAATCCACTTTTCAGTTTGTTGTAATTCATTGCCAAATTTCACAGTTTATGTCTTTTTTCAAGGTTGCATTTTGGGGTGTGTTTATTTCTTTCATAATACCACTTCATGCTATCAGTATGTGTTCATGGTACAAGATAATTCATGGGTGGTTAAAAAAGGGGCAGTTTAAGCATGATGCTGTTTTGGAGCTGCTGTATGGATACCTTTAAGGTTTTTTCCTATTTTATAAAATGTCATATGGTTCCACCCTGTGTTACTCTGGAAGCTCCTGTGTAGATTATTGATTTCCATAGCTGAAGGGAGTTGCAGCCCTTCTCATGAAGAACTTCTGCTATTGACTGTGGAGTTAACTGCAAAGGAAAGGAATGCTGAAGCTTGGTAGGGATTAAAAGGAAAAGGCATGACAGGGTTGTGTAATTTGGGTAATAGACAGAAACTGGCAAGTCCCTTGCTTGCCTTTTAAGGGTGCTTTATTGTTTGCTGTCAGATTGTGCTGATAACTTACAGCTGATTGGCACAGAGAAGAATGAATTGCTGAAAAAAATGTGATTATGAAGATGGCTGTGGTGTGTAAAGCCAGACAGGGAGAGAAAGTATTTCACTAGCAAGAGATGAGGAGTAAATCCAGAGTAAAAGCAATTGTGTTGGGGAATGAAGTAAGTGTAGGCTGGACTTGGAGAGAGAGTGACAGCTGCAACACTTAGGACATCATGAGTTTGGAAGGGTAGAGGGGAAAAAAGTGAAAGACATGGAAGGGTGTTGCCAGATAAAGAGGGCAGACCAGCACCCAAGAGCAGGGCTCTCATCAGAAGTGCACAGACAAAGGGTAAGAATCAAAGCTCATGACGTGGAGCAAGGAAAATTCTCATAGTTACAAAACATTTTGTTTCCTAGTGTCTGTGGATAAGCTCTGAAACAGGTCACTCAGAAAGCCTCTGGAATTTCCATGCTGGGAAATTTTCAAACCTTGGCTGGGAAAGGCTTCAAGCAACCTGACCTTGCTGTGCATGGAGCCCCAGCTTTACCAGGAGATTGGGCTCAAGACCTCCAGCAGTCCCACCCTAAGCAGTTCTCTGTTTCTAGATGAAAAAATCCACTGGGGGGGTGATTTTTTTGCTCCTCTAGTCTCGTTAGGAGATTTGAAGGACAAGCTCTCTCCTGGAGCCACAGCAACCCTGAAATAATTTTTTTTCTCTCTTCTCACCAGAGTTTTTTGCTGCTCCAAACTGGTGACCTTTATCTCCTGGAAGTTAGGCAGCACAGTTGTCCTAAGGGCTTCTTTGCACTGCTCACAGAGTCAGCCTCTTGTTGGGGAGGTTGCCAATTCCCTTATGATGAGGCAATCTCAGGCAGCAAGGAAAGATTGGGTTTCCAAACTCAAATTCCCATGAACTTGCAAAAACAAAGCCATTTCCCTGGTGGCCTTTTCTGTGTGGTGTTGCTGCTGCTCATTCTGGATCCTCTCCAGGGGAGTCTTGTCAAGCTGAGAGCAGACCAGTTGTTTGCTTGAAGTTGATGATAAAGCACTGCAACATTCCTCTCTCTTTTAATGAGAAAAAGTCCAAGACTTTGAGAAAACAGACTTCTTCATCTGAAATAGCAGTGATGGGAGCACAAGCATTTCAGCTGTTCTCTGCCTGTTACTGAATGCTTTTCCTATTTCACAGTAACATCTTCTCTGCATAAACTTTATTTGCAGCTGAATGTGCAATGTGAAGATGCAGAGTTCTATAAAATTAATTTAGTGTTACCAGGGTAGTAATTGCCTTTTGCTTTATAGCATTCAGTCTGTTCAGGAGTTACTCTTTAGAGCAGATACAGAAACCCACGGGGTGCATTTTGGATTTTCAATTTGAATTCCTCCTTGCATTCTAGGTCCCTTTTTAGTTAGGGTGGGGGACAGTAAAACTGAGGTTAAGTCAGGAAAGCGAGGTGCTGCCCTGCTACTTCTTCCACTGACAGGGCTGGAATTAAAATCTGGGGTATTTTAAATCAGGAAGCATGTGTTGCCTTTCTGCTTTTGTGTAGAATTGATTTTTGTCTTGCACTAGATGGTAAATAATATAAAAAGCTCTTCAGAAAGTGTTCAATGTACCCAAATCATGCAATATCACTTCTATACTATTTTTCTTCAGAATTACTTGCAGCCACTTCTTGTAACCATGCATTTACTCTACCATAATTGTACACTCACTATAACCATGCAAAATCTCCTATATGCCTTTATTCTTAAATATAATTTATTCTTTGCTGTGCTCAGAAAGTGTATATTGCTAAGGTAGCACCAGTACAATCACAGACTTCCTTACAAATCAGCTTCTAGGCTTTGCTTGTGAGTTGTGGTGCCCTGAATGTCCCTTTGGTTGGTAATTCTGTTAAAACTGGGTTGTTTTGCATTGGAGGCTAACTAGGATTTTGATTCTGAGCTTTCAGATTATGGTAACTGCATGACATTTTCACTGCTTATTGAATTAATTTTGTTTGAAGTACCCTGTCACTAACCCTTGCCCCTGAAAATAGCAAAATAAGCAGCAGTTGGCCCTCTGTTGGTCACTGATGAAGCAGCACAGGTTTTAGCAGAGTTGATGACCCTCCTAGCATCCTATGAAGGTCACATTAAATACAGCTCTGAAAAAATGGGGGTGGGGGGAAAAGAAACCCCAAACAAATCAATGCTTCTAAACTCATTTTTATGACAACAGTGAGCTATTTAACTGAGGAGAGCTGGACCTGAGCCTTTTTGTGACTGCATTTGGTACAGGTCCTTGACTGCTGCTTCTAAATAAAGGAAGCAAAGCTCATGAGTGAGGGCAGTTTGAGTCCTTTTCTTTCTCATTTCATGGCATCCTGCCAAAAGTGTATTTACTTGAAATACACGATGGAGGCTGCAAAATGCTTAATTAGCCTTTTGCTGTTTGATAGTGACCACTAGGAATAATCTGTAATCATGTGAAAGTGCTTTTAGATTAGGGCAACATATGAAAAAATGTTCATCTGCCTTGAGCTTTGCATTCTGATGATTGGAGCCCCCAGAGAGAAAAAAAAAGAAGCTGCTTGTTCAGGGTCAGTGATTACTGAGGGCTCCCACACCACCACAGCAGCAAACACTGGTATTGCTGTGCCTTTTGAAATGTAAGGATACATTTTAGTATTTCAGATATTCCTACACTGAAGCTCCCTGGAAATGTTTCCTTTTCAATGTCACAACCTTATTTCAGTAACAAGATTCATAGTAAATCAGTGTATCAGTTATGCAAACTTCTAAATAATCAAGATTTTTCATCAGATTTAACCTAGCCAGGAAGATGAGGTAAGTTGGTCTGGAGTACCTCAAGATTTGCTGGGGTAATTGGATGAATAGAAATATTTCTTTGCTTGCTTCTCTTTGCTGCTAAAAATATTTGCAGTTTGGGAAAATATGCCTGGATCTGACTTTCCTGACCTTCTGTAAATGCTAATAAACTGTTCAGAGTACTTGAGCAGCTGCACTGAGGAAAGGTCAAAAATATCTCTTGGCACGTTTTTAGTCCATCTATGGCTTGATCTTGGTCTTCCCTGTGTGAAAACAAAGACGTTTCTGTGAGTCATTTATAGTCTTTGTGTTTTTTTGAGCAAAGCTTCTCTGAGGCATTTCCATTTTATATTCTTGTCAGCAGCACTCAAGGGCATCTGAGTACAAATTCTGCTGCAGCTGCTCAGCCTTTGACCAGGGTACCTGGAAAGGATCCCTGATGGCACAGGCAGTGAAGGAGCAGGGTGGGATGAATTAAGAGTTGCAGGGCAAAAAGCTGAGGCTGTGTTATGAAGAACAAGTTGTTTCAAGTACAAATTTGTCATTTCCAGTGATACAGTTGAAGTTTGTGGCATTGTATTGAATGCAGTGACACCACAGGTAAAATGGCTTTGATAGCAAGGCAGATAGAGGTTGGTGTTTCTTTCCTTTTTATGGAATAAACAGGACCAGGCTGTGAGAAGTTACACTCGTGGCCTCAAATTAGAGATAAGGCATCTCTAAATTTAGTCAGCTGCTTTTAGCTGACTCCTGTTCCACTCCTTTTGCTCAGAGTAGATCATCTGCTGTATCAACAGCCTTATCAAAAAATAAGTATATTATTCACGCGGTGTCTGGGTGGAGCTTCTGTGTTGGTTTTTTGTGTGTTTTTTAAACCTCAAGATAGTTCTTGAAGGGTTATAATCATGGTTCATGGATATGGATGCATGTTGGCTGATTTCTCATGCTACAAATGCATGCTCTGAATATCTGAGGCTTTAAAGTGGTTGTTCTTTGCTACTTCTTCAAGGATCCAAGTTGGAAATACTGCATTTTCCTTATTCTGAGGGGAGAGGTAAAATAGATTTTCTTTTTTTTAGTTCCCTTCATGGGCTCTGGTTGTGTTTCCGTGGTAGTTCTGTCAGGATTACTTCTGCAAATAACTTGTCTGATTTTGTTTTTGTTCCACATTCTTGTGTTACTTCAGCAATGATGGATTGAAATTGCAACAGTACTTATAAACTTGGCTCAGCTGCAATGAGACAAGATGACTTCTCTGCTTTTTAGAAGTGGCATAGATTGGTTTTTTTGGCTGAGTAAGGAAAAGCAAAGTTCTCGTCTCCAACCAAGAAGGAATTTTGTCTTGAAATAAGCAGTAAAGTTCCAAGATTAGAATAGATTGCTGTAGTTGATCTCATCCCCTGCATGAGTAATTCTGGGTGGTTATTTAGCAGACTGAACAGATTACAAACTCAGAACCTAGCTTTGTTTCTGGAAACTCTGGAGTGATAAAGAAGCTGGAATAGCTCCTTCACAGGATTATCTTTACACTGGGGATAGTGATATGTAAATAATCTGCCTTGCTCACATCTCCAGACTTCTCATGTAGTATGCAGCTCCAAGGACTTTGCAGCTCCCTGTTTCAAAGCTTTATTCTGAGTATTTTTCAAATGGCAAATATCCAACATTAATAATCCACATAGCAGAACTGGGAGGAGGCTGCTGTGGGGGCAGCAGTATCACACTGAACTTCAAACAGTCTTTAATAGTCAGAACAGTGGTAAGTAGCAAACTAGTTTTACTACTGTCTTGTACTTTGTTGAAAATGTAGCCTTTTGACCTGAATGTTTAGAAGCTGAGTGAATGCTGTCAGATATTTCTATTTTGATAAATGAGTTTGCTGAATGTGTTCCTGGTTAGTCTAAAATGTAAAAGCTGAAGACAGAGCATTTAAAATGTTTTTTGACTGCTTTGCTGGAAAACGAAAAACAAATCTCTGTGATCTGAAGCTCTGTTGTGTTTCAGTAAAGAAAACTTGCAGTTTGCAGAGGTTCAGTATAATATTTTCTTGTGAAAAATAAGCTTTCGTGAAAGTAAGTGCTTGATTTACTGTCTTTGAGGATTTCTCTGTGTACTTACAAATCAAATGAATGGTTAATGTACAAAAAATTTTTCTGCAATATCAACCACAGCTTTCTGAAAACTCAGTGCTGCTTCTGTAGTTAAAAGCACACTGGTAATCCTGCAGAACTCTTTGTTCAATGTACTTGCTTTCAAAAACCTAACCACTGTAAGTAAAAGAAAGTTTTTGTTTCAGTTCTCAAATGTTTTGTCAAAAGTATTCATTAGTCTGAAAAACGTGGGAGCTACGGGGAGAGGTTTGTTAGGTCCTAAATTGGAGTTTTACTTAAATATATTACATTTTTCTTAGTACAATATTGGAGGAAGAGAAGCTGCAGCAGGAAGAACGAATGAGAATGGAATCCAGGCGACAAGTCACGGTGTCCTGGGACTCAGGAGGATCAGATGAAGCTCCTCCCAAGGTAGCCAAGACTGCAAACTATGTGTGTTTAAAAAAGTAAACAAGCTCCTCCTTTTTATTCCTTTTATCTCTTCAAGTTGTCCTTTGATGGGTTTGCTCAGACAACAGCATTCTGGCCAATTTTGTCATTGTCTGCTAATACTTGCCTGAAATGACCCAGCTCTACTTGAGCTGCTCTTAGAGCTGATTCACACTGATCCTGTACTAACAATTTTCTGTTTCTTGTCACTGAACTTGTAAGAGACTACCAGAGTTATCAGAAAATGGCTCCCTAGCCTTTTCTTTATTCTTTCTTGTAGCACCCCTGTGAAACACTAGCTGAGTTTATTTTTCATTAGTGGGAGAAGTCAGCCAACTGTATTTTCCTTATTCTGGTCAGAATATTAGGGGTTTGCTTCCAAGGACCTTATGTGTTTTAGTTTACAGTTAATTTTGTTTCATTACATGTCTGTCCTGTTGGGATGTTGCTGATGTGTTCTGCAGCTGGGACAATCTTCACCAGTTGCTGAGCACTCTCTTTTCTCAGAAACTTGTCTGCTTCTCATCAGAGTTCTTTTTACACATAGAAGGAGCAAGCCTGTATTTTGAAGAATTTCCTTTTGTGCAGTCACCACTGTAACCTGGAATATTATCTGCATCCTGATCAGTTTGTGAGGAATTCCTTTAGTTTTATGTGCAAACTCTTATGCTGATAATTTCAGTAGTACCTGTGTGGCATGTTCTGCTGCACATAATCTCAAGCAGTCATAGCAAATACAGCTTATTTTTATTTTGTTTTGTTTCTCTGTTGCCCGATAGATTTATGAGCTTGGTTCTGCCTTTTCAGGGCTTTATGGCAACCAAGAAGTACAGGCAGTTGGAACTTGCTTTTTTTTCAGCATTAAAAACAGCAAACAAAAGATCAACCTGTTTCATCACCTGAGATTAACTGGCAAGATTTGGTGTAAATAGACAATGTTCTGAATTATGGATGCAGATCCTTAAAATTAGAAAAATATACTACTAATTTATTATAACTTTGAATAAATTGTGTAGTCTACAAGCTTTGGGGCTAATCCAAATAGAATAAGTACCTTTTGCTAATGTAATCTATGAGCTATTCTGTATTAGAAATTATTATCATTAGAGCTTTGGGTGTGATATATAAACTGAAACACTTGACAAGAAGATGGGTTAAGATTAAAATTCACTCTACCACTGCATATCTTTTTGAGAGGTTCAGTAACTATACCTGATAGTTAGGATTTTGCTCAGTACTTTTTTGTAAAATACAGGTGTGCATACTAATGACATTTGAACGAGCTGAATTTTGTAGATAAGAGATTCAAGTTGCTATGATCTGATTTTCTAATGGTGACAAATATTTTTTTTTTCTTCCAACAACTCATTATAAAAGAATTGCCCTTCTCCTGAAGAGGCAAAGCAAGATGATCAGATGAAGACTCTCAAAAGCCATTCCTCTGCTCTCCTTTCTAGTTGGAGCTCGTTCTGTCTTGGTTTTTCTTGACTGGGAATGGGTTGCAAACCAAAGCATGGATAGTGAAGGGACCATGGAGTTCAGAATATGATCAAAAGCACCTTCCATGTTGAGACAGCTGGTTACACAGAAGTTAATTATCAGAACTTAGTCCTCAGAATAACAAATGGAATTACTCATGTGAAACAAACCAGTTTGATTTGTGTTCTGACTAAAGAAAAGTGATTTACTTTTGGGAACTGTCACAAAAGCAATAAATTAATAGCAAAAAAGTGAGTACTACAGATTGTGAAGTTAGAGACAAAGCTATATCTGCCCCTGGAAACTTCATTTAAGGACTATAGATACATAGCTGATGTCTTCTTTAGAGTTAAACAGCAGAGAGCAGGTCATTTAGTGCAAGCAATTAAATATGCACAAAATTCACAGAGAAAACTTTATTTATTGAAACACCTAGCAACCAATTCTTCAGCTTCCATTTCCAAGAAAAAAATGGAGGTAAACTTAATTTAGGCACAAAAAAAAAAAAAAAAGGCATTTAAGAATATTTATTTGAGGGGTTTTTAAACTTTTTTTTTTGATGCACAACCTGTAAATGTATGTCTTACCAAAGAGTAATGTTCTGCTTTTCAGCTTTCTGTTTCTAAAGCATCTAAATATTCCTTTATTTTTACAGCCCAGTAGGCCTGGCTATCCCAGTCCAAGATCCAGTGAAGGGTTTTATCCAAGTCCACAGCATATGGTACAGCCAAACCACTACCAGGTATTACATTTAACACTGTGTATGTATTATTTTCAAATGTGGGGTTTATAACTCAGTTGCAGCTGGTGGGATTAATTCACTTCTTAAATGGTTTAGTTTTATTGAGTTCTGTTAAATGGTAGACTTACTCCAGATGGCAAATATCTTTGTCCCTGATAGGGTGCTGTGCTCAAATTCCTAGAACTACAATGGACCACATCAGACAGTTTTCTATTTACTGAAGGAATGTGGTGTTCATGTTAACATTTGTGCTAAGCTATGGAATTACTTGCCTTATGAAATGGCATTAACTGGTGGACTTTCCTTGGGTTTTTTAATACTTTGCTCCCTGACATTTCTCTCAGACATTTGTCTGTTGGCTCAGAGCCACCTTTAGATCTGCCTCATGGCACACTCACAGGTTTTGCTTTTCTTTCTAACACTGCTGAAGAAACTTAAACCAAAAGTCTGTCCTGAAAGTGCTTAAGGCATTCTTGGGTTTGTTCAAAACTACAGCCTGATACAGTGGTCTCTGACAAGATTTTTTTTTTTTTCCATGGAGAGGGTGAGGTTTTCATTATTTTAATGAATACTTCAGACTCATTAAATCTACTGTGGTTTTCCTGTGGAGAAGTTCTCAGGCCATGCAGCTTAGCACACTAATTACATGCTGTCACTCAAGACTGAACCTTGTAACATACACCAGGGGGTACATTTTTACATGGCTCTGTGGGGTGATGTGAGCAGGCTCCTATTAACTTGAATATTACTCTGCATGTGTAGCTCTTAAAAATGTATCAATAGGTTTGGTTTTGTTCATCAGAGGACTTTGATCTTTTTTGACTGCAGAGGTTAACACATACTTTATAATGCTGCTGTTTTGATAAGCATCCTCATATAGTTATAATTTTCCTCAGAAAGATATGTATATATCATTAGCCTCAAATAGCTACAGTAAGACGTCCTTAAAGACAAAAAAGAGTTTTTGTGTCATATTTTGCCTTGACTTCCTTCTGATGTTGCTTCCCCTCCTCCCTCTCAGTGACTGCTTGAATTGAATCATTTCTGTACTGTTACATTTGCTTCCTTGGGGTCAAGGGCTGTTAATTACAAAAAAGCATAGGTATTATTAATGTAACTTTTATTTTTTTTCCCCAAACCCTGAAGGTGTCTGGCTACCCTGGTTCTCATGGGATACCAGCCATGGCAGGCAGTATTTATCCTGGTCAGGCTTCTCTCCTGGATCAAGCAGATTCCTGGAACCATCGGCCTCAGGAAATATCAATGTGGCAACCAAATGTAGAGGTATCACATCTGTTGTTTTGCTTTACAGATACAGTAAATACCCTTTTTTATGATTTAGGTGCATCTGGAGATTATTGTAAGAAAATTGTTTCTCTGGTATTTTTTAAAAGTGCCTTATTCTGCATTGACATGGAAGTTCTGACTGCCATTTGTTTCTTTTTGAAACAAATCCTCCTACAGGAGACCAGGCATGAAGTCTGTTCTTAACACAAATTCATGATGAAGTTATTATCACTTATTATCCTAACTGAGTGAGAGCAAATATTTTGCTTTAGTTTTTTCAAAGGCTTTACTACATCTTATTGCTGTTAATGGAGATGGGAACATTCATGTAAAAATACATAATAGCATTAATGTTTAAATACCTCTTGTGAGGCGTAAGGGGAGGGACCTGGATAGATTGCAGAGGGACCTGGACAGACTGGAGAGTTGGGCTGATCCCAATGGGATGAGGTTCAACAAGGCCAAGTGCCGGGTCCTGCACTTTGGCCACAACAACCCCATGGGGAGCTCCAGGCTGGGCACAGAGTGGCTGAGAGCAGCCAGGCAGAAAGGGACCTGGGAGTCTGGATTGACAGGAAGCTGAACAGGAGCCAGCAGTGTGCCCAGGTGGCCAAGAAGGCCAATGGCATCCTGGCCTGGATCAGGAACAGCGTGGCCAGCAGGTCCAGGGAAGGGATTCTGCCCCTGTGCTCAGCCCTGGTGAGGCCACAGCTTGAGTCCTGTGTCCAGTTCTGGGCCCCTCAGCTCAGGAAGGAGATTGAGGTCCTGGAGCAGGTCCAAAGGAGGCAACTGGGCTGGTGAAGGGACTCGAGCACAGATCCTATGAGGAGAGGCTGAGGGAGCTGGGGGTGTTGAGGCTGGAGAAGAGGAGGCTCAGGGGAGACCTCATCACTCTCTCCAACTCCCTGAAAGGAGGTTGGAGCCAGGGGGTCTTTTCCCAGGCAACTCTCAGCAAGACAAGAGGGCACAAGAGGTCTCAAGTTGTGCCAGGGGAGGTTTAGGTTGGACATTAGAAAGAATTTCTTTAGGGAGAGGGTGATCAGGCATTGGAATGGGCTGCCCAGGGAAGGGGTGGATTCTCCATCCCTGGAGATATTTAAAAAGAGCCTGGATGTGGCACTCAGTGCCATGGGCTGGGAACTGCAGCGGGAGTGGATCAAGGGTTGGACTTGATGATCTCTGAGGTCCCTTCCAACCCAGCCAATTCTATGATTCTATAAACAGCATAGTTAAAGTATCTGAGGCTTCGCAAGAACAGAAAACAAAATGCTCTTCAAAACTGTTCTTGAGTTTTAGGTGCTTTTCAGACCATCATGACTGGACAGAGCAGCTCTAGTGACCATCAAAAGAATAATACCAAAGGCTTATTGATTAAACATAAGGAGGCAGATGGGTGTCCAAGTCTTCAGTTTCCCTCTACTTACTCCTGGTTGAATTGGCCATGTCTTCTGCCATTGTGAAATGCTGCCATGCTGGGTTTTTTCACACTGTGTATAGTTGAGGGTTGTAGTTCCAAGTCATTCATCATCCCTGTAGATTACTGACAGTAGAATCAACTTAGTCTTATTTCGTGCTTGAAAAAAGTGCCAGTGCGAGTGCATGAATGCTTTGCATGTGTTTTTAATCACAAGTTACAGCCAAAGTTTTCATAAGAGCTTGGGAAGTTGGTTACCTAAACACAATCTCAGTGAAGTTTGGTAACAAACTCCCCTTGGCTTCCTCAGGAATACTAATTTATACACTACTTGCTAATGGTTTCCAGGCAGCATTGGGTTGTGATATATCCAGTATTGTTGGTTTAAGACATGCATAAAAACTTACTGAAAAAATCATTTAAAACGTTTTTGTGACATACTTTGCAAGCATCAGCTAAAACTGAAAGGCATAGTAGTTTGGAGTGAAAAATGTATCTTGCAGCTTTTGTAACTGGATTGTAGTTGCTCAAGACCAAGGAAACAAAATTGATCTATTTTTGTTGTCCAAGGTAAATGAAGTGCAATATATGAAGTGAGAACATTAGTGAAAAACAGAACACAGTTTTTCAAATCCTTTTGGTTCCAGTATCTAGGAGTAAGGCAGATAAAATGTTTGTAATTGGAAAGTTTCCTCCAATGGTCTGCTTCAGTTTATGAGGAGTTGAAGTAACTCTGCTTGACTGCATTTGGACTTGTAAAAATTTGTTCCCTTGTAATCTGTAAGTTCTTGCAGCTGTTTATACTGATTTTGAGCTGTGAATCTGAATAAAGTTACTCTGGTTTGTAGGATTCAGGCACTTTGGACATAAGAGGAATGAGCCAGGTTCTACCCACACATCTCATGGAGGAGAGATTGATAAGACAACAACAGGAGATGGAAGAAGATCAACGCTGGCTTGAGAAGGAGGAAAGATTCCTGGTAATGCTTTGATTCATCTGCCTCTTCAGTCATTCTGATTTTTGTTTCTTAATTACAGTTTGCTAAAACTAATCACTTCTGTGCAGAAGAGCATTTATTGAATGTAGGAGTCACTGCCAAAATGTAGGTTTACAAGGTTTTTCAATTCAATGTTCAGCTATGGAGTCCTGTATTATAAATATATTGAAAAGCTGGATTTTTTTAGGCAGTCTCACTTTCAGTCTCATCCAGTCTCACAGTCTCATCCAGTTGACTATTTATGTGTGGGAGGTTGTGGATATAATTCTGTGCCAATCTGGAGGCTGGCTGTTCTAAAGGAGACAGATCTATGCCTACTTTACCCCTAAAGGGGACAACCATCAGTCATCTAACAACCCTGACTTTAGAAAAAGTGGTAAGGAGCCTTGCAGTGGAGAAATAATGAGACACATTAGTGGAAAGAAATAGTTTCAAAGAGCTCTTTGAGGTGAGGCAAAAGCCCTGAACATCACCAGTAGAAGACAGAATAGCTGCCTTGGTAATGGCATCTTCTGTTGCTCTTTCTTTGGTGTTCCATGTTTTCTTATTGTTCCTGCCTCTAGTGTAAGTTTTGTAGTTCAGCTCTGGCTTCCCAGTTGTCAACATCCAAGTTCTGTGTTAAAATTCTTCTATTTGAGGCTGATGGTGACAGATGGAGCAGAAGATGACAGCAGCATATTACTCTATATAGGCTCCTGCTGGGAAGCCTGTGGGTGCACCAGCAGCACTTGATAGCTGAATGGTTTGCAATGGTGTGGTATGGGTTGGGACAAGCATCAATCATAGAATCATAGAATCATAGAATTAGCTGGGTTGGAAGGGACCTCAGAGATCATCAAGTCCAACCCTTGACCCACCGGAGCAGTTGCTAGACCATGGCACTGAGTGCCACATCCAGTCTTTTTTTTAAATGTCTCCAGGGACGGAGAATCTACCACCTCACCGGGCAGTCCATTCCATTGCCTGATCACCCTCTCCGTGAGGAAATTCTTTCTAATATCTAACCTAAACCTCCCCTGGCACAACTTAAGACTGTGTCCTCTTGTCTTGTTGAAGGTCGTCTGTGAAAAGAGTCCAGCTCCCACCTCGCTACAGCCTCCTTTCAGGTAGTTGTAGAGAGTGATGAGGTCTCCCCTGAGCCTCCTCTTCTTCAGGCTGAACAGCCCCAGCTCTCTCAGCCTCTCCTCATAGGGCCTGTGCTCGAGTCCCTTCACCAGCCTGGTTGCCCTCCTTTGGACCTGTTCCAGGACCTCTACATCCTTCTTAAACTGAGGGGCCCAGAACTGGACACAGTACTCGAGGTGTGGCCTCACCAGCACTGAGTACAGGGGCAGAATCACCTCCCTGGACCTGCTGGTGACGCTGTTTCTGATACAGGCCAGGATGCCATTGGCCTTCTTGGCCACCTGGGCACACTGCTGGCTCATGTTCAGTTTCTTGTTAATGCAGACTCCCAGGTCCCTTTCTGCCTGGCTGCTCTCCAGCCACTCTGTCCCCAGCCTGTAGCGCTGCATGGGGTTGTTCACATTTGGTCTTCAGAAGTGTATTTCAAAGAATGGTTTGGTGTGAAAGCTTTTTATGTCATAGGTAGTTACAAAACATGGCTGTAAAAATGCAGGTAGCATAAGTTTGTTACAGGAGGTAAGTCTGAATAAATACACTCTATTTAAAACAGATAATGATAATGCTCAGTGGTTTCTGTAAGGGTTCTCTTCACTGTCTAGAGCAGTTCTTCAGGAAATTCTTAGTTGTACAGATAAATTTATTTTTGTTTTAGACACCAAAGTTTTAGTGGTCGTGGTTGTCTCACAGAAGTTGAAGTAGTCTTTTAGGGATCTTGAAGCCAGGACATTTTGTTCCTTGAAGAGAAGAATTTCTGCTTTATTCTACAGGAAGCCAGTGGGCAAGCATGGAGAGCAGATCTTGTATGTAGACAGTGTTACTAATACCTTATTCCTTGCCAGTTGTGTTGTCTTTGTCTCTTGGGGTGGGAGTTAGTTCTGGGTAGTGTTCAGAGGTGTTCAGAACATCTGATGGCTGTGAAGACAACCAAGGTGGGGGAAATCTCTGCTGCCTCTTGAGAGCTCCAGATAGATGCCCCCATGTCTAGTGCACATTCTGGCCAAGATGCAGATTGTGCCAGAGTTAAGATGTAACTTTTGATTAAAGGATATTGAAGCTTGCTTTTGGCTCATTTCCTTGTTAGTGCACTTGGGAATTTGTGGTTTGCCATTGGATGTGAGCAAGTAAACCACTGTTCCCAGATTGCTTTCTCCAGTTTATTACAAGCTGAAGAGAGGGAGGGGAAAGTAAAAAAAAAAAAAAATTCCCTAATTTAGGCATTAGTTTTTCCAGTCCTGAGTGGTACCAGTAACTTACACAAACCCAGGAGGTCAAATTGATCCATTGTCTGTTAAAATTTTAAAGATAGTCAAGAACTTTTTGAGGAGTGAATATGCTCACTGAGAATGAGACTGTGATTTCAGGTGGTGGCAGCAGATTGTGGGAATGTTCTGCAGAAAACTTTCAGACCTTTCTGAACTTTGCCTTTTTCTGCATAATAGATGCTAATTATTTATAATGTTCATTATTTTGTTTTGATTCAACCTCTGGACCATTAGGATGTTTACCTTTCCCTAAACTGCTGCATGAGGACAGTCTTTGTGGGGTTTTTTTTTTGGTCTGTAATACAGTCTTAGCTTATGTTTGGAAAAGATTTGCTGTGTTTTCATTATGTGTTAGTTTTTATTGCAAGGATCCACCATCTTGCAACTCTGCAGCTTTGTCAGAGGTGGATTTGGTTGGTGGAAAAGGGTTGAAAAGACAAAACAGAGGAAGTTTGAGAAGAAAAAAGCATGAATTCAAATAGCCAAGATAAGGAACTGGAATCCATAAGAGATTCAGTTTCTTTTCTTTCCACACTGACATTTTGACTATAGAGACTCCAAGGTTTATACTTAAGTGTTTGTTACAGATTTATATACACTCTGTCAGAAAGTAGTGAAAATGTGGCTAATGATGGGCACACGGTGCATTTGAACCCACAACAGTTTGTTTGTCAGTTTTACAGATTTTTCTTGGGAAAGAAATGTGGTTTTCTAGCTTTAACCCTGAAACAATCCAGATGGTAGAAAGTATTTTATGGGGAGTCTTTTTATCTGTAAGTCCTGGAGGTCTTACAGATCAGCTGAAAGATACCCACAGTTCATACATGAGAGTCCAAGCACAGGTCCAGTGTAGAAATCATCCTTATATTACACACATGCACAATCCTTGACCTGTGTCCTCTAGAGAAATTTCTTCTCTTGGGTGAAGAGCCTTCCCTAAATCATTCCTGATGGTTTATGGAGCAGAATTTTTTTCTCAAAATTGATGTCATATCTCTGGCTTGCTTTGAGACACCTTTCTGCCCTAACCTTTAGATTTTGATAAAAATTGTTCTGCTGCAGTGTGGCTCTCCCTTGCCTGCCACAGGCAGGTTTCTGAAGAATCATTTTCCTTTTGAGCACAGACAACAATAGGGGCAGTAGAGCCAGATTTTAATATTTAACTTGTGTAACCATATAGTGTAAACTGGCTACTTTCACAAGCAGCTCTATTTACACAGACTTCAGGCTTCTCCAGTTTATCTCACTTCTGCTGCTGAGAATTGGACTCACAGGGGAGCAAATGCAAATCATTTCATGTAAGACACTACAGCAAGAAGAAAAATCCTCAGTGGGGTTTCTGTTAGTACAAGTTTGGTTTCCCCAGAGTAACACCAACTGGCTCATGACTTGAAATTTATTGCTGATTCTACAGGGGAGAAACACAACTCCAAAGCATGTTAGCACACATATAAACAGCACTGATGCTGTGTTTGCTAGAAGAGACACCCCAGAAGAATTAAACTGCAGTGGCATTGAAATGGTAATTTGCCAGTCTTCTGAGCCCTTGTTATCTCTGTAAGCAGTTTGCCTGAAACTGCTCCTTTGAGAACTCATGACCAGTCAGTCCTTGAAAGGAGATAAAAAATTCTGTTTGCAAGCTGCAGCCTTAACAGACTTCAAAATTCTGAATTTCTACTGTAAAAAGGCAAAACAAATTATCTCTCTTCCTGGGAAGCTCCTGAATGAAAATAAATCTGTTGTGTAAAAACTGAAGAGTAAAAAAGTGTTTGCTTTTGAATTGTACCAAATATCTCCACTGCCAGGTGAGAAGAGAATTGAGGGGGGGGAGGGTTGATTTTTGGGGCATTTTCTTAACAGCAGACAAGCAGAATCACAATAAATCAATGAAGTTCTCATTCTGCACTTCATCCTGAGTTGGGTTTCTTTATCATATGCGTGTTTCCACCCAAAAATTTAAAAAAAAAATTGACAAAAATGAATCAATATTTTACTCCTACATAGTGCTCAGCATATAGGAACTGAACAAACACCCACCAGTGCTCCAGAACTGAGTGGCCTCTCTGCTCCTGGCACTTGCAGCTCAGTGTAAGGAAGAGATTTGGCCACTATAAGGAAAAGATTTGGCTTTTTCCCAGCAGTCTGGGATGCATGCTGGGGTACTGGCACTTCAGTCCAGCTTGCTGGCCTTGCTTTAGAGTATTGGCATGCACAGAAAATGATCCCATAAGCATCAAATTACTCCATTAGGCCACATTATGTATATGTTCAAACTTCCAGCCCTGACTCTGCATGTGTAGAATTAATTTAAAAGCAAGTCAATTCAATCATTGAATTAAAATAATTTTTAAAGGCCCCCTGATGTTGCCTTTATTTCTGGGTTTTGAAAGAAGTTTGGAACTGTCAAAAACTATCGTGACATGAATTTTTTTTTTAAGTGCTTCTAGCAGAGACTATGCCTACTTTATTTTAATTCTGAATTTGACCCAAAAGGAGAATCACCTGTAACCACAGATAGGAAACCAGTGGTGGTGGTGGTCATGCCTTGAGAGAGCCTACTGAGCTGGTAGTTACTTAGTTTTCTTCTCAGAAATTGTGGTAAATTCTGTGCCATTCTGTGTCTTTTCAAGGTGACATTTTTTGGTTCAGCAGTAGAGTGAAGTTAGTGATTTTTATGCTGTAACTTTTGGCAGTGTCACTGTCTATCTCTGAACATTTTGCAAAAAGCTTTTATTCTTTGGAGTCTGTTTAATATTACCTGCTTCATAATTTTTATAATTTGGTTTCCAGTTTTAACCTTTCTTTGTGTCTGTTTTGTGGCATTGGTTTTAATCATATAAAATAAAGAGGAATATGTGCATGCCTTTTAATAACTCCTCAGCAGACAGAGCAGTGTTTTGCTAAGAAATTTATCATTCTTTTCTGTGATATGTTTAGGAGAAATAACTTGCATAGTTTCCTTATCATGTTTGGTTTTGGTTTTGTCTGAAATTCCCACATAGTTGTGGTTTTGTCCTATTTTGACACTGAGAACTGCAATTCAGATAAAATTGATGTGAGCTGTTGCTAAAATAAGATTTTAACTTTTAGCCTGAGAAAATCCCACCAAGACATTAAAGCTTGGCATGTCCTGAGAATGCCAAGACTTATATGTTCTTTTATTAGTGAGTGACCAGAAATACTGGAAATAAAGTAGATTCTGTTCCAGTTTGTCAACATATGCATCCTGTCTGAAGAGTCCTAATGACATTTCCAAAGATTTCAGATAGCAAACTTTTTGTCAGAAGAAAAGCCATTTACTCTTCAAGGGTCTTGGTTCTCTTCGAGGTAAATATTTTATAAAATATTACAGATAGATATTTCAGGGAGAAAGGATGAATATAACAGTAAGTGGATCAGACTTTTCTTGAACTTGTATTCTATTTCAGTACAGTTGGTGCTTTCATTAAAAAAAAATTCAGAGTGCTACAGTGGGTGCTTGAGAAGTCCCACCATAGTATGAAACACATTTGAAGATGATTTGTAGTCACAGTTGGACATAGTTTAGCTACAGGGCTTGAAAAATACACTCACAAGTGACAGTGTTAAAAATTCAGCAGTGCATTGCTGTGCATTACCAGAACAAGGGGATAAAATTAAAGCTCTTACCTCTGTAGAAACACAAGGGTTGCTGCTAAATAATATTTTTAAAATGCAGTAGGAGCTTGATCTTTGATACCACCTTCACTGTAAAATAGTTTCTCATTTGAAATTTCCACAGTTACACAAATGAATAAATCTAGAGTATCATTTACTAAAATGGGAGCTGTTGGAATTTATTAGAACACAGTAAAGTCACTAGAAATAATACTGAACCTCAAGTCATTGGGCACAAAAGTATGTAATTTCTCTGTTGTTCCTTGTGTTCCTGATTATCTGAGCTTTGAGGGCACAGGAGGAAGCTAGAGAGGTTGAAAGGGCTTGCATTGCTGTACCACTAAAGATTTTCAGTCCTTATTTTTAAGAGGTAGCTATGCAGATCACTAAAAAAGGGGTTTGTGTAGATGCATAAACTGCTTGTGGATTTGCCACTGACACTTGGTATCTGTTTTCAGATCAGGTTCTTGGAGATGCCTGGACAACCTCAGTGTCCCCCTTGCCTTTGCTTGTGTGTGGGTGGTCAGCAGGACTCATTATTTCATCCTGTTTTTTGTGTGAAGCAAGTGCTTGTCAAGTTAATAATACTCATTTTAGCTACATTCTTTGTGTATTTACAACCTTCCTGTGAAATGATCCTGAGGCTGTAGCTCAGTGATTTTTCACTCTTCACGTGTGATGTGTCCTAAAATCCACTCAGATGCTGCTTGTGGTGTCGTGGGTGAATTGTTGCTGTGATGTGAGGTTATGGAGCTGGGTGCTGGGAGAGTTCAGATGATGGGATGACCTTGGTAGTAAGACAAGGAGGGTAGGAGATGGATATTATGTCTGATAATTTTTTTATTATAAAACTAGAAAAAGTATTATTTGGACCAGTGTGTATTTTTGTACTTTTGCATCTTTTAGAATGCTCAATATTTCATTATCTTTGGTTTTCTGGTTTAGGGTTCAGTTCTGGAGTAAATTATATTTGTGCAAAGAGCATTTAAGACCCTTGTGATACAATAGTCATTGACCATTCCCAAAGACTTAGGGCACTTCCCTGGCTAGAAAAGAACATGAAACAAAGACAAATTGTGAACATCAGTGTAATGGAAATTTAGTTACTCAGGTGCTTAGATAAAAAAGGGTAAGTATTTGTGTTAGCTTAAAAATATCACTACTTTATGTATCTATTGAAGTATAACATACCTTGTCAAGTGAGACTTTAAACAGAAAAAAAAAATCTTCATCATAATAAAGGAAATAATTTTATTTTCCAGTGGTAGCTTTCATCATAAAATTTGTGAAAAATTCCTGGAGAAACATTGGGAAATTGCTTGCTTGCTGAAGATAGGGTTAAATATTTCTCAGTCTAGTATGATTTGTCTATTTTTAACCAGCAAGTTCTTTGAGGCAGCAACTGTCTCTGCATCTGCCTCACTCAGTCTGCACAAAATTGAATGAAAATCCAAAGTTCCCACTTTGTTCTGACAAAAAAACAGCACAACTGGTTTAGTTTTTAATTATAAAAAGATCAATATGAGTGTATCTTTGCAAGTTCTGTCTGCCTTCCTGGCTTTTTAGGGTCATTTAGCGGGATATGCGAGTTGGAATTAATCCTCAGTGCTTTTGAAACAAAGAAGGAAAGGAATCTAGAGTAGCTTTAAACAAGAAATTGATATATTGGCCTCCCAAACCATGTATCCATTCATGGGGGTCATTTTAGTCACAGTTAATATATTTTTAAGATGCCTGCATTTCTCTAAATAACAGATTTTAATCCTCGTTCTGTGCGTGTCCTTTTTATGTACATGTTCCCTCCAGACCTATGAAATGAGTTGTATCTACACTGCAGATCTGCCTTCTGCCCATTTTCTGAAGAGAATGAACTCTGAGACTCATAGAACAGTGAACTGAAGAGTCAGATAAATCCTCTTGCTTTGTCCTTGGGTGCCAGAATCAGTGCACAAGGAAATCACTCTCCTTCCGCTGAGCTTTTTTCTTAAGCCCTAACCTTGGCTGCACTTCGTCTCTTCCTTTGTCTTTCCCTATTCTTAATGTTGTCCTTGAAGAATAAGCAAAACACACCTAGATTTATTGGGGCAATGAGGGAAATTACTGTTTTCTCTTAAAAAAAAAAATTTTAAAAATGCAGCTATTTTAACAACCAAGCCGCAAGTTCCTGTAGCTCGCCTAAAACAGATAACATAAAAATTCTCTTTTTTTGTGGCTTGTATCAGGAAAACTCTGCATCTGGATGTCTCTTTGTTAGCTTTCTGTATCCAAATGCAGTGTTTAGAAAGCTCCAGTAATTGGCCCCATTTGCAGGCTTGGAGAGGGAGCCAAGTACATATAAGCTGACTTCAGGCAGGAAGCGGGAATTACTGCGCAGCTTTTCTCAACCCAAGGGTTGAAATTTTGCTGCCGGGAAAGCAAACACAATTTAAAACCAACAAACAAAAAAACCCCAAAGAAACAATTCTTACTGCCTTTGAGGAAATTAAAATGCAGGTTTTCCAATGTTGTGCTAGGGAAATGGTACTTTCAAAATTTATAACAAGCGTTTTTACCCGTGCGCGGAGGTTGGGCGGTGGAGGAGCTGCCAGGAGCAGTTGGCACAGCACTGGGGCTCTTTAGGCTGGGGATGGAATGACATCTGTATTTGTCAGTGTAAATCCTGAACAGCATTTTCCTGTCTTCATAATGATTTTAAGCCCAGGCTGTGTGAATCAGTGAGCCAGAGTGCACAATGAAGTTTTTCATTTTTATTTTAGAAACCTGATGTGCGGCTCTCCAGAGGCAGCATCGACCGTGAGGACGGAGGTCTCCAGGGCCCAGTAAGTATTTGTGGGATCTTTCCATCTCCCAACTCTTCCTCCTGTTTCCTGGTAGAACGTGTTAGATGCTGACTGGATTATGGGAGATGATTTAAAGTTTTTGCTAAATGTTTCTGCTGTTATTACACGGTTCTACAACTTTCCGAGAGGCTCAGCTTCTGTGGGAACAGCAGCGATGGCAAAATTTGTTCATGCTGCAGTTTGCTGCTTTTTATTTTTCCTTTGACTCTGCTGTTATAACAAATACAAAAAATGTTTCCACAAATATGCTGCAATTTTTTTTTTTAATGCTCACATGCTGCATAGTTGGGCCTTTTACTTAAAAACGTGAATAGTTTTCTGAAAGTTCGGCCAGCAGGAAGCAGGATTAAAATAACTTTTTGCAGTTGTTTAAATATCTGAAGGGTTTTCATTCAAGGAATGTAAATTTTACTCTTGTATTACCCAGAAATGTGTTTGGGGTAAATGATCCACTATGGGACAAACGGAATAAACCCCACAGCCATTAATTTCTTGCCAGACAACAGCTGCAGCTGTGGTTTTCTTTCTTACTGGCTTAACTCCTGTCTGTTTAGCTAAAAGTGTCTCTCCAATTATTTAATTGCCCTTGGAGTTTCTGAATTATACTGATTGAAAGAGGAAGGTTAGGATAGGGACTGTTAATGATGGAAACCTTGTGGTTCATCCACCACTTGTCCCCAGGGATTGCCTTTGAAATAGTTAAATTACTATTTTAAAAAATAATTTTTTTAATTTACTTGCCTAGTTCATTTGGGATGCAATTGTAAACTCCTAGTTTGGCTTCAGTATTTTGTCACTACCTATGAATTTATGGACTCTTCCTACACCTGCAGCCAGAACACAATCATGAATGAGTGTATTAGTGACACACCACAGTGTGGTCTCGAGACATTCCAGTCTGGAAGCTGCTAAGATTTTTCCCATGAAATTGGATAGGAGTGTTAGGTATTGTTATGTCTTTGCTATTGTTGCATCTTTATATAAAAGCAAGTAAAATATTGCTACACTCTTGAAGATGCTTTGAAAGAACCTGGAGATTTTGAAGTCGTGTCAGAGGTTTGATCCAGGTGGCTGTCAGGCAATGGGTTTAAAGCACAGCTTCTTGCAGCCCAGCTGTTTTCTCTGTTTTCAGTATGAATGCCTGGGTTTAGATTAAAAAAATACAGCACCCAGCTCCCAAACTACTTGCAGAAGTTTTGTCTTCCCAGATGAGGCAGCACAATTTCACATCACATTTAAAAGCGTGTGAAGAAAATAGTGTAATCATTGACAAAATGAGTTTTAAAAGAGACTCTAACTCTTGATGGCTACATTTCTAGTTCCAGAATTTGATTGTGTAATTCTTAATAAATTCAGAACATAGCTGTGGCTGACTTCATTTGCAGTGGGAAATGTCTTAATGCTGCCATGAGTCAGTCTCAAGTTTCTCATTGAGAGGGTGAGAAATAGGTAGTTGTTTCTAGGAGAATTAGGATTAAATAATTGCTCTGCATTACAGAGTTTTTTGTGACAATGTCAGGGATAGAATCCAGTGCACTGAGGTCACTTAAGTCCTCCCCACAAAGTGACTTTTTGTTTGATTAATCACTGTGGTACTTGGAAGGGTGTAAAGCAGAAAGCAGAGCAGCTCTGATTCCTGCTCAGAGCAGCAGCTTCAGGGGTGCTATGAGGGAGAAGTGTAATAGCACCATGCAGGTTTTGGTTGTGGTGTGGTACAAATAAAAAGTTATCATACACATTTTAATGCTCCTGACTGGTGAGCACATGGCTGTATAACTCCAGGCACATTCTTTCATCATATAATTTTAATATACAAAGTTTTCTGTCAAAGTGCAAGAGTTTTTTCAGTGGAATTTCACTCTCCTCCTTCTCTTCCCCCCCTTTCTGTTCTCCAGGGGTTGTCAGACTCAAATTAGTTGGGTCAGCAACACAAATCAAAGCTGGTGACATGACTGATGGTGCTGGCAGAAAGCAGATGTTGGTTCTAACAAGAGGGCAGCTGTGTGAGATCATTGGACAGTGGGTTTCAGAGGTTTATGGTGACAGCAGCTCTCTGGTGTATCCAGGTCTCTCTGTAAGGCCTCTCAACCCTCAAAGGAGTCCACAGCTCCTCCTAGTTGAATATCATCAGCAAACTTACTTAATGTGCATTTAATTCCTGCGTCCAGATCATTTATAATAACATTTGAGAGAGCTGGCCCAAAAATCAAGCCCTGAGGAACCCCAGTGGTGTCTGCCACCAACCTGATTGATGGTACCCTTCTTACCAAAACTACTCAAGCCCTGCCCAGCAGCCAGCTCTCTCCCAGCACATCATGGACCTGTTTAGCTGTGTGCTGGATACTTTCTCCAGAAGGATACTGGGAAGTTCAGTATGAAAAGCTTTGCTAAGATCCAAAACTGTATCTATTAGCTTAGTCAGCTAGATGGGTAGCTTCATTATAAAAGGAAAGTAAGTTGGTTAAACACAATTTTCCCCTCCTGAACCCCTGCTGGCTGTGGCCAATGACTGTTTTGTGTCTCCAGTATTTTCCAGTAACTCCCAGAATAACCTTCTCCATAATTTTACCAGGCACTGAGGTGAGACTTACAGCCCAAAGCTTCTTGCTCCTCCTGCTTGTTTCTCATGCTGCACTCCTTATTATAATAACATCTCAAATATGCTTCAGTGTCCTCAGCACACCATGGAGCAGGCTGGGGACCTTGCTTAGCACACTGTCCCTCAAATACTGTCATGCCAGCCCCAGGTGTAACCCCCAGGTGTAACTTTAAGTGAGTCTGCTTGTATCCCTTTCTCCCTTCAAGTTAAGTTTAAAGCCCTTACAATGAGCTCTGCTTACTCCTGTGCAAAGATGCTTTTCCCCTTTCTAGACAGTTACACCCTGTCTGTCACCAGCAGCCCTTGTGGATCAACCCATGATCAAAAACCCCAAAATTCTGTTGGGCTGGAGACAGCTATTGATGTGTTGGGCCTTTCTATTTCTCCCTTCATCGATCCCTGCAACTGGAGGGTTTAGAGGGGGGATAGAGAACACTGCTTGTGCTCCTCATGCCTTAACCAATCATCCCAAGGCCCTGAAGTCTCTCTGGACCCCTTGTTCATCACTGACTACATGAGAAAGCAGTAATGGACAATAATAATCCAAGGGCTGTACCAGGGTAGGATATTTTCTCATCACATCTTTAACCCTCACACTTGGACTCCTTGATACTCCTCAGCCTCCTCACCTCCTCCTGGAGCTCTGACACTTCTCAGAGGAAGTGGTCCCAGGTCCCTCAGCTGCTGTGGCAGAAGCTTCAGCCTCCTGTGGGGTTTCTCCACTCCCGAGGGGTTCCCCTGGTTTGGGAACCCCCACCCATGCATCGTGCTGGAGCCTTTCCCCTGCACTTTGTGCTGCTGCCCTCAAGGACTGAGGTTGCCATGAAGGTTGTATAAACATAATTTCCTAGGAAAGTCACTTCAATCTATTATTAAATAAAAAAACTTACAGATGAATAAGCAAATTGTCCTTGATTAAGGGCTTTACAATAAAAAGAAGTAAGCCAGCTTAGAAATTTGTTCCCATTATGGCAGTGATTCAGCAGGTCAGAAATACCTTGGTCTCCTAGTTGTTGCACTGCCTTTTCTTCCTCATCACCATCACTTTCTAAGTTTAATCTCTAAATACAGGCTAAAAATTAATGTGAATATGCCACCACATTTGATTAATAAATGAAGGATAAACTGTAATGCAGAGGCCAGGAGTTATGAGCTCTACAAAATAAGTGAGAAATCTTCCTTACAGTATAAATAACATACTTGTAGGTAGGAGCTTGGGTAGTGATGGTGAATAGGGATGTATTTTTAACTGTTGGGAAATGTTTAACCACTCTCACTGTTTGAGATGGTGCTGATGAAAGTTGTGAGCACTGTTAATAACTATTCTAAACATACATTTTATTTATTTTATTTTATAGGCGGGAAACCAGCACATATATCAGCCTGTGGGTAAACCAGGTAAGCAGTAAATACATATAATGTCATCTTGGCTTCTTAGCAGCAGTAGTGAACAAAGATTTATACCTGCATTTCCATACAAAGGGTGGATTCAGTTCCACATAACTACTCATAGGTGTTTCAGTGCACTGCGTGTAAGTTCCCTGTGCAGTCTCCAGAATTGCAGTCAGCAAAGGCAAGGAAATGTTTCATCCACGGGCAGGAAATGTCTGGAGGAAGCTGAATCACTGTAGAATTTTACTGTGTGTGGAGTTCAGACATGTAAAACAGAAGTAGACACCTAAATTTAAGTTTCTCAGTCTCAGAGTGAATCACACCCAGGATTCCTGCCGTGAGGAGTCTGATTTTTCTGTAGGTGCACATGATACATACACAGCACCCAGCTGTGTGTGGTACAAAGGGGTGAGTAGCTCTCAGGTCTGGGGTTACAAGTAGCAAGATGAGTAGCAGTTGCCCCACAAAGGCATTTTTGAAATATCTTGGTGTAAAACAGCCATGTTCTCATAATCACAGGAAACCTTGATCAGTTCCACAACGTTTTCCATCTGCGTTTCTTCAGTAGAAATACAGATGCAAGTGTAGCTCCTACAGTGGGTTTACTCTGAGACACATTAAGCTTTACATCTCTGCTGGTACTGTAAAGCATGTGTAGGTTCTGTGGTGCTGGCAGAGCAGGATTGTGCAGGTACATCTGGTCTGTTGGTCCTCTAAAATGCAAATTTGTTTCGTTCAGCAGATCACTCAGCTCCGCCAAAGAAACCTCCCCGCCCTGGAGCCCCCGGGCACTTGGGCAGCCTGGCAAGCCTGAACAGCCCTGTGGACAGCTACAACGAAGGGGTGAAGGTAAATGTGCTGAGTGTCACATGAAATGCTCCTCAGAAAATAAAAAATCACCACTTTGAGGTAGTTTGCTGTTCCTGAAGTAGAGACCGTGGAAGGCAAAAGCAACTCGGCTTCCCGAGTAAATGTTGTCATGGGGCAGGCATGCTCTGGCAGCTCTCCAGGGAAGTTGGGAGGTAACTGGTGGGATCATATCCTCCATTACAGTGATTCAGCTTGTTCCTCACCTGGAACTTTTCCCAGATTAGCTTAGTTCTGGTTTGAAGAGCATATGAGGTCTCCTGCATGGATCCAGCCTCCCTACTCAGCAGCTCTGTTGGGCAGGAAGGAGCATGCCCAGAGTTCCCAGTTACTCAGGTAACTGGGAATAAAGTCTCCTGTCCTTGGTCACAGAGAAGTGGGAGATGTCTGAACTCTGGTGCTCCAAAAAGCTCCTGCAGCACTGAGGCTCCTAAAACTCTTCTAGATGTGGGGAGCAGGGGCAGAGAGGAGATGGTGTGGTCAGGGCTGTCTCACCTGTGACTGAGAGACTTTCTAATGTGTTGTTTCATCTCTGGTAAATAGGCAATAAAGCCAAAAATTAAACTCCACAGCTTTCTAGCAGAAAGATGCTTCAGGGCACCCTAACACATGGCATCTTGTGCCCTGTTGGTGTCAATGGAACTTCACCTTAGTACATCAGTCACTTTTAAAACCTTGCCTCTGGGGGTTGTTCCCTGCCTTTGGGACTCCCGCTTCCCAAATCTTCAGGAAACAAAAACCTGAGTGACCTCAGGGCCTCCTGAGGGGAACAATTGGAGCTGTTTCTGCTGCTTAGTGGTTTCCATCCACCAGATTTAACAGTGGCTGGGAATTCTCTGTCAGGAGACAGAGCACAGCTGATGTGTACACATCACCCTTTCATTCTTTCACAACCTTTGGAGCTGAACCTCCCACAGGCACTGTGGAACTGACAGCAGCATTACTGACCAGAGCATTCAAGCTGTCTCACTCCTCCTGCTGCTCCCATTTTGTCACTTGATGGCATCAGTAGCACCCAGGGATGTGATGTATTTGTCCCCCAGCTATTTCCTGAGAGGAGAGGGACAGGGACAGGGTCTGCAGCAGCTCCAGACACCCCAGGGCAAGCCCTGCTGTCAGACAGCAGCTACTGCTTGTGGTCCTCACAGAAGGAGAATCTCCTGCTCATCTCAGCCCTGCCAAGCCTGTGGTAAAGAACAGGAATCCATGTTGTGGTAAACACAGCTACTGTGATCAGCAACATTTATTTGGGGTGGTTTAAAAAAGCACAGAAAAAATCCAGTTCATCTGAGCATGAAATTCCAAACTTGACATGAGAGCAATATGTTCAGCACAAATGGATCTCAGCCACTGCCTGTCTCACTCTTGCTCTCTTCTTATGAGATTATCAAAATGTTTAAGAATCAGCATAAAAAGACAGGCAGTGGCAAATCTGAGCAGAATTCTACATATTATAAACTGATGCTTGTACTTTTTGACCTGCCAGGCCTCAGAAAATATCAAAAAGCAATAGTAACAGCTGTGTTGCTCTCCTTGACTTCTCTAAAATTTCCTTTCTGAAGGCTGACACTGGGACATGAAAAATGTTTTCTGAAATACCTCCTTTTAACAGCAAACCAAAATCATCAGTAATAATGGGGGGACAAGAGTCATGTACTACATACCTCCTTCAGCAGAAAAGAAGGGCTGATACTGTTTTCTCTTCAAGAGTTTCTTCAAATTGAATTGTTTTGTGCCCCACCAAGAAAACAGCCCCTTATTTTCCAGTAGCTTGTAGCTTTGCTGGTGTCTGCTGTTGGTATCAATGGATGATGCCTCAGGGGTTCATTTCAAACTCCCTTTTCTGCACATCCATTTCACACTCCCATTGCAGGAATACAAATTGCCTTCAGAATACAAATTAAGAGGGTTTGAACTGCTTGCCCTCAGGAGCTTTTAGGGCACACACTGGGAAATGTGTGGTTTTGTGTTGCTTGCTGGGGCACAGTCGGATGCTCCATGCAAAGAAACTCCTGACTTCATTGTCTGCAGAGCAATACTGTTCATGTTGGGTATAAAAAAAAAAAACCAAACAAACAGGAAACACAGCAAAAAAAAAAAGTGTGAAGAAATGCAGATGTCCATACTCCTGAAATGTTAGGGCCTGGCTGTAGAAACTGAGTTGGGTATAATCCATCTAGTGTGGGTGTTTGGCAGTTCTGAACCACAGCAAAGAAGAGCTGTGCAGTAAGATGACCACCTCTTTCTTCTAAAAACAACCCAAACGAAACATTCAGAAAGACAAATGCAACATTTTCTTTAACTGAGCACTGAACTGTTTGTGTGAAGGCACCAGGGCTGCACAGGACCCTTTGCAGAGCTCCTCTGCTCCAGTCACCACTCTGCTGCTCACCAGCCCTGCTGACTCCTGACCAGCTTTGCATGATCTCTTCCCCACGTGTTAAGGAAACAGGGAGCATGGGTGCATGGCAAATCCTTCCACTCCCACAGGGTGCACAGCAGGGCCCCAGCACACGGTGCTTCCCTAACAGAGGGACCAGAGCTAACACCAGTCACTGCCCCACTGCTGAGGATGCATTGCAGGCTTTTTAACCGGTCTCTGATTGCTACACAGTTTGGGTTTGGTTTGTGTTTTGTTTATTTTTTTCCTCCCCTGCTGAGTTTTATTAATCTTGTTTTTCTTTTTTTTTTTTTTTTTTTCTCCCTTCTTTTGGTAAATTTCTTTAACCTTCCCCCACATTCTGCTCAACCATAGCCATGGAGGGTAAGCAGTGCGTGAGCGTGTGTGTCCGTGCCCTGTTCCAAAATGTCTTTGCATGTGACTTTGCCAAGATGATTCTTTTAACCTCTTGATTGCTGATTCCAATTAGAATCACAGCCTTTCACTGGTGATTGAGACAATTACAATGTTCTTTTTCCTAAGGTATTTTCTAATCAATATATTAGACTGAATCTCTGTAGCAGCAGTCAGTACACACTGGGTGAAACGCAACAAAATGGAATCACTCTGCACTAAATCCTTCCTTCAGGTTTCATCCAGGTGTTTCATAGTTTCATCAGGGTAGTATCTCAGGTGCTTGCAGTGGAACATTTCTGTAACTAGGACCAGTTGTAAGAACCAGTAGTAACCCAGTGTGATGGGCTGAAATACCTTGAGCCATCTCAGAGCAACAGGGGTGGATGATTGCTGTGTGACCAGTAGGAAAAAAGCAAATTTTTAACCTTCTGCTTCCTCTGAGTGGTTGCTTGGGCATCCTGTGGCAGTGAAGAGGTGCAGGGAACTGGGATGCTTGTAGTTCAGGAGCAGAGATCCTGAGGAAGTTTTCAAAGTTTGTTTCTTTTCTGTCCCAGGATTATTTCAGTCTGTCTTGGATTTATCTCCAGACAGATCTGACTCAATGGGAGTTCTGCATGCATAAGAATTACAGAATTTTTTAATCTATCATGTTGCTGTTCTGATCTACTGGAAACAAACTGTATGAAAACATTCGAGGTTCCCCACCTGTACAGGTGACACCATTTTAGTTAAATCTGCTGTGAATTTTCACTAACAAAACAATCATATGTACAGCAATATCCTCTCTTTACTATATCAGTCTGTTAAGTGTACTCTGACATTGTTTTGGGGAGCAAAACAAATTTATGGAATGAGGGATGTCTGTCCCTCATTGCCTTAGCAGTGCCCATCAGTAGTGACCCACGTAGATGTGTCAAGTACTCTGCAAATTCCTCAAATTATTTTCCTCTCTGTTGTGGTAGTTACACACAAAGCTCTTCAGGGATGTCCTGGTAAAACTCTCCCAGTGTCACATCACAGCTCAGGCTCAGTCAGAAGAACTGAGGAAAATTCCTTCAGATCCAGGAGCCAGCGAGCTCAGCCAGGACACGGGGACCCAGCGGGACCGGGGCGGGGGAAAGTTGCGATTTTTTTGAGATTTTCCCGGCGGTCTGCGGAGGTTGGGAAGTTGCTGAGCTCCATCTGCTGGGGGTAGGAGGTTGAACAAGTCCTTTCTGCTTCCAGATTCAGCCGCAGGAAATCAGCCCGCCCCCCACGGCCAACCTGGACCGCTCCAATGACAAAGTCTACGAGAATGTAACTGGGCTGGTGAAAGCGGTCATAGAAATGTCCAGTAAAATCCAGCCAGCTCCCCCGGAGGAGTACGTGCCCATGGTGAAGGTATGGAGACAATTCCTAGCTAGAATCAGTGGCCTACTTCTTTCCTGAAGTTCTCTCCTGTGTCAAGTCCTCAAGTGACACAGGAGAAACTTTCTGGGAAGCTGGAAGTAAAAAAGCTTTTTGTGTTTGCAGGGTGGGTAACTTGTGGTCAAGAGGGGCTGGAGCTTTGAATTCCATTAACAATATTGTGGGAAATGGGGCTTTTATTCCCTCAGGGACTGTTGTGCACCATCAGTCATCTTCACATTTCACTTCTAAAGAGCTTTTTTTAAAAAAAAATTAACCCTTTAGCATTTTGTTTTTATGGTGAAACGTGGAATTGCAAGTGGGGTTTTCAAAGTCCCTCAGCTTTGTTCCAACTCCCTTCTTCTCCAGATGAGAAATGAAGTGCATCAGTTTCTTGTAGCACTCTGGCTACAAGTCTCTCATCCATTCATTCCAAGTTTTTAAACTTTATTTTCTTAATTGATTTTTTTTTCCCTTAGGAGGTTGGTTTGGCATTAAGAACCTTACTGGCAACAGTAGATGAGAGCCTCCCAGTTCTTCCTGCAAGCACCCACAGAGAGGTACGTAGGTAGAGCTCAGCCATGACATTTCAAGGTGGCCTCAGCCAGGGCTTCTCTTCTTTATTCTGTGTTCCCCTCCCTGCTCACCCATGTTTTGACTCACATGAAATTAATTAATTAGAATCCAGTTGCTCTGTGGATGTAGATTGGAGTGAAGACAAAACTGGATGTAACTGAAGGGTGTACAACATGCACACACACAGAATTTCTTAGTGCAAGTTTAATCTTTCAGTAAACTACAGTATAAACAGAGAATTAGACAGAGAATCAAGCACAGGTTGGTGCAGCTGGGAGGTGTAGATATCCCAAAATAACCTAGGTGTGGATGAGAAGCCACTGAGACCTTTCAGTGAAGTTCATGAGTAAAACCAGTAAAAAAACCAGTAAAACCATAAAGCTTGAATAAGTGTGCTAGTGAGAAAGCCAGAGAATGGTCTCTAAAGTGCCCCCTTGGACAATCACCCTGACTTCACTGCCTGTTCAGGTAACCTGTGTCTGCCTTCTGGACCCCTTTTATTTTTTAGAGCTACTTTAAGAATGGTAATGAAAACAGTGATGACCACGGGGACCTGGAAACCTGTAACAAGGTGTTAACTCTTGAGACCTGGGTTAAAATCCACTGCTAGATTTGGGTCTTGGTGCCATTTAACAGTGCAGACACAGCTGCACTTGCTGTGCAGTGAGTGTGGAGCAGCAGGTGCTGGAATTCCACCTGATCCACGTGGTACCCACAGGAACAGCCCCAGCTACAAGCGGAGATCTCGGGTGGAGGTTGTTGTGGGTGGGGGTGTAGGTAGTGCTGTTGCTCTGGGGTGTCAGTGCTGTGCATGCAGCTGATTGACTCCTCTGCTTCCAGATTGAGATGGCCCAGAAGCTGCTGAACTCAGACCTGGCTGAGCTCATTAACAAGATGAAGCTGGCCCAGCAGTACGTCATGACCAGCCTGCAGCAGGAGTACAAAAAGCAAATGCTGACGGCTGCTCACGCCCTGGCTGTGGATGCTAAAAACTTGCTGGATGTTATTGATCAAGCCAGACTGAAAATGATCAGTCATCCCAGACCACACTAAGCTCCGAGGGAAGTTTCATCAGGCTGTTTTTTAAGAATTCTGCTTGTGATGTGATTTCACCTTCCACCAGCAGTGAGGATGAACCCGGTGTGATCCTGGCTTTCCGGCACCTCTTGCTTCAGCAGAGCTGAGAGCTCTTGGTTCTCTCTCATGACAAACGTTTGACCAAGTTTTTATCACAAAGCCAAGCTGGGCTGGGACTCGGGAAGCTTGATGAGAAGATGAAGTTTGTACAGGAGTCCTTGTGAAATCACAGCTATGGAGCACACGTGGGTTTCAAACCCCCCTGAGCCCGGGGCTGCCACGGGGTTACGGTCTCGGAGCCGAAACTGTCGGAGCAGCAGATTGGAGAAAGATATTGTGAAGAATTCGGGGAAACCTCAGGGCTGAGAATTCTTGCCCACAGTATATGAACTACCCAGACTGGAATTTTTTTTTATTAGAACACTTACGTCGCAATATGCTAATCACAATTTACAGAGAAAGAATAAAAAGCTATATTTTCAAGACTTCGGTCATTTCAAGACAAAACTAAAGCCCTCTTCATCTTCCTGCCTTTTACTTTTATGTGAATGTGTGGAGCATTTGTTTGGAAATAGCTGTAGGACACAACTGAAAACTCTTGTCTTTTTCACCAGAATAACGTGCCAGTTCTTTTGTAGCAACGTTGTTTTCCTTGGAAGCAAAAATGCTGCTTTGTACCAGAGCAATTCAGAGCTGCATTTAGAGGAGTTCTGTAACCATTCACACGTCCCCCAATTTTTATATAATTTATAAAGACAGATTAAAGCCATGTTGAATATTTTAAATCCACTGTAGTTAACTAACCCATCCTTTTGTCCTATCTTGCCTGGGAGGAGTTACAGTAGAGCAGTGTAATTAGATTTTTCCTTGGTTTTCCAGTTATGCCATCTGTTCTGTTAAAATAAAAACCACACTCCCTTTTTGCTGTTGAGGGATATAAATTATTCTCAGGAAGAATATAATGAACTGTACAGTTACTTTGACCTATTAAAAAGGTGTTACCAGTGACCCTCTGGCTGTATGATTTTCTCTGTGTGTCTGTGTGTGCACTGAAAAAACCACTGTGAGTTTTCTCTGCTTGGAATTTTTCCCCACAGCTAATCCACAAGTTTTTGAGGATTCACTTATGCAGGACTTAAGGAGCCAAGGAGGCAGAGTTAGTCTTCCAGAAAGCTGTTACTGCTCCAGCTACAGAGCAGAGTAACAAGTTGTTACCATCTGTGTAGCTTCTAATTAATTGGTGTCACTCCTTACATTCCTTCAGACTTTTCAAAATGTTTTCCTAGGGAAAGTTTCTTTAAAAAAAGGGGTGGAAGAGTGCAATTCAGTGGTTTGCAGAACTGTGTTAGAAGCTGAGTACTGAGTGCTCAGGAGCAAGGGGTTGCATGGACTGAACTGTGCCACAGGTGCCTGCATCTTCAGGAAAAAATATAAAAAAATGAGCTTCAGTGTTGTGGAAGATGGGACAGCACCAACTGCATCATCCATGGTTTGTCTAGATATGGAACAACCCTCCTGCGCAACTCCAGTCCTTACAGAACTTGTTGCTAATGCATGGTTTTCATTTAATATTTTAGAAGACACATTAGAAAGGCAGCCCCTGCCTTGCACCAGTAGCTCTGAAAGTCATTTTATAAATACATCTTAAAGTTACTCCTTTCAATGTATGAACTTACAGAGTTCTGCACTCACCCTTCAAAGCAGTTTTCAGAGATGCTCACTCACTTTTTTCCTGGAAAACCAGAAAACCCAACACCCCATACACCTGAGGCTTGGTGCCTGGCACTGCACACTTTGCTCTGCTTCATACCTGCTGCTGAGAAACCCGAGTCCCAGCTTTATTTACCCCCAAAAGAGCCTTTCAGTGACAACTGCAGCACTTTTCCCCACTCACCCTGGCTGTGCCACAGCCTTCAGCTGCCCCCACACAGGTTCATGCCCTGGTGCTGCCAGCTGCCCCCAGGTAAGGGCTGCAGCATTAACACTGCAGCTCCAGAGGCCCTCAGGCTGCTCCCTGGGGCAACCATACAAAAAAATGCAACTTTGGGAGCTTTGCCTGTGTTAAGTCCTGACAAGGAAGCTCTAAAGATAAACACAGCACCAGCAGTTTCAGTACCTGCAGGTGACCCACACACCCCTCACTTGACACAGACCTCCACAGAAGAGACAAAGGGTACATGTTCTTTATTACAGACAAGTACAAAACTGTTAGTCAAAAAGACCAAAGCCCATGTCATCATCAGATTCCTCCGATTCTTCTTTCTTTTCTTCTTCTTTCTTCTCCTCGGCTAGAAAAGGAGAAAGGAATCAGGATTTTTCCATTTTATCAGCTCTTAGGAGTCACACACCACACAATACTCCATACACAATGACTAACATCAAAAAGCAAGATCTAAGCAACCTAACAAGCTAGGCTCCCAACCCCAGGAGACCACTTCCCACTACTAAGAAAACAGTTTTGTGCCTTAAAAATTAATTCCTAACAAATTCAAAAAGCTAGAAAGCCTAGAGGTGCTCTCCCTCCAGCTATCACAGGGAGATGCTGATGACATCACTGAGGTAACGCTGACTCAAAATGCCATTCCAGCCTTTCCACAGGCTCTTTTGTTCTAGAACACCCGCATCAAATCACATTTAACTGTGAGGGGAACCAGCTTTTTAACCAGGTATTTCTTCCAGCCTCGGAGGCAGAAGCCACTTACCTGGGGCAGCCCCACCAGCAGGTGCAGCCCCTCCAGCAGGAGCAGCTGCAGCTGGAGCCCCACCACCACCTCCAGCTCCGACGTTACAGATCAGGCTCCCGATGTCGATATTAGCGAGAGCCTGGGGAGAGCAAGCACCAAAGAACCGTCATGAGTTTCACTTTAGCTCTGGGCAGCTGCCGAGTCACACCACGGGCTTGGTGCTTAAACAGCCGCCTGCTTCGTTTCCACCTGTGGAAAACTCGGGGTTTTCCACACTCCTTCAGTCGCTATTTCGAAGCTCAACCCGGGGGGGTCCGGAGCCCGAGTCCTCACGGCGAGGCAGCCGCTGTGTGGTTGTGCTCTGCAGCCGGCGCCGGGTCCCCGCAGCCCCCATCCCGCAGCCTCCTCCCCTCGGCCCCCCCGGACGCCCACGGCTCCCCAGCCTCCCTCCTCTCACCCACCTTGGCGAAGAGGCCCGGCCAGAACGGCTCCACGTTCACTCCGGCCGCCTTGATGAGCGCGTTGATCTTGTCCTCCTGTAACGACAGCGGCTCTCAGCAGCCCGCCCGGTCCGGTCCGGTCCGGCCCGGCCCCGCCGCCTCCCGCCCCACGCCGCCGCCGGCCATGCCGCGGTCCGCCGCCATCTTGTGCCAGCGGGGCCCGGGCCCGCACTCACCGTGACGGTGACTTCATCGTCGTGCAGGATGAGGGCTGAGTAGATGCAGGCGAGCTCGGAGACGGAGGCCATGGTGGGGGCGCGGTGCCAGTCGCCGGGGAACGGCCTTAGCTTCAGCTGAAGGACGCAGCACCTTGGGCCGCCGGGGAGGAAAAGGCGGGGGTTCTGCCGGGGGAGATTTATAATGGCGGCCGCAGCCAATGGCAGAACCGAACCGGCAGCGCCAATGCCCAACCAGAGCCGGGCAGGGCGGCCCCGGCCAATGCCCTAGCGCAGCGCTCACCCAATCCCGGGATGACGGGGGATGACGGGGGATGACGGGAGCGCTCGGCGGGGCGAACCGGAACCGCAGCGGCCATTGGCGACCCAGGCCCGGCCCATTCCGCCCTGCCTCGTACGGCCTCCGGGGGGCGTTGAGCTTCCTGCCTGTTTGCTGCTTGCTGCTTGCTGCTTGCTGCCTTCCTACTGCCTTTTTCCGCCTGCCTGCTGCCTGTTCGCAGCCTGTTGCCTCTTGCCTGTTGCCTGCCTGTTGCCTGCCTGCTGCCTGTTTGCTGCTTGCTTGCTGCCTCCCTGCTGCTTGTTTGCTGCCTGCTGCCTGCCTGCTGCCTGCCTGTTGGCTGTTTGCTGCCTGTTGCCTGCTTGCTGCCTGTTGCCTGCCTGTTGCCCGTTTGCTGCCTGTTGCCTGTCTGCTGCCTGCCTCTGTCTCCTCCCCTCTGCCTTCTCGGCTCTGTTCCCTCTCCCTCCCCCTGGTGCCACCGGAGCGTTCTAAGGACACCCCACCCGCTGGCGTGAGGATTGCCCGGGAGGGAACGATGTGGTCGGGAGTGCCTGGGACCTTCTCTGTGTGTCGGGAGGTGTCCCCAGACACCAAGTGATGCTGTTTACCTCGGAATACACAGCTGCCGGGTTTTTGTTAATGGTCTCCCAAAAGACGTCATTGAATTTAATTCAATCTCCACACGCGGTGTTCCGGATTAGTTCAGGGCTGTTGCTCAGGGTGTCATTGCTGTTAAATGCACGGTTTTCTGTATTGTGCATATGTGGAAAGGGGGAAAAAAGGGGCAGAATGAGCCATTTGTGAAAACTTCACACTTCCCAACTTCTACAGAGCTTTGTAGCCTTATGAGGCTTGGCAAACACAGCATTTTGCTCTGAAAGAATGATCTGATTATGGAAAATAAATTCTCTGATTTTTTTTAATGTGCATTTGATTGGCATCAGACGCAGAGCACATGATGTGCCATGGTGCTTGCTCAGAGACCTGGGACACCTTTGAGAAGGTACCTACAGGAAGGGCTCAGTCCATTGCTTCTTTCTGGAGCACTTCCAGCAAACAAAGTCCCCTTCAAACTGTGGTCCAGGTAGCAGTGACATCAACAGAGGTGTTTCAGCCGAGTTAAATGCAGCTGATGCAGCCAGGGCCACATATTTTTATTTTAAATGGTGAATAAAGAATCGTTGGATAAAGAACTGGCTGTGTGGCTGCACCCAAAGAGTGGTTGTCAATGGGTCTATGTCCAAGTGGAGGCCAGTGACAAATGGAGTCCCTCCAGGATCAGTACTGGGACCAGTCTGGTTTAACATCTTTGTCAGTGACATGGATGGTGGCACTGAGTGCACCCTCGGCAAGGGCACTGATGGATGACACCAAACTGTGTGGTGCAGCTGACACTGGAGGGAAGGGATGCCATGCAGAGGGACCTTGAAAGGCTGGAGAGGTGGGCCCATGCCAACTTCATGAAGTTCAACAAGACCAAGTGCAAGGTCCTGCATCTGAGTCAGGAAATCCCAAGCACCGTTACAGGCTGGGCAGTGAGTGGCTTGAGAGCAGCCCTGAAGAAAAGGACTTGGGAGTGCTGGTGGGTGAGAATTTCAACATGAGCCATCAGTGTACACCTGCAGCCCAGAAATCCTTGGCTGCATCAAGAGAAGCGTGGCCAGCAGGTCAAGGGAAGTGTTTCTCCCCTCTGTTCCACTCTTGTGAGACCCCACCTGGAGTACTGCATCCAGTTCTGGGCCCCTGTTACGAGAAAGACATGGAAGTGCTGGAGTGTGCCCAGAGAAGGGCCACGAGGATGATCAGAGGGCTGGAGCACCTCTCCTGTGAAGACAAACTGAGAGAGTTGGGGTTATTCAGTCTGGAGAGGAGAAGGCTCTGAGGAGGCCTTATTGGAGCCTTCCAGTATCTGAAGGGGGCTACAGGAAAGCTGGGGAGGGACTTTTTAGGATGTCAGGTGGTGGTAGGACTGGGGGGAATGGATTCAAACTAGAGGAGGGGAGATTTAGTTTAGATGTTAGGAGAAGTTCTTCACCATGAGGGTGCTGAGACACTGGCACAGGTTGCCCAGATGGGATTGAGGCCCCCTCCCTCCCTGGCAGTTTTTAAGGCCAGGCTGGATGGGGCTCTGAGCAACCTGATTGAGGGTTAGGTAGGCAGGGAGGTGTCCCTGCCAATGGCAGGGGGGTTGGAACTGAATGATCTTAAAAGGTCCCTTCCAACCCTACCAATTCCATGATACTATTGTAACTGGCAAGATGGGTGTGTTTTGTCATTCCTTCAGAAAGACGGGAGCTTGGTTTGAAAATATTTTGTCTAAAGAAACATGAGAAAATAGTTATTTTGAGTGAGAGGTAGGTAAGAATATCTTAACCACCAAAAAAGAGCTTTACTTACTATTTATATGCAGTCAACTGACTTCCAGACAAGAGTGAAGTTACTTAATATGAACAGCACTTTTTTTTTTCAGAATGTTTTTAATGTGAGCAGCTCTGGAGCTGGCCTGATCCACAGCACAGCAGCAGATCTTGGGGAATTTCCCGAGGAAGGGAAATGCCAGAAGCCTGCAGCTCCTGGGGGTGGTGCTGATGAGGCCTGGGCATTACCAGAGCAACCATGACCACCCTTCTCACACCTACAAAGAGCAGCCTGGGGAAGATGAGTGAGCAGAGCAGGAAAAGAGCATGGCATTGCAGTTGGGGCAGGAAGGCCTTGGTCACCCTGCCAGCTGAAGTTGCCACTTCAGTCAGTGACCATCACCCTCTCACAAGAAGCTCAGTTGTAGTATCCACCTGGCAGAAAGCTCTGTCCTCTGCTCTCACCAGAACTGCTGCAGCAGCCCAGACAGAGGGCCTAGGAGAACACGCAGCTGTCTGGGGCTCAGGCTGCAGGGAATGGCAGAGCACTGGTGAGCAGTGGCAGTACTGGGGACAGCTGAGTGAGGTGTGAGCAGGTGGATGGTCTGCTCAGCCTGGTGGCAGAACTATGAGAGAAACAAGAAGGGGAAAGGGGTAGGCTGGTGGAGCCATGTTCTGTCCTCCCTGAGACAGGAACAGCCACCAGGAAAAAAACCCACAAACCAAACAAGATTAAGGGATTCTGTATCCTCTCCCCACCAGGCAGTAGCTTCAGGAGGAGTGAAGGGAGGAAGGTTGATGCTTGGGGTGGCAGGTGAATCCTCTCCTTGCCCACATCACCTTCCTGACTGTACTCAACAGGTGTGAGACTGGATGTGGAGGGTCAGTCAGTTGTTGATGTGGGTGATGGCCCATATACACCAGAGGTGTTGCCTACTCCCCATGTCACATCCACCTCCATGAGGAAGATGGGATACAGCTTTAGGAGAGTCCCTTCTGAGGGGAACAGGGGATCCACTATGTTGAACAGACCCTCCTCTTAGAGAAGTCTCCTCTCTGCCCAGGGCCTGGGTTAAGGACATTGCTTTTAGGGAACTTCCTATCCTGGTACAGCCCTTTGGGCCACAGGGAAGTGATTCTAGGCAGCCAGCATTGCTTCATCAAAGGCAAGTCTTGCAACCAACCTAGTGGCCATCTATGGTGGAGTGACTACAGCAGTGGGCAAGGGAAGAGCTACAGATGTCACCTATGTGCACTCCTGAAAGGCCTTTGACATGGTCACCCACAATATCATTCTCAGCAAGTTTGCAGATGACCAAAAGCTGAGTGGTGCAGCTGACACACCTGAGGGATGAGATGCCATCCAGAGGGATCTGGACAAGCTCAGTGTGAACCTCATGAGGTTCAACAAGGCCTCACAAATTCTGCAAGATTCTGCACCTGGAATCTCTGTCACTGTGAAGTGCTAGAGGATGCTATTTCACAAATAACTTGCATGAACTTGCCTTGTCTGTCCCTCACTCCAGTGCTGCCATGGCCTCCCATGTGAAAGCACTCACACCTGTACTGATAGGTCCATGAGTTTATCTGACTGAAAACTGGCAACGTGGAAAGATTCCTTTTCAGTCAAATGGACTTGCCAATGATGGTAATGGAAGTGTGCAAACAGACAACAGAATGGCAGGCTTAATAGCAACCAGTCAGAAAATGCATATAAAGGAAGCTCTTATATAGTATATAACTATATTTCAAGTATCAAAAAGCAAAAACTTGGAGTTTATTCAAGGACATCAGTGTCTCAGGTAACTCCTAGTAAAGGACCTCTGAAAATGTGCAACTTGTCTACAGGCTAAAAATCTGCAGGAGACCCAAGCTATTAAAATACAAAAGATGCCCTCCTAAGTGGATCCCACATCAGATGACATTTATATATGTGAGGAAAGAACTGAAGATTAGACCAATCCACATAAGGAGCTGCTCAGATAGCTTTTACTTGGTGTCTAAAGATACTTCCAGCTAATAAACCCAACAATGTTGAGTCACCATCTGAAACATCTGCTCCACTGAAAACATCCTACATTAAAAGGAAAACCACTTACTTTGCATGATTTAAACAGTGGCTATGTGTCATTGGTCTCTGTAGTTAAGTGTGGGAAATCCAGCTTCACTGAACTTGCAGGTTCTCTGTATTCCAGGGATTCTTGTTGCACTGATCAGCATGGTTACTGCAGCTGTACTGAGACTGAACACATCTGGGGAACTGCCCATGGATACAAATAAAGGTGAATGCTGGGGCTCAGCTTCTTCTATTCTGGTTTAGAGGTGAAGGCAGGAAATTTGTGTGAACCCTAACAGAGGGAGGACCATTCATAACAGTTCTGTTTTAACAGTCCTTAAGCTAAAAATGTTGAAAAATGCTAATGCATTGTTAAAAAAATAAAATATGAAGACCTAGAGTTTAAATGTGACATTCCCATAAGCTTAGGCTTTGCTTGGTAAAGATGTTAATTAAATGAGATTTGCTTACATCCTTGCTTCCTGGCTGTCTTACTGCATCTAGTGAGTGACACTGATAAGTGCTCTGTAGGGGACCAGAATGAAGTTATAATGAAAACAAATGACTAAGTAATAAGTAAGCTAAAGCCCAGTTTTTCTGCTTCCCAAAGCTTTTTGAAGCCCAGCCATTCAGTCAGGATTGCTGGTTAATAAAGTTCTATTCTGAGGCAGACCAAGGGGTAAAGTCTAGAAATTCCCAGTGCTATGGTACTCTGTACCTTTCACCTCTGATCCTGTTACTGCCTTTACTTTGTACAATCTATTTAACACATCACCATCCTTCTGGAGCAGAACAGTCTCAATTCTAGATTAATCTAGAGCAAATCCATGAGAGATTAAAAATAAAAAAAGGCTACATGTCCTGTGTATTCTACAATTCCAGGCTAGTGAGTTACTTTCAGGGTACTGAGTTACAGGGACTTGGTCCAGGAAACCAATGTTCTGGTTTAGGATGATAATAAAACTGCATTGCTAGCAAGCTCTTAGAGGCTAGCACGGGGTTGTCTTTGTGATAAGCAAAACAAATAACTTGGGTATGAAGCCTCTCTGAGGGGGATATTTTACACGTAGAGGATGGTAAAGAGCAGTGACAGAGATCTGTCTGGATATTTCAGGGCCTTTGCTGTTGTCCCACACAGACATCACTGTGTGAGATGGGATGAAGTCTGAGTACACAGCTCACACGAGTTGGTAACAGGTCTGACAAAACAGGATTGGGTCCTTCTGGAAATAGCATAAGGCTCAAGGCCTGTTAGTAGCAGGAAAATAGTATTTTCACCAGATATTGAGTACAGAATTGCTTATATAGTTATGATGTATTAGCATGTGTATGTTTGGGTTCAAAAGAAACCAGCATTAAAGTCTGCATAGTGATCGTTCTGTGGTTCTAGAAAACTGCATCTTACTGTGATTCAGTACTAAGGTAGCAAGGAGAAGTAGGGAAGGAAAAACAGCAAAGTCTTATACCTATGACTTGAAGACAACATTTCAAAATGTGAAACAACACATGAATATAACATTTAGGTTAAAGACCAGCAGGTAGGGAAGTCATTTGCATGCCCCCCAAAAGAGAAAAGATATTACTGCTTGGCAGAAAATTAAAGAAAAAAAGCAAGGTTCCCTAAGCCTTGTCATGGGCTTTGTCTTGCCCAGAATCATTTCATCTTCTGTGTAGACACCACAGTCTCCTAAAAGCAATGACTGTCTGACAGTGAGTCAGTAGATAAGCCAGTTTAGGTTCTCTTTCTTCATACAGTCCACCTTAATCTCTGTACAGTTCCCTTACTTTCTCTAGAGGATCATTATTTATTTTTGTCTAAACTGTTCAAATGGTCTAAATTGTTCATGGCTCCTGGGAAGATCCTTAATCTCTGCAAAGTTCCCTTACTTTCTCTAGAAGATCATTATTTATTTTTGTTTAAACGGTTCAAATGGTCTAAATTGTTCATGGCTCCTGGAAAGACCCTAATTTGGCTATACAAGCCTTTATGTCCTGTGGCAATTAGCCACATTAATGAACTATCAACAGGGTAGGAAGGCTTTAGAGATGGAGACATGGACAAGCTGGGTGGGTGGGCCAAGGCCAATTGTATGAGGTACAACAAGGCTCAGGGCTGGGTCCTGGCACTTGGGTCACAACAGCTCCATGCAACACTAGAGGCTTGGGGAAGGGTGGCTGGAAAAGGACCTGGGCTGCTGGTGAACAGCAGCTGAATATGAGCCAGCAGTGTGCCCAGGTGGCCAAGAGGTCTTGTATCAGCAATAGTGTGGCTAGTAAGTCCAGGGCATTGATTATCCCCCTGTACTTGACACCACTTGAGGCCACACCTCAAGTTTTTGGGTCTCCCACTACAAGATGGACACTTGTTGCCCTTCTTTGGACATTCTCCAGCACCTCAATGTCTTCAAATCGCATCAGGGGAAATTTAGATTGGGTATTAGGAAAAATTTCTTCACCAAAAGGGTTGTCAATAATTGGAACAGGCTGCCTAAGGCTGTGGTAGAGTCACTATCCCTGGAGGTATTTAAAAGATGTGCCACTTAGGGACATGGTTTAGTGGTGGACTTGGCAGTGTTAGGTGAATGATGATCTTACGGGTTTTTCATAACATAAATTATTCTATGACTCATGCCAACACCCTCACCCAAAGGTGCTGGCAGATCATCAGGTTGCCCTGATTTGTTTGAGTCACTGTTTATGTACTGTTAAGCAGGGCACTCATTCCCTGCTGCAGCTGTTTTCCACTGTATTTTGCAGTTGCACCTCCCGTGCCATACCAAGTCAGACAGAGTTTTTTGTATTTGACAAAGCAACTGTAGATCATTAAGTTGTCTTTCCAAGTTTGTTCATGAACAATTAAAGTATAGTATTTGCTTCACTTATCTTCTTTTTGGAAACTACTTTTCCCCTTATCTGGGTTTTTGGTTTGTTGTTTTTTGTTTTTTTCTTTCTTTCCCATCATAACTAGGTTGCCACAATAGAGAACAAAATTCTGTTATTACTTGAAACTGAAATACTCAGCATCTCTAACATATCCCCAATAGGTGGTGCTGCATCTTTTTCAGTTTAATGTGTTGTTAGCTCTGATCACCAAGAAAAGTTAATTCTTTCTTGAGTGAACTGAAGTAAATAATAATAAACTTGCTAGATTTTTTTATATAAATAAGTATTGCAATCTATTTAGCAAAAGACATCAACTGTGGCTTTGGAGTTCAATAATTAGGATACTCATGTGGTTCTGGAGAGACAAAAATCAGGTTTTGGTCCCTTTGCCATGGGTTTTTACTAAATCAATAAATGTAAAATAATAAACAGTTCTGAGGGAAGTGGCCAAAACCCTCAAAGTCTTTGTAACTGTGTGAACACATTAGATGATAGAGTCATGGTCATCTTCTCATATGTTCTGATCTCACTCATTTTGTATTCTTACACAAAGCAGAACACAGGAGAATCATAGAACAGTCAAGGCTGGAAAAGTTCTTCAAGATCATCAAGTCCAACTGTCAGCCCTACACCACCATAACCACTAAATCATTTCCCAAAGCACCAAGCCTAACCATTTTTTAACATCCCCAGGGAAAGGGACTCCACCACCTCCCTGGGCAACCAGTTCCAATGCTTCACCACTCTTTCAGAGAGGAAATTTTTTCCTAATACTCACTGTGAACCTACCATGGTGCACCTTGAACCCATTTCAAGAGAAGTCTAATGCACACTTTCCAGGATGACACCTTAAAATTAGGTCAGTTGAGAGATGGAAAATGTAAACTTAGACCCCCCTCAGAGTCAAGAATGAAATGTATATTTTTCTGATCAGAGCAATATTTTTTTTTGTCTCTGGGTCACTGTTATCAATAATTTAAAGACATTTATAAGCTGTGGGTTTTTTTAAATTAGTTTAAAAATAGAAGGGTTGCTACTTAGTGAGATCAATGTATGTTAGATCATCAAAAGAAAAGCCATATAGTTTGTCACTAGCCTTATTTGTATATAAAATATTTACCCCAGATTGCTGCTAATGATATAAAAGGTCTTTTAGAGCTACTCCTGAATAGAGTCTTTGCTTCCTAAATGCTAGGAATGAAAAGAAAGCATTAGAAATAAAGCAAGTGATGTGGCCCAAAATGAGCATGTCCTGTTGCTTCAAGAACAGAGGTAGAAGTGAGATGTAACTCTCTTTTCCTCAATCACACAGAAATGCTGCTGTATGTGTGCAGTAGCATGAAAACAGCCTGCAGGAACACTATGACTTCAACAGTGCTTAAATAAAACTACTTAACTAATTTATTAATTTATTAGTTGACTGATAGTGCAAGTCTGCAGTCATACATACACAGTGATAAGCCCTTTAGCTTATGAAGTGCTAAAATCCACAAAAATCAGCTTTAAATCAATACAAGTGCTCTAGGATGTTCCACATATTAATTGCTGGTTTTAGGAATTTCTGAAATCAGTTGCCAAGTGTCCTGTCTAGCCCAAGAGAAGCAGGGATATGTTTGTTTATATTTCACCTGACTTCTGTTACTTGTTAGCTTGTTATTTTCAAACTGCAAGCAGAGTACCATGATCTACTTCTTTTCATTTCTTTTTCTTTTGCAATTATGTGAAGCATCTGATGAAGTTCCAAATCCCTTCATCATGTAAGCTTCACTGACCATTGCCTTCAGGCCAGGATTTCACAAGCAGAATGATGTAGAAAGGTGAGCCAGAATTATTTGGTTTGTGTCCAACACTCAGTGAGTTTGGTTTTCATCAATCTATAGGACAGATATAGCCATTTTCCTGGAAGTCTGTATTGATTTAATTCCACAAGTCTACAAACATGATCTGATGGACTTTAGCTTCAGTGCTGCTAGTCAGGGTGACCAAAATAGCCAAGTGGACTTTTATAGAAACATATCAGTGTATTTTTATGCTCTCTTGTACTTCAGTACAGAAGGTCTAACAGTCATGGTAGGATGCATATTAGAAGGAGCTATCTTCCTAATCAGACTGAAGAGATTGATTTAAATATAGTACAAAAAAATTAGTATTGATCCAAGGACTGCATGCTTTCCCTTGTTACCTCAGCTTTTAATATCAAATTTGCTTGACTCTTAGTTTTAGGTATCCCGTGCCAGTGTTTTCAGCATAAATGTGACACTTAGTGGTTGTGCAAAAATGTTTTCCAGTTTCTCAAAAAGGAGAAAACAGCAACCCCTTTGACAGCTCCCCTGTTTATTATTTTGCTACAGACACTTGGCTTTATTCTAGAACTGAAGTTGAACCCATTATTTTGTCCTTTATTTGTTTATAGTTAAAGATTTATAGGTTTATAGTTACAGATCCAAAATCACATCAGTGGAAGCTGTAGTGGTGACAATGGTTTCAGGAACAGTACCCTTGAAGTGAAAGCTGAGCTCTTAGTGTAATTCTGTAGGTGAAATTTCCTGGTGGAAGTGAGCATCATGAACTTGTTTCTTGTCTCCTTAGTAGGTTTAAGATTTTTTTTCCTTTCTCCTCCTGAAAGGAAGTGGTACCAATGAGGTGATTACAAAAGGGTGACAGTTCCTGTAGGAATCATCATCCCTGATACCTCCTGGATCTCAATTCATCAAACTGATCAGTATTATGCCTCTTTCATATTACTGTTAGTTTCCCCTAAACTTTACATATATACAGCCAGAGGTTATCTGGTATAAGCCAGTAAGGTGGTACCACCACCCCAGTTGGTCACACAGATACAATAAAAAGTGATTTGTGATATGGAGGTGTGAGATCCACAAGGTGACTGATCTGAGGTTTTCACAGCAGCATTGCTGTTGTCTCACAGGCCATTGGGGAAGTGAAACAAATTTTCAAGTAAACAGGGCACTCAAGATCAAGCAGTACATGTAATATTGACATTCCAGGATCCCTTCTAAACATGCATAACTAGGCAACTACAGTGAAAGAGAGGCAGTGGAGAGCTAGAGGCACTTAGCATTTTCCAAAGTCTCACTGAAAGACAGAACAACTCAAGCAATCCTAGCTACAGCCTACCCTTTGGTTTCACTGTAGATGTTGCACCTGCCTAAGGCAGAGGCTTGGTAAAAACAATCCATGGTTCATCTCGGTGGGTGACTCCAGGGCCTAGAAAGGTTTCTGCTACAAATGGTTCGTGTCTGGTTAGCCACACTCTCAGGCTGTAAGGAAATCAAAGCACAACGTGCATGGGTACTAAGGGCAGGGTTGGGGAAAGGCTGTTCAGACCCAGTTGATGAGTTCGTACGGGGGTGAAGAGAAAGGCGGCAGAAAGGTGCTCAGCTCTAAGTCGCGGACCAGAGGCGGCGGGCACGCAGCTCGCTCCGGGTCCAGTGCTCCCACGGGCGCTGAGCCCAGCGCCCCACCGGCGACCCGCCTGCCCTCCCTCTGCTTCCCGCTCGCCTCGGGGGCCGCGGGCAGGAGGGCGGAGGAGCCGGCAGCGGGCGGAGCGCCCCTTTCCCGTGACCCCGCGGCTCCTCCCTTCTCCCCACCCACCTCCCCGCTCCACTGTGCCGCCGAGTAACCTGGTTTCGCGGCGCCGGCCCGGCCCTCCTCCCCTTTTTTTTTTTTTTTTTTTTTTTTTCCCCCCCCCCCCCCTCTCTTTTTTTTTTTTTTTTTTTTTTTTTCCTCTCTCCTTTCCCCTTTTCTTTTCCTCTCCCCTCCCCTCCCCTTCCTCCTCCTCCCCTTTCTCCCGACAGCGTAGCCGGGGCTCGGGTTCGCTCCCTCCCCACCTTCCCTCCCCTCGAGCTGCTGCCGCGGTAGGGACCTGGAGAGAGGCGCCGCCTCCGCCGCCACCACACACGGAGACATGTACCCGGGAGCCACCTCCGCCGGACCCGGTGAGTCTTAGGACGGTTTTGTTTCCTTCCTCCGGGCCTGCCTCCTCTAAGCCGCCGGAGTGAGTTTCTTTTTTTTTTTTTCTCCTTGGTGGCGGCGGGGCTGGAGCTGGGCGGCCCTGTGCTCTGCTCTGTGCTCTCTGTGTGTGTGAGGGGGGGGTGACCGTTGGTGACCGTTGGTGACCGTTGGTGACCGTTGGCGCACGAGGCGCTCTGTCAGCGGCGGCACGAGCCCCCTCGGCGGCCGGCGCTGAACCCCCCCCCCCCCCCTCGTTCCGGCCCCGTCCCCCCCCATCCCGGAGCCCGCGGCCGGCGGGGAGGGGGTGGCGGTGGGGGCCGGACCCTACGCGACCCCCCCCGGCGCCCAGGCTCGGGCCTGGCTGGAGTCGCTGAGGCCGCGGCCGGCCCCGCTCACGGGTAAAGGAGGGGTCAGGGCCGCTGCCGCCAGCTCGGGGAGGGCGGTAAGCGAGCCTGCGTGTCCGGAGGCCCCTTTTAGGGGAGGGTCGCCTTCCCCTGCTCTCCTCTCCCCTCCCTCTGCCGCGGCTGGAGGGGGGCGAGGAGGGGGGGATGAGGCGAGCCCCCAGGCGGCGGGGAAGGAGGGGAGGGAAGGGTGTAGGGGGCGAGGCGGAGGGGCTGCTCTCTCCTCCTGGGCGAGAGGTCCCCTCACGGGGCTCTGGTAGCGGCTGGGGAGGTGAGAGACGGCAGAGATCCCCCCCACCCTCTCCTTCCGCTCCCCCCTTTCTCCGGTTCCCGGTCTGTCCCGGGGTGTCCCCTCGGCTGTGCGCTACGTGCTGCCTTCCCCAGGCCAGGGCTTGGCTGTTCTGCCAACTCAGCCTCCTGCTGGCAGCGCGGTGTGGATCGGGGTCTCCATTTCCTCCCTCCCAGCTCCTCCTGGGCCAGCCTGGGATACCCGTCACGCCGTGCACAGAAGTTGAGGCCGCGTTGGCTGCGTTTCGCTTAAGAGAGTGTTAGTCAGCGGCTGTGCCGAGCTGGTTTGTGTGGTTTAGATGTTCACCTTACCCAGATGTTGGGCTGGGAGAGGTGATCGGTTTCGTTTAAGTGTCTTCAGGCTCGGTCGTGTAATAAAAACCGGGAGTAAAGGAAAGATTCCAAAGGTTACCAGCTGGCTCTGGGACGTTTATATTATTCAGGGGAAAGATAGGTTAATACTGTGGGAGTTCGTGCACTTAATACGGGACTGTTTTTTCTATGTAGTGTTTCTGTAGGCAGTTTCTGTGGTGAGGGTTCTTTTCAAATCTAGAAACCAAGATGTTTGGGTGACTGGTACCTACTTTTCTTACAGAAAAGTTTCAGAATCAGTAGAACTTTGTTCTGTTTTACTCTTCTGGGCAGTTTTTTATGAAATGCTTTCTTTTAGAGGGATAACTAGCAAAGTAGTGTACTGAAATGTAGGACCTGTAGCTGAGATGTCGTTACTGCTTCTGTTATGAATGCTTCTACTGTAAGACCATTCACATCTTAGGATGCACACTTAGGTGCTGGCTACTCTTTTTCTCTGGTTTTGATTCTCTTGAAGGGACAGCAGTCAAGGAGGATAATCTGGATGATTGTTTTCCTCCTAGAGTCCAGCTCCTCTGATTTTTATTTTCTTGCTTTTCTTTGTACAGTGCACAAAAGCCTTTATTAGACACACTGGGATGATAGATCTCTGCAGCTGTGTGTATCCAGACACGTTCAAGAGTGTGGTTTTAGGTGTAACCTCACTTACACATTTCAGTACCAGTCACTGTGTCTAACTATTGATTTAATAATTTGATGGCTTCTCGTGTTAGGTTCTTTTGCTCAGTTACAGGCTGAGCAGTTACTTGCTTTCAGTTTTCAAGTATTCATGGTGCTTAAATCATGCTGTTGTTGCTAGGGCTGTTATGTTCATCTTCTATTGATGTGTCTCTTCAGAAACTGTAAGTAAGGAGCTACATATTGCCAGTGGATGAGCTGAGAGTAGTTCTATATGAGGGAGTTTATATTTATATTACCCTCCTTTGTTTGCTCTCTGCATGATCCTACCACTCTCCCTTTCCCCCAGACTCATCTTACTTCCATGGCACCATGCTTGGTGGCTGCTGTTTACCATCAGGGACCCCTGATCAGTGTGGAATGGTATTTTCCCCTTACTGTAACAACCCTCTCCCATCCCTGGTACTCGATATAGCAACCACTATACTTTTACTGAGGTTGTTAATGTGTTACTGGTGTGTGTCTCAGGCTCCTGCTGCTCTTACGTTCCCTACAACCAAGCACATCTTCTGTCTTGTTTACTTCCTACTTTATCTCTGTGGCTCAGCCCTTTCCCCCGATGCAGAGCTGGGCAGTGACAGTGTCTGCTCTGGGGTACGAGCTGCAAGTTCTTCCTCACATCGTGAGGCACTCACTCAGTTTCCTTCCTGTGAAATCATCCCCAGAAAGCCTCAGCAGCACAGCAGCTTCTGGCAGTCCAGACAGCTTCCTGCTCCTCACCGAATGGCAAAGGCAGGGCATTTCAGTCGAGTTTTTTAAGAAAGCATGGCTGTACTGTGAGCCAGGCTGGCAACAGCAACTGTCAGCAGGATGCCTCCTTGCCTTGTGTAAGGCTACAAGTGGCCTGCAAGCTGCCAGTGAAAGCCACTTTCCTTATGTTAATCTGATACCTATAAAATGACCATAACGCTGAAACCCTGTTCCGAGGAGTGAGCAGCAAGTGTGGTTTACAGCCATTCACTGAGCTGCAGCTGCTGTCAATGCACAAGAACTCCAGCCTCTACATGTCTGTCAGCACATCCTTGACACTGCTTAAATGCTCCATTCATATCTCCTGTAACTTAGATCTTGCTCCTGTTGGCTTCTCTGAATGTTGCTGGTGCCTACAACCTACTTTGCTCTTCCAGCTTCCATCGCCAAACTGGACACCGCAGCCAACCCTGTTCTGAGAGTGCCTGTGGTGCTGGCCTCCTGCCAATGTAATCGCTCAATTTGCCACAGGGTTTGCTATTTTAATCTTAATTCTTTTTCTGGAAACAGTATAAAGCAATTTAGGAGGCTGTATCTGACTAATTTCAAAAAATTGCTGCCGAACGTGGAAACTTTGTTCAAACATGCTGTTACAGCAGGAGTAAGATGGTTTTTATACAAGAAGGGGATGTCATGAAATTGTTTTCATGGTTAGGAAACCTATGATCCCTATTCCTTTTTCTCAAATACTGTTTGAGTTCTTGACTTGGTGCTGAATTTGCTATAACTGTGGCCATACACTTTTTTTTTTCCCCAAAGAAACCATGAAAAGTAAAAAAAAAATCTGAAAATACGAGAAACATTTCTTCAAGGAAAAAAAACTTTGAAGCTGCTGCATCCTTTTCTAGAAGGTCAGGAACATGCAGAAGTGTCATGACCTGCGTACTGTCAGTTTAAAGAATTGATTAAAACCTGCATAAACTTCTTTTTGGTATTAATGTATTTATAAATTCTGAACTTGGCACACAGCCTTTCAAAGAATAAACAGAATCTGTGATTTGAGTTTTGCCTACTACTCAAGGTCTTAATTTATTGCTGAAGCAGCAGTTTGAAAAGAATGTTAAGAAAGCAGTTAGAAAAAGTTGTTTGAGAAAGATTGACTTGGTGGAGGGCTTATGGCTTTGTATGTAAAATAGACTTTTTCCTAGCACAAGGAACAGCTTTGAGCCCCCTGCGTCCAATTAGTGAAACCAAGTTTAGTTTCACACTTACTGTTTACTTGTAAGTTGCCTCTAAAGTTGTTGGTAGACTTTTGAAACTTTTAAGTCTTCCTTGGTTTTCAGTGTACTTATTTTCACTCTCATGTATTTTCTTGAAAATGTGCAGTGGTTGGATGTTGAATTTCTTTATAAAGAACTCTTCAGTCCTTAAATGTGATGCAGGAGAGGGTGTACTCCTTCCTTACTTGGTGTGGTAGAAGTCTCAACATCTTCCTCTGGTGGAATTTAACTTCACCAGCATCTTCTTAGCTTGTGCCTCAGTGGCAGCAAGAACTCCTGTGTACCTCCTGCCAAGGATCTGCCCTTCTCTTCTTAGAAAGGCTTTTTTTTTTCATATTCTTCTGGGAATGGATCTGCACTTCTGTTGCTGTGCCAGCTGTGGTACCACAGAGCTGCCCAGTTTCTTTGGCTTAATTTTAGACAGTACATGATGTTGAAACACATTGTGAACTGCCATTCATAGAAGAGCAAATGAGAACTTAATGTACAGCCTCATCTCTTTTCTTTTTTGTCTGAGAATTTTTCCTTAAGTTTAAATTGCACTTGACAACATTACAACCTAATAAGCCCAGTGTAACTTGTTTTAAGTGTGTTGCTGTCATGGCCAGTATATTTTCCTAAGGAAGAACAAGACTGCATATTATTATGTTGCTTCAGCTAGCTGTGTAATCTTAGGGTGGCTGAAAGATGAGATAATCTTTTGATGAAAAGATAATTGATCGTGTCATATATGTATAACAAACTTTATCCTATCCTTAGTGAACTAAACTACAGTATTTGCTATGTTAAAAGTGGAACTTTTTTTTTTTTCAGCAGTGATTCTCTTACAGACTCTGCGGTTACGTGGGATTTTGTTCACTTATTTTTCCTTTGCCTTGAAATTTTTCACTTTTGCAGAGTCATCATCTACTCGTATATCCTTAGTGGTGTGTTGTAATGTGTTAGAATACAGAGATACAGCCAAGCCATGTGGACTTCCAGGAAAAGTGCAGCTTTCAAAATTTGTACACCCTCTCCAGCATGGCTATTACCACCAGTCTTCCTCTGTTTCACAGAATGGTGTGAAAGGGAGTTAAGTGCTTTTAACTCTGTAAGAGAAAGTATGTCTTAGGTTCTCATATGGTGTTCTGTCCTTCTGCCTGTTTTGAACAATATCAGAGGGAAAGTTTTTTTCCATTTCAGAAAACACTCCTCCTAAGTACTGTTGGCCTTCCCAAAATCACAGGGGTCAAGTTGTTGAACGTGGTAAACTTCTAACTGATAAATTTGCTTTGCAATCATATGTGGTTCTAACAAATTAGGAATTTTACATGCATAATGAAAGTCTTGCTTGTGTCAGCTCAGCATGTGCCAACAATGGCTTCACAAAACTTGTAAGACTTGTGTATTGCTTCCCTAACTTCAAGTTTTAGCAGAGTACTTGGTTTTATTTTTAGTGATGGAATTTCTAATACTCAATCTACCAGAAAATGTTACTAAATTTGAAAATTAAGAAAAGTCACCATCTAGTATCTTATTTTTAGTAAGTTATGAACTAGAAAAAAAATAGCTGGTGGAAAATATTACGTAGTTTTAACTCGAGTGGCTGTGGGTAGGGATCTGTTTCATGCATTGTCCAATTAATGTGCTTTAGTATCATTCTTCCTTTCTGATGTACACACAAAGCAGCCCACTAGAATATAAACTTTATCTTATCCCATCAAGTAGGGAAGTGCAAAACTTTCCAACTCAGTCCCAGAACCTTTTTATTTTCTTTTCTGACTTATTGTAATACCCAAACTTGAACTTAAACATCTCCTTATCCATTTAATGCTATCAAAAATGGGAAAAGCAAAAGACAGGCCTGAACAGCAGCATCCAGAGGCACTGTGAGGGTTCAGTCACTCATGTCTTGCACCAGAGTTAAAGTCTGTTAGTACAAAGTTCTCTTTGGTTGCCATTTCTAAGCAGTGCTTCAAAGAGACGTTTTAGTATTGTCCACTGAAGTGTGATTTTCAATCCTCAGAATAAGATAATGCCCACATTTTTGTATACTTGTGACTGGTTTAGTAGGTGATGTCTTTTTAATTGTCTAAGTGAGTACAGGTTAGTACAACTTATTTTAACTTCTCAATTTTAATTTGTTTTGCTTTTACTATTATCTTTTCACAGTAAACTTAGTGCTTTTAAATAAAAGATTTTTAATAAAAGATTTACTATGAGTGTTACTCCATCTGTTCCTTCACACTCTTAGCATTTTGTATTAAGGAGAAATATTTCGTCTAAAGATTTCTCTGTCTTTTCTGAAGCTGTGAAGCTGTGTCATACCTAGTGACTAATCTTTCTAGAAAGAAAAATTCTGGTGTTCTTTTTAAACTGTATGACTTCTCAAAACTACATACAGCCAGGGTAGAAGTAAACCATTGATTTAGCTGGGAAGTGACCATTTTTAATGATAGTATCATGTCAGTCCAAAGCTTGCTTTTATGTTTTTCTATCTTGGCTGCCATCAGTGCTGTCTTTTGAGTTTGGTTCTCACTGAGCTGTCCACAGTGCTGCCAAATCTTTTTTGTGAAACTGATAGCTTTTTTTTTAATCACACACGTGGCAAGAGTAATTAGTTCTCTCCTCTTGTAATTTGTTTGTCCTCTTTTGCTTTTTGCAAGCGTCACTCTGTTGTGTTTTGTTCATTAAACAGGCAGCTGAGAAATAAAACTCTTTGTTATTGAAAGTAGATTTTAAAACTGTCCATGTTTCAGCCTGTAGTTTTATACTCTTAAATTCACCTAATCTGGCCCTCCTGCAGGAATAAATGGTTGTACAGGTGTTGGTGTGGGAGGCTGCCTTCTGCACTGTTGGGCAGACCAGTCCCAGCTAAAACCAAGTTCCTTTCATTCCTTATCTCTGTGCCTCCTCCTAGTTAGGTTTTGCTCTGCTTCTCTGCAGGAATACTCATGGTAGCACAGATTTTGGGATCACAGGACAGACTGAATAGCTGTCTGAAGGCAGGATTTCTCTTTCAGTGCTAGTTCTGTCTTACACCAGCCTGAAGTGAAGGTGTCAAGGCCTGGGTGCTAGCCTTAATGTATGCCACAACAGCTCTGCAGTTCTGAAAGTATCTGAGAGAAGTGTTAAAATATTAAACTTTTCATAGCTACAGAATAACTACATATGCCTGCACTGTTTTGGACACGTCTTTCCTAAACAGCTCTTCTGGCAACAGCTTAATTGCATTCCCTTGTACAAGCTGCTTTATAATCAGAATGTGGGGAATATGCTTAATGTTAAACTCTCACCTGTGTGAAGAATTAAATCGCATAATTCCATAAAATAGCTATAAGTATGTATGTTGAGACAGTGTGTGAAATGTGTGTCTTGTGTCACTTCCAACCTGTGTTGTGGGGAGACTGAAACAAGGAGGCTGCAGAACAAAAATTAAGTCTGCAGTCTCTCCTGGAATAAACTGATCTCAGCGTGTCATCTTGGAGAGCTTGAAAACACATTTATGCAACTATTTTGGTTTCACAGCGCAGATTTTCACGTAGGGAATCAAGCTGATGATTTTGTATGTAGTCTATATAAAAAAAAAAAAAAAAAAGTAACTCCTTTTCTGGCCAGACAAGGAGCTGACTTGGCAGGCAGTGAGATACTGTGGGTGGCTCGGTTCGTGCTGCTGGTGTCACAGTTTGGCATTTTAGAACTTTTTGTCTTAATGGTGCTTTTTTTTGTGTTTTTGGGTTGATTGTGAAAGTAATGTTAGAGCTTATTAATGTGAGAAAATAGTGAAATTTAAATTTTAATTTAGTAGTAGGAAGTCTGTGGATGTGCTAATTTAGATTTATTTTAAATAAGCCAATTTTAGAAGAATTCCCAAGAGGGGAGGTTTCACTGGCTTAGCTAGATCAATGTAAAAATTGTTTGAAGTTAAACTTGTCATGTAGATGAATAAGGCTTTAAAACATAATAATTACCAGGGCCTTGTTATATACCTTTTGAAACTTGTTTAGCAAGTGTTTGCTGTTAAAGGACAGGCATCTTATTCGTATGGAGGGTAAATTCCAATCTAAATGTTGCTCTGGTTTTGGCTTTGCTTATCCTTTGATAATGAACTTATGTCATTGTGCTTTCATACAACTTGTGCTTTTGCAGTGAATGCTCCCTTTCTACTGTGCTGAGTTTTTTTTATCAGTCACTTTGTTGGTTGTGCTCTCTTGCCCCCATCATACTCCTCCATCATTTCTGAGGTCTTTGTTTGCTCCCTTGTTGAGACCAAATCTGAAGACTTTGGGAGAGCAGGCATTTTCTTCTTTGGGTTTTTGTTTTTTTTAACTGCTAGTTATAATATAATGTTTCTCAAACAGCAGTACTTGTTAACCTCAGCTCTTTTGACTTGAATATTTCTGTTGAGAGAGCTAATGAGAGACAAAGGATTAAAATGAAAACCCAAAAAACCACCAACCCTCCAAACCACAAACACAACAAATATAGAATAGAGGAGAAACCCCAGACCAGGTAGAAATGACAATACAGAAGAATTAATGTCTCGGTGAACCATTACATTTCTTTTAAGGGAGAGCTTCAGTGTTTAGTGAGGGAATGCTTTGGAATAATTTGTATGGATTCAGAATATTTGCATAAAGGTATTTTGTATAAAAAGTGAGAGCTTCATTCAGAAGGAGGAAGCTTCCCACCAGGGCAAGGAAGTGAAGGTTTATTGTTGGGTCTCATGTGCTTAGAATACCGTGGTGGTATTTTTATTCTAATAGTTTCTGACTTGCAAATTTGCTTTAATGTTAAAATTTGATGGAGGCATAAGTCTCTCTTTAAGGAACTTTTATGTCCCTTTTTAAAAAAAAAAAAAAAAGCTTTAAAGCTTTAAAATAATACAATAGATGGGAAATGGAAATTACAGGACTAGGTGCCACGTGGAATAAGGTTCTGATACTGACTGCAGGAGAAAATAAATTATGTCCAGAGAAAAAGAAAACCTGTGGGGGGTTGGATCTCTGTGTAGTAAGATGCCATTATTTGTCATCTTCCCCCCCCTGTGTTGTTGCTGTTATTGTCTGTGGTGGCACAGTGAGAACTTAGGTTACTTACAAGAAACAGGTGGGGGGAAAAACCCTGTTGTAACAGGAAAAAAAATTCTTGTAGGGGAGGTCTGCTGAAAGCTTACACTCTTGTTACATCTCAGTTATTCCATTGCTATGAACCTGCATTTTATTCCTCTTTTCAGTGGTGCTGAAAACCACAGCCCTATCTCTTGAAACCGAATGAGATACTGTTGGATTTCCTTCATGTTAAAGATGTTCCTACTGCTGCTTTCACTATCTAACATGGCAAAATAAAGCGTAACCTCAGCTCTTAACTGTGAATTTTGTATTTTGAAACTAAGCCACAAAAGTGTTCTTGGTTTTGTAGATTAATGAAGTGTGGGCATAGGGAAAGATTTCTTTTTCAAGGAAAGCATGACTGCTTCTGAGTTACAGCTCAGCAGTTACGTTTTGTGTAATAAAAAATATTTTAGGTATGAAGACAACTTAATTTTTTTTTTTAAATTTTAGCTTTCACACAAAAATACTTGTAGCCAAAGTCTGTGGAGCCACAAATGTGAATAAATTTTGCAGCATGCATGCAAAATACAGCCATCCAAGCTTGTTTCTTTAATAAGCTGAACACAGATAATTTCTGCATTTCATTAAATTGTATACAATGCGAATGCCACAGGGAACATGTATTTGGGGCCTCTGTGGCACCAGTTTCCAGCTGGTGTGTCTCAACATGCTAGAAAGATGTGCCAGTGGCAACAGAGTAAAGCCCAAGCCATTAGAGCTCCTTAAGCTTCGTGGAGCTTGTGTACGTGTGGGCACTAAGGTGGCTAATGATACAGAAGGCCAGAGGAGAGGCATGGGGTGTAATGGCAAGGAAGCTGGGAGGAGGAAGGGATGTGAAAAGTGTTGGTAGAAAGGCTGAGAGAGCAACATTAAGCTGAGAACTACAACCCTGGTTTCTGGTGACTTTGTGTTTGCTTGTGAGCTATATAGAGACCAGTTCTTACTTCTTCTAAGGGAAAAAAAATTATAAAATGTGAGTCTCAAGGTATAGGGGTAATGGAGTGCCATAGTGAGGTGTACAATACTAATGATGATGGGAGTTTGTGTGTGCAAAAGGTGATGAATTACTTAATGTGGGGGTTTGAGACTAAGTACCCCTTGCTGAGCTCAATTCTACACCTGGTCATAGCTGGAAGGACTTAGTGCTCTCCTTGGGACTGAATGCAAGGGCTTGTTCATCTGATATTCACACCAAGGAGTTGAAAGGAACTTCAGTCTGTGCATTGAAATGAGTATCATTAGAAGAGACACTTCTGATGGACAAAGAAGTCACACTTTACCAGTTTAGTTCAACTTTTTTCTAAGGTATGGAAAATAAGTGAATCATAATGGTTAAATGTGATAAACAGCAGCAAGAATGTTCTCTGGTTTCCCATTCATTGAGTAGAGGTTTGCTTGAAGATGGAAATTATTTTGTAGTTTCAGTTCACATTTAAACTGGGTTGCTGGCTTGTGGGTAAGCCATAAGCATCCATTGTTTGGATGAGGCTCACTATTTGGATGGCAATTCAACACTGCAGTGTGTAATTAAAAGCACTCTCTGCATCCCTGAAAAGAATTTCAGTTGTACTTAGTAGACTTTTATGTACAGGGGTTGGTTAAGCCACCTGGCTCACTAGCAGGGTAATATTTTATGATCTGCATGCTCCTTATGTGCTCTGATGGTGCTCTGCAGCCACTTGCCCCACTTGCCAGTAGAATGCTAAGAACCAGCTCGTTAGTATTTGAAAATCTGGAGGATAACTTTTTGAAGGTTTAAGCTGCAGGGAGAATGTGGGAGGAAGAAGAAACACTTGGTGTCTTCTGCTAGTTGGTATTGTCCAGAAGATTGTTGACCAAAAAGAGCCATTCAGTCCTAGTTTCTTGCCTGCTGTTTTTTACTAGAGCATTGATCTCTTCCTCTTTGGTACTCTGATATGTTTTGTTCTTGTAGGTTGTCACATATTCTTATTTAAAACATGGTTAAAACTTACAAAGCAAGCTGGATTGATATCTTGTTTCTCCCTTTCATCTCTGACTGCAACAGTCACACCATTGCTTTCTGGGAGTGATTCTTATCTCTGTGGATCATACACTTCTGGCACTGTAATGAGATAATGTCTTTATCTGACAGAGATGAAAAAGTAACCAGGATGACCAAGGGAGCTATAGATCTGTAACTGATTATTTATTCTAGACAAGGTAGTCACAGAATGACTGGGGTTGGAAGGGATCTTTCAAGATCATCCAGTCCAACCCACCTGCCATGGGCAGGGGCATCTTTCACTAAACAAGACTGGCCTTGATTGTTAATGTTGTTTGAATTATCTTCCAGTAAATGAGAAGTATTCATTTAAAAATTAGGTCTGGATTAGGTCTAATGGATATGATGAGATCACAGGTTTGAAGGCAATGCTGTATATCTTTGATTCCTTGTCAAGGCATTTAATTTCATGCCACTACAGCAAGAAATTAGAAGCAGTCTCACAGAGTGAGATCCCTGAACTTCTCGACAGTCATATGTGGGACTTAAAATATGACCAAATATGAAGACAGCTCCTCCATTTTTGCTCATCAGTATTGAAGCAGCCCTAGCTCTGATAGCTCACCAGCATATGCAACACAGGGTGGCTGGAATTGTGGTAGCTGCTTACTGAGACACCAGAAGAACTTCTACAGAGAGATGATGTGAAGTATACTGTATGCAAATCCTTGACAGGATCCAGGAGTCATTTCTGATGATCAGGGTGAGCAAAGAATTAACAAAAACATGCAGAAAAAATGAGGAACACAAAAACTTAGTAGAGCTTAGTGTCTGGAAGGGTTGGCTTCCAAGTGTAAATGGAAATGTGGACTGAGCAGGTGCTTGAGAGAAGTGCAGGAGAACAGACTGAATGTGATGGGGGGCAGGGACACCCCATTCCCAAGTGATATAACTGTAGATACTCTTTTATGGGCCATTCCTGGAAAATAAAGAGTTTACCAGGTGTGGAGTGATTAGTGGCTGGGGAGAGTCATGGTGAGTACAAGAGAAAAGAGAACCAGATCTGTGTTCAGAGGGGGAAGGCACCCTGGTGCATGAAGGTGGTAAAAGTCCATCTTTCAGACATTAGAGAGGGAAACAAGGAATAAGTGAGCTTGAGTTTTAAGAAAAGGAAATGGAGATCTGCAGCTCCAGTGATTCCAAATGGGTGGATAGAAGTGGCAACCTAAACCTGTGTGCTGGTGCATGCATAGGTGTATACAGCTAGAGCTGCAACCTGTTTCATAGCAGAATGTGGCTCTGGACAAATAAAACAAGTTATAAAGCATTATTAACAGTTTTCCCTGTTAACTTTTACCAATTAAAAGGACAAGCAACTTCAGAAGTTGATTTTGGTGTGTCCAATGTCTATTTTGCATGCTGTACAATGTACTGGAATACAGGGAGTTCAGCAAGTAGTTAAAGGAGTTTACCTAAGTAGTCTTATATATATATATGTTATTTGCATTAAAAAAGTAAGAAGAATTGTTTTCCCCTTTTCTTTACCTATTCCATTCCTTCCAGTTGCTTATCAGGTGTTTTACTGGGTTCCACCAAGTACTATTTTCCTAGAGGATGCACTATTAGCAGAAAACCTCATTACATCTTCTGGCAATCACACCTCAGTAAAGAACTTTGATACTTGGTATCTAAGATAATGCTCTAACAGATATTAGATTGAACTGAAGTTCTGATGACATCCTCTTGTCTGTTCACCTGCAGCACTGTTCTCTTAGCTTGTTGAATTCTTTGGGATAATAGATAAGTCTTATCTTTATTTGCTGTGCATCATCTAATCCAGCACTACTGTAACTTGATTGAAGAACTTTTAGTTTCCATACTCTAAAAGTTGCTTAATGAGCAGCAGTGACAGACAGACAGGTTCCATATGGATTCCTCTCCCCTTCTAATATCAAGGGACTATGAGCTGCAGCTTTGAGTTTTCCTTATCTTGCACAAAACACTGCCTGCCTGTCTCCTATCTTTCTCTAACGGTTCTTAACAGAAAGCCAGTGTAAAAGTTAAACTTCTCTATAAAATCCAGACTTTAAGAAAACTTGAAGACAACCCAAAGTTTTGTTTTCAGTTGGATCCTAAAAAGAAAAGGCTGAACTCCCTGTTTTCCCTTTCTTGCTCTGACCATATACATATATATAAATAAAATACTAACTCTGTGCAGACCCTGTCAAGTATTTGTCTTGGATGTTTTCCACATTCCTTCTAAATTCCCTTTATTGCTGGTATTTGAATAATTATTTGTGGAAATCCTCTTTCCCCTTCCATGGAGTGCCTCCTTCAAGTCTCCCAGTCTCCCACTTCAAAGTATACTTCCAAAAGGGGATGTTACCCATTTGCAAGCCCAATGGCAGGCTACCGAAGTGGCTAGGAGAAAGAGCACATAACATCCCAGGAGAAACTGAGGAAATCAGTTTTGTTCAACCTTAACAAGAGAAGGCTAAATGTTCATCTTCTGGTTGTCCACAAATACTTCAGGGAAAGCTACAGTGAAGGTGGAGCCAGAATTATGGGAGGTGCACCAGAGGGCAGGAGGCAAGGGACAGAAGCTGGAACACAGGAAACTCCAGTTGTGTATAAGGCAAGTTTATTTTACCACAGGGGTGAGCAAATGCTGGAACAGGTTGTAAGAGATGTTGTGGAAACACTGTCCTTGAAGATACTTGGAACTTGACAAGTCAACCTGATCCTTTCCAGCCAACATTATTCTGTGTTTATGATACTTGGCACCTCCACGGCAGCTGCTGGAAAGTTTTTTCAAGCAGAGATCTGTTCCTTTGCCAGTCTTGGCTCTTTTTAACTTGAGGAACACGTTTGTCTTTTTTCTTTCGTTTGTTTCATGCAGTTCTGGAGGAAAGATGGCCACTAACTAGTTGTGGACAAGTTTTTGAACCCCTTTTTTAGCAAGGAGCAATGCTTCAGTAATTAGTGTATGAAACATACTTTGGAAAGTGCATCTGTTGTCAGCAACATCAATGAAAACACCAAAAGACTGTAGTGTCCCTGCAGAGCAGCTGCCCTGTTGTCTGATTACCAGAAACTTTAACTGAAAAGGTTCCATATAAAGCTTCCATACGTCATCTTATTTTCAGTTAGAGACTATATTTTTAGAAAAACAGTTTTAGGGAGACTTCTGTCCTCAAATACAGGTTGTGTTAGCCCAATGCTAAAACATACTTTGAGTTGTGAAAACATCACCTGATTATTAAATATGTGTTAAGACTTGCCACACAAGGAAACTTACTGATATAATTGCAGTAGTATAATTATGCTCAGATGATTTCCTGTGTCGACAAGCCCTTAGATGCAACTAGTTTGGCCCCTTCTTCTTTAGTAACTCATTAGGCTTCTGACTGCACACTGAAATTGCATAATTCTTTGCTAAAAAAAAAATTCAATGTACAAGTTCAGTGCTGCTGACAATGAATGATTTGAGTGCTGAGCAGACCAGCAGTTAAGCTTTAAAAAATGCCAAAGAGTGAAGGACTGAAGAAATTAATGCTCTGTGTCTGGGGAATGGTTATAAATCAAGTGGTCCTGAAAAATTGCCCTTGCACAGGATTTGGGGGTAAACAAGCTGAGCCACACTCATTCAGAAGTGTGCCTTATTCACACTTTTTATATACTAGGAGAATCTTGGCTAGTTGGCTCCTTGAGTCACTCATTTACTTCTAGTTTTGGTCCACATTAATGTGCTGGAGTAGATGTGTGCCTGCAGAGAGCACTGCATTTGCAACCCTGTTCTCAGTTTACAATATTCTGTGTTGGTATTAAGCAGAATTTCTGGGATTATCCAGAATTCCTTTAGCAACCCCCTTTCTGTTAAAATACTTTGAACAGAGTATTGCTTGATACTTAATTTTATTTCAGAAAACTGCCAAAATAACGTTATTTTTCTAATATCTGTCATCTTCTGGATTGCTTTATAATTTATTTTAGAAGTTACAGTTCTTAACATTGATAGTTATGGATGTTTGGTTTGTGTAAACTGGGTGAATTATAATAGGGAGTATGTTTTTGCATGATAAAAATAATCCTAAAGACAATATACTGGCACCTCATTATTCATTACCCACCTTGCCTTACTTCACACCTGTTAAAATTGGGCTCTTGATAGTCTCAATCATCATATCAAGGTTGAAGCATTCTCATTCATACTATCATCTAGCAAATGAGTTAGGAGTTTCTGATGCTTATCACACAGATGCTCCAATTTATTAGTCTTTCATCTTCTATTTCATTCTTCCTTTGACAGCACTTTATAAGTAAAATCCAGGTATGCATGTAGATTTCCCAACGCTTTGAAATAGTGTCTCTCTAAAAGCATCACCTACTTTCATGAAGGGGTCTCTGAAAAACAGAAATAGAGCAAGTATTGTGTATTCAGGTCTGAATTTTGGCAGGTTTCCTTGGGCAGGGTGTCACCTCAACATCTCGTGTCCAGCAATATCCTCTGTAACACATCTCACCATGCTGCCAAACCTCCTAAGAGGAACCTTTGTGCTAAGAAAAGCTTTCCCTTGTTGAGTTGGCTTCTGTCAGATCCAAAAGTGAGGGAGAGAGGGGAGTTTTAGGCAGGAGTGCTTGAAGGAGTTGGGGCAATTGACAGAAGCACAGAATTGGCACAGCTGGAAAAGACCTCTAAGATCACCATGTCCAACTCTCAACATCCCCCCCAGTGAAACATATATATATATATATTATATATATATATCCACTTGTGATTATATATCAAAGTGATATATAATCACTTTGAGTGTAGTAATTGGTTTGCATTTGAAGCTCACAATTTCTTTCTTTGATAGAAAAGAATAATAAAGTGCAACCCTTTTCTATCAGCACTGAATTCACTGTTTTGAATACTTCACAGCTGGTTGCTCTAATGCATTTTCCACAAGGTAGTTTGGTTTTTGCATTCTTAACTGGAGGCAATAGTCCAAAAAGTTAATTCAGATGAGCAGTTGCAATAGTTAGGTTTTGGGGTTTTTTGCCCCAAGTTCAGTTAACATCTCTCAGTCTTACAGCAAGCACATACGTATTTAGTTTATGTGGCAAAAATATAGGTTGACTTCTTATCAGGTCAGTGCTGCTGTTTAATAAACAGTACTTATCTCCTTGAAGCAACACCCTGCCCTAAATAAGTTTGCCCAGGGTGCTGAGCCAGAAATAGTGTGCTTTTATTTATATATTTTTAATTGGATTGTTAAAAAAAATCAAAACAAAAAACAACAACCTTGAAAAATATGTTTAAAATGAAAATACAGAAATACAGGATGGTGGTAGCTCTGCTTTTTGAACAGCATGTTTTGTGTGGGGGGTTTTTTGGGTTTTTCTTCCCCTCTGTCAGTAATGCAGGTTGTAAAACTCTGCAATTGCATCTTTCCCCAGGAGTCTGTGCTTCTCCCAGTGTTTCTTTGTATTCTCAAAGCTGAGAATATTACCCTTACATTTATTTGCTGTTTGTCACTAGAACTCCAGTGGGGGAATATAATGATACTGTGGAGAAATGTGTGATTGTGTTGATCCTTGGCTGTGAATCAGAACAGATTCATTGTGCCCCCGGTGAGAAGTAGTAATGATCCCGTTTTAATACAGTAGGAGGGAGATGCATTACTTAATTGCAAAATTACTTAATTTTGCTGCATAAATAGCTTGTGAGGGGGTTCTTCCCTCCATGATGCTAGTCTTTTGGAAGTAAAAACGTGTAAGCTTGTTTCATTCTTTTTTATATATTTCTGAAAACTTGTTGTGACATAGCAAATCTAGCACAGAAAGAAGGAAGAGCAGGGGAATGAGGATGTGGTAGTAGGTAGAGAAATTTTAGAAAGCATAAAAGGGGAGAGGAGAGGGGAGAGGTGAGGAGAGGGGAGAGGAGAGGGGAGGGGAGAGGAGAGGGGAGAGGTGAGGAGAGAGGTGAGGAGAGGAGAGGGGAGAGGAGAGGGGAGGGGAGAGGAGAGGGGAGAGGTGAGGAGAGAGGTGAGGAGAGAGGTGAGGAGAGGAGAGGGAGAGGGAGAGGGGAGAGGAGAGGGAGAGGGAGAGGGGAGAGGAGAGGGAGAGGAGAGGGGAGAGGTGAGGAGAGGGGAGAGGAGGGGAGAGGAGAGGGGAGAGGTGAGGAGAGGGGAGAGGAGAGGGGAGAGGAGAGGGGAGAGGTGGGGAGAGGAGAGGGGAGAGGAGGGGAGAGGAGAGGGGAGAGGAGGGGAGAGGGGAGAGGAGAGGGGAGAGGAGAGGAGAGGGGAGAGGAGGGGAGAGGAGAGGGGAGAGGAGAGGGGAGAGGAGAGGGGAGAGGAGAGGGGAGAGGAGAGGGGAGAGGAGAGAGGAGAGGGGAGAGGAGAGAGGAGAGGAGAGGGGAGAGGAGAGAGGAGAGGAGAGGGGAGAGGAGAGAGGAGAGGAGAGCAGAGGAGAGAGGAGAGGGGAGGGGAGAGGGAGAGGAGAGCAGAGGAGAGAGGAGAGGAGAGAGGGAGAGGAGAGGAGAGGAGAGGGGAGAGGAGAGGGGAGAGAGGAGAGGGGAGAGGGAGAGGAGAGCAGAGGAGAGAGGAGAGGAGAGGGAGAGGAGAATAGAGGGAGAGGAGAGGGAGAGGAGAGGATCTTGATACTGATAAGTAATAGTAGTTGACCAGGTAACAGTGGTGAGGCAATATGTAATGCAGCTGTAATAGAGAGTGTGGATGACAGGATATGAAAATGTTCAAACCCAATTCCAGGAGCCTGGGCAGAAGGTAGCTGCTATTTTTGTGCAGCTACGGAACAGTGAAAAAAAAAATTGGTGGGATAATATTAATGACTGGGATCAGTGGTTTTCAAATTAGAACGTTGTGTTGCAAAACATGTAAATGAAAGTAGGTTCTTTAATGCAGTGATGAGCTGTAAAGCATTAAGCAACAGGGTGGCTGAAATCATGGGTGGAGCCAGATTTCTTTGGGAGAAGATGCTATGCGAGATTCTGATGGAGCAGGGGTAGATGCTGCAGCTCCTCCTGATCTGGAGGTGGATAATAGAAACATTTGTCATAGTGGAAGTGTAAATATTTGTGGGAGTATTTTTTATGTTACTTTCTAGCTGTAGAATTAATGCTATGAATAGCTTTGTTAATTTATCTACAATAAAGTGTTCTTATTAGTGGCACAGAAACTTTGTCAATTTGTCATACATGCAAGGGGATAAGGTGGCTGCCAGGGCCACCTGAGTGAGTGAATCACCTTCAGAAAAATATTTAAAGTAAGCAGAGATCCTGTAAGTGTTGGAAAAAGATGACAAATCCATGTCATAGAAGTCAAAATGTGTAGGAATTCAAAACAAAACTGCAAAATGTTGAGCAAAGTTAGTCAGCTAAATATTTTGACTTTGTCTTCAGGGATGCATATAGGAAAGGTCAGATGCAGAAGCTTCTTCTGGTAAAAACTGCATTATAGGGAAGAGTCTGGAGCTATTGTGTGAAAACCCAGAAGATGCTGAGCTTCATTTCTCAGTACAGGTGTGAACACTGCTAAGGCAAGATGGGGAAGTAGTGAGAATAATACTCAAATGAGAATTCCTGTATTTCCATTGTAAACATAATTGAAGGAGTTGGTGTATTTAGATTAGGGAGACAGAATGATCTTGTTTTCACAGAAACCTGAAGTTCTTGGTCATGGAAATGCAAGTCTCCAACAACAACCATCTTTAATGTAACAATCAAGTTAGTGTTGGGCCATCAGACTTCAGTGGCAATGTTTACAAAAGGGAGGGGGGGAAAAAGTAAATTGAATTTCTGTGACATTGAAAGGGTGTATGCCTCAGGAGATGTTGGAAGACAAGATCTGAAACAAGTTAGCCAAATGTAAAACAAATGAGAAAATACAAGATTTTAAAAATTAGTAGATAATATAATAAACAGAAATGCCTGTCATACCCCCAGTGTCAGCAAATTATCTCATGAAATATCTGGTATGTGGGCAAACTGCTGTGGGAAGTCAGATTAGTAAAAAATAAGCAATGGGATGATGATGAATGGGAATCTGGCATGGGGAGTGATGAATGGTGAAGTGGGGAAATGATGCTTGTAATGTTGGGAATGGTCTTTGTTATTTTATTAATGATCTTATATGTAAATGGTAGGAATAAGTACAGGACAGTTCATCATGGGCCATAGGAGGCATTGTCAGAAAAGGAGGACCTGAGTATTTTAGTGGTGAACTTAGTACTGGTCAAAGGTTGGACTGAATGATCTTGAGGGTCTCTTCCAACCAAAGACATTCTGTGATTCTGTGTCATACAGAAAGCAGTAGGGTAATAGATGTGTGTTAGACACTTCTATTAAAGATAATGTAGCTGGGAGATGATCAGTCATAAACAACATCCTGACTGGTCATGGGGTGGCCAAGAGCTGATGTTACAAGGTTAGGGGAACAACAGGAAAATTGGGCTTGTTAACCCAGTGTTCCCAACTGAGAGGTGAAAGCATCAGTGTGGTTTTGCTGGACCCTGAAGAGGCCTCGTGTGGAACAACACTTGTTTTTATTCAGGAAAGATGAGGTGAAAATGCACCAGCTTGAAAAGTGACTGGAAAGATGAGAATGAAACTTGGTTTGTGAGGAGAGACTACCAGAAGTAGTTTAGCCTAGAATTTAGAATTAAATGGGAATTTGGTTTAAAACTGAAAATACCATAAGGAGTACTTAATCTGAAGGTCGGTGAGTATGGCCTGACAATGAACAAATAAAAATGAAAGGTTGTCTCTGAGGATTAGAGCATCAAAATTGTGGAACAGCTTTCCAGTAGGGAAAGCAGCAGTGGGAAAGAAGTGACTGATCTGTTAATGAAGGGGTACGTGTTGTTTCTGGTTCTAGCAGAGGACTGAATTTGATAATCCCAGGAAACCACACCTGTAGTGTGTCTACACCCAGTCTCCTGGGTCAGTCATTTCACATGTGAAGATTTTGCTGCAGGTTATTATTGCTCTAGACCACAGAGAACCTGAGTATTGATGCTGCAGGGGTTTTGAATAGAAGAGTTGGTACCTTACCAATTCCTCTGTGGATTTTTAATGGAATTTCCTAGATTGAAACAACCACCAGCAGCTATTAAGCATCTGCTTCGTGTTGTCTGACCTATGGCTGGTTTTTTGAGCTCAAGAGCAGCAGTAGCTATTTGCTCAGTTTGTTTAAAGGAGGCAGTAGGATATAGTTTAATCCTAACACATAGCTGCAACGTGTAGGGACAGCTCCTGTGCTGTGTTCCACTCTGGCAACGTGTGTGGTATGGTAATAAGAACAAATGTGATCTTGAAGGTGGTTTAAATGGTAGAAACTTCATTTATAGGTGTTTGCTCAAGCATAGTTAGGTGATTTGCTTTGGCGTTTGTTTCAAAACTGAAGTTCTTTCCTGCAATGAAGATCTGGTTCTTGTTTTCCCATCAGTGACTGCTTGGCCTCTCTGATTCCTACCCAGCTGATTTGCAAGATGATTGTAAAGGAAAATGCAGCTGATTTTAAGATTTTGTTCAGTTACTGGGGCTAGGAATGACAGCAAATGGTGAATGAGCTTGGGAAGCAGAGTCAGAGTTCACGGACTCCCAAGAGCAGTTTTTTTTCAGATTATAGATAGCTTAAAAAAAGTTACCAGTTTAAATCTGCTGTGCCTCATTGGTCAAATAGCCTCTGTAAATTTGTTTGAATGTCAATGATAAAGCTGATGGCTGATTTGTGCTTTCTTTTTTTTTTCAGTGCTTGCACCTCCTCCACCATTGCCACCACCAATACAGGGATATGCCTTTAAACCCCCTCCTCGACCAGATTTTGGCACTTCTGGGAGAACAATCAAACTGCAGGCCAACTTCTTTGAAATGGACATTCCCAAAATAGATATCTACCATTATGAATTGGATATAAAGCCAGAAAAATGTCCTAGAAGAGTTAACAGGTAATTCCATGCTTTGATTTTCCTCAGTTTATTTACATTCCTGCTTTCCTTTGAAAAAGTTGGAGCCATGTGCCAGTCTTCAATGATGAGTTGGAGGATGTGTCTGTTTTAAGTAACTGTTTGTACTGACAGCTTCCAATTTTGCATCTCCATCAACAGGCTTCTTTTTTTTTTTTTTTTGTTTTAAATCTCCAAGTCCTTCTGTACCAATCAAAAATTTTAGTACTAACCATGACTTATTTTGATTGGATGTGTTGACATCTTAAGATGCTGCTGATCAAAACTACTGGTGACAGGTGGAAGAGCTGTCTTAACCCTAGTGGAGCTGGAATATAAACCAACTTGATAAATATGATTCTAAGTATTGTTTGGTGAAATAATGGAGTACAAGTGAAGTACCCTCCAGTAGGGTGTTGGTGTCACCAACTTGTTTTCCCATCTTCCTCTACTGACAAGGAGAGGCAAAACCCAATTTTTTATTCCTGCTTCCAGAGTATTGTGGAGGGACTAAATTAGGTAAGAAATTATTTTTCATCAGTAGAATCTATATAAGGGAAAGATATGCTCCTGAAACAGATAGCAAGGTGAAAACATGGATCAGTTGGCCAAGGAAACAAGCAGTTACATCTTGCATTTTGCATATGTGCCCTGTTAGTCACAGTGTGGCAACCTCATTGACTTGAAAAAAAGTGGTGTTGCCAGAAGTGAAACTTGAGAGCAAGACTTGGCACTCACTAGAAACCACAAATGTCTTCATCCTAAATACCTACATCTTGACTGTAAAGGATTGGAATGGCAGGTTTATATATTGAAGAGCAAAACCTTTCCTCATTAAAAAAAGGTCACATGGGTGGAATGTGCAGTCATGAACAAAGCATCAAGTCAAAAAAGCCACCCGAAAGCCAAAGTTTTCTTAATGTGCATAAATAAACCAGAGTGCTTTATCCATTGTTGTACTAAAGAGTCAGTAATGGTAGCATTTTCATAATGCAACATCACTGCACTTTGCTGTTCTTTTTGTTTTTTCTGTGGTGATCTACTATAAATTTAAATTTGAAGCAACATGCTGGGCCATCTCATCTAAACTGTGTTCCTACCTGGAAAGCTTGGACCAGATGATCCCTGAGGCCCCTTCTAACCTGGCATTCTGTGATTCTAATCCAGAAGTGAATTTAATTTTAAAAGCCAACACTGTAGGAAGTATATTAAGCTGAACTCTGATGCTGGTCATGGGCAGCCCTACTGATTTCTCTGGAATCCTTGTATTTCATTGGAGCACTGGAAAAAAAATCTCACTTTTTTTACAGTGGGAGCTGTGAAAGCTTTGCTTTCATTAACTGATATCCCTGCCTGACAACTGGCTGCTGGGTGCAGATGGCTGTGCTCCTGCAGCTCCTCTGGGGGCCCGGTGTTGCACAGCTTTTATATGTGTTGTACTTCTGTGTGATCACCCCTATTAGGGTCCAGCATGTGGGTGCTTGTTCATCAGTCATTTATTAAATTATAAAGCAATTTTTCTTACTGAAAAAACAGATTATATTCATTTCAGTAGCAAGTTCTTTCTCCACTGACAGCTTCTGACCTGCTCTGTTTTGTCAGGTTAGTCACTCCCTCTGTTGTGGGAACAAAAGCAAGTAAAAATCTACATGGATTAAATGCCTTTTGCAGTAAACAAGGACATCATAAGCTAATTTGGCAGTGATAGTGCATGTTTCTTAGTGCAGTGTGAGAAGACAAGAAATTGGATTAATTTTATGAAGTGTATTTTATTTCTTGTGAGTGCTTATTCCTGCTTGTGTTACCCTGTAGATACACATACAGTCACCTGCACCTGAGTCTTTGTGAGCTGTGAGCTTTCAATCCTAAATCTTTACCTATATTTGTGTGTGTATTTATTTGTGCATGTATGTATATATCTGTGTATATGTGTAAAGAATTACACAGGATGTACATGCTGTCCAATTCTAAATGATAGCTTGTTTTCAGCTGGCTTACACATTTCTAATATTTTGGTTTTATAATTAAGATATATATTTATAGTAAATATTTTTTATCATGACTTGATATGTTGTACCCTTTAGAAAGCATAGAGGAAGATTTTGTTTTAATTCATGCTACTCCTGTCCTAGCTTTGTTCTTCAGTTTTATTCTAGGACTTTCAGTGGTTTAACTATAACCATGCAGGCTCACTGCAGAGATATCTGTAGAGTCCCATGCTGATGAGATGTGAGCTGGAGCAGGACTAGAAAACACACAGCTCAGACAACATGCTGCTGTGCCAAATTAATACAGCCTGGCTACAATTCTTCACATGTCAGAGAAATCCCTGATAGATTTGTGTAGCTGGGTAGGGAGAATGGGCAGTGCGAACTGGTAAACATGCTGTGGATGCTCTAGGTTTTATCCATGAGGACAGCTGTGACTTGTACAAGGTTAAAGATAAACTCTGCTTGTAGTCACTGTAGTTCTTAGTGTGCTTGCATGATTTTGGTAGTCTAGTAGTTAAAAGGGCTGAAGTTAGTGAGTTGGTAAATAACTCTTCTTTTAACTTCACGTGGAGAAAATAACTTATTTTTCATTAAGATGTCTTCAGTCACATCTGAGAAGCAGCATTGCTAAACATGGTTTGAAGCTTGAAAACCTCAATTAAGAGGAAGCGTTAATTTCTAAATACAGTAGTTTACAACTGGAAGAATTTGCTCAGTAAAAGAATGGGTTTTCCATGAAGTTGGATGATACCTCCTTTCTTCCACCCTCCAAATTAAGTAGTTGTTCAGTTGGACGTGGCAGACCTGAGGCAGAAATTACTGGGTCAGATTTTATTTGTAGTTCTCTGGGATATCAGTCAAATTTCTCTCAACAGTCACACTTTTGTCTTAAGGCCTTGGCACACAGCAAAGAAATTGTCAATTAAACCAGTCTGCATTGTTTCCTTGAATGAATTCAGAGTTTAATCTCAGAATTTTTCTTCACTGTGATACCTAACTGGATATACTGGGATGGTTCCCTTTCCAAGTCAAGAAGTATGCCAGCTCTCTGAGCTGCTGGCTGGAGGCAGTACTGAAGACAGAGCATGCTGTTTTTTCCTTTCTGTGCCACTTGAGCTTCTTAATGCCCTTTTGCCCCAAGCTGTATGTTAGGGATCTTGTAAGGCAGTGTATTATAGACTGGTGGTGGATTTCAGATTCTACACTCTTGTGATACATACAGCTAGCCTAAAGGATATCTCTGGAGCAAAAACATTTTGCCAGTGTTTTGAAGGGTGTTATTATTCCAGCAGACCTCTCATTGACTGGTGAACTGCTTTGCATGACCAGTGTGTAAACACTGTGGTGTGACAAGAACTTTTTGAGTGGTTACCTCATTCATAAAAGTGTGTAACCTATTTCCAGCTATGCTTAAATGAATATTTATTTTTAACATGCATGGATCACAGTGAATGCTCACACCTCATTCATAAAAGTGTGTAATCTATTTCCAGCTATGCTTAAATGAATATTTATTTTTAACATGCATGGATCACAGTTAATGCTCACACCCAGTTTTGTTGTGTACATGAAAAAAATGGCGTTTAAAAGTAATCTTCCTCAGCACAATATAAAAAGTTTGTGTATCACTGTCATAGAACTGTTGTCCTTACATTACACTAAGGCTGTAAACTTGGGTAGTGTTTTGTTTTTTTTTTAAATCTTCTCAGTCTGCTGAGCTTTTAGTCCATGGCCCTCTGCAGAAAGGGCAGGGGAGCAGAAGCCCCAGGAGAATACCAAGCATCTTGTTTTGAGCTTGAGAGAGCATGAGCTTTTGCTTTTCCACTTTCAGTAGATCACAGAAAAGAGGAAGGAAAGTTTCAATGTGAAAAAGCTAAAAATGGCTGCTTTAAGAAAAGAGTTTAGTCTGTGAAAAGGTTATTTGAAATCAGATCAGTTAAATCTTGCCTTTAATGTCCAACAGTGGAGAATACTTTTATTTATTTAATATCCCTGCTGATAAACATTAGTGTTAGTGTTCATTTGCTACTTACCATCAAAAGTAAAAAGTTGAATTAACATAATCTCTTTATATTTTCAGAGAAATAGTGGAGCATATGGTTCAGCACTTTAAAACCCAGATTTTTGGGGATCGCAAACCAGTGTTTGATGGAAGAAAAAACCTTTACACAGCTATGCCACTTCCCATTGGCAGAGATAAAGTAAGTTTTAAATAGAAAAGTTGCTGATTGGAGATGTTAATGTAATATTTATAGAGCCTTTCTAATAACAGGTAGGAACTGATTTTACATTTCTGGAATAGATGTCTCCTGTTGCCATTTTGTTTAGGGTGTGGTTTACCAGGACAGAAGTGTGAGCTTCGTGCCATCAAAATGGTCACTCCCCTTTCCATGTCCCTTCTTTCCTCCCTCTCTTCCTCCCCACTACTGTGCTTCATTTTGCTTTGGTGAGATGGATCAACTGCCTGAGACCTTGGGCAAGCTGCACACTGGCACTAGAGGGAAAAAGAAAGCCCAGTTGAGTTTTGGAGAGGGGAGCAGAAGCACACCTGTGGGCAGCAGCAAGCTATTGTGTCAGCTCATTAATCTCATCAAAGCCCACTGTAGGCTGCTCCTCACTGCTCAGTATTGGAAGAAACTGATTCATCCTTATGTTGGTGCTATGAATCTTCTGCCCTAATCCTTTCCAACATGAAAGCCAAACTGATTTGAACAGCACAGGTTCAGACCTGCTAGCTTAGCCCTGGGGTAATTGGAGAGGACTTGCATGTTGATTGCCAGCACTCTGTGTGGGGTGGTGACCTCTTTGGTCACTCTGGTTGTAGCAGCAAAGAATATCTTGTGTCTCGTGATGAGTGGTGAAGCAGAAGGGACTGTGTTAGAACATGCTGACATTCAACCCCTTTAAAATAAATCAGCCTACGCTTCTGTGGTCTAATATCAGATTGAATTTTCTGTGGCCTTTTTGATTGAGATGATGAGCACTTAAAGATACAGTCATTCTCATTACCAGCCCTATGTTATGGTAATTCCCAGAAGCCATTATATCCTTCTGCTGTGGGTGGAAGGCGAGGCATGCACAAAGGGCAGGACTGTCCAACCCTGTAGAATTTGATTTACAGCCTATCTAGACAAAAGTGAAATGTAAGGGGAAAGGGAAACACAGAGAAATGTGGAAACCTGTTTGTAATAAAACTGGAAATGGAACTCAGGTCTTCCTAAACTGAGTAGCAGTGTACTACAGAATAGTTCTTGCTGTCCTTTGCTGTCTGGATCCTTTGCAGTGCCTTGACATAGTTAATAAGTCTGCCTCAACCAAGCTTGTAATCTCATATGTGTAATTTTTGTTTTTCCCAAGAAGTATTTAAGTGAATGTCATGCAGTAAAGGTCATTCTCTACACCAATCTTAATTATTTTTCATTAGCTGATAAGCTAATACCTAGGACAGCTGTGAAAGAATCATTGAAAAGTATTAGTTGGTTTGTAATTTTCATTTTCATGTGTAGTATTCCAGTTTTACAGATTTGACATTCAAGATTGCAAAGTATTTGCTGAAGGTGGAATGATAGTTGATGAGTTTCTTCCAGGGGTTTAAAAAGGTCCCCTGGATGCTTACAGATTTATCTTACAACTGTAATACTTTCCAAATTAAGGATGACTGACAGTATATTTTATGAGGACTAAGAAGTTTTTCTAAGTAATAGGAAATGAAAAATATTTTACCTGTGGAGGATAAACAAACTTGGATCAACTTAATCCCCAGATCTATTGACACTTTGTGAGGTTTGAGTTGACCCTACACAGATTTGGAACTGGATGAGGTGACCTCCCCATCGTGTTCCTTCTATGTCTGTCCCAATAGGACTCAATTCTGGATGGTTTGGATATTAAAACCTACATATACTAAATAATACCAGATAAAATGAAATATAGTGACTGTGTCAGCAGGAAACCCTGTTAATGCCTCAGTTCTTCATGTCTGTGCAAATGAATATTGTAACCTACACCTGACTAATGCTTTTGTTAATCATTTGTTAATCATTTTGTGGGGGACAATTCTTGCTGGACCAATGATCATTTGCAAAGGGTGGTCACTGAGGAGAGTGTTCTTAGAAGAGGTTATCACAAGATGGTTTAGATAGGGGAAAGAAATTAGTTTATTAAAAACAAGGCACAGATTAAACTATTACTCCTGGGAAACAGGACTTTGTTGGTTTTTTTCTACCATACTTTGAATTAATGTTATTTCACTGGAGGAAGAAGCTCATAAAGATAAATCTTGAACTGGTTTCAGTCAGACATGGGGAAGTCTAGCTTAATGAAGGAAATTTTTACATGATGCTAAATTGGTTGTAGCATGGTTTAAACCAGTATAAAGCTTGTAGGTATTTAGAACTTTCCTCCAGCATAATCAGATTAGGCTTCTTTGGCAGTTCTGTACAAAACAAATGGGGAAAGTTCACTGATTACATTTAGGAGTATATCAGGATTAATAAAATATGATGATTAATAGATTATACTTAATTTCAGTGGAAGAAGACATTGACTTACTTGCATTGTGCATCAGTAGTGGAAGAACAGGTGCTAAACAGAAGGCTGACACCAAATTAGCAATTGTTTTCCTCTCCTGTTGCTGTTTAGCTTAATTAATGCACTCTGTCCTTATCTTATTTTTGTTTGTTATTCTGGAGCTGTTTTTTTTTTTACTCTTGATGACAACTCTGCATCTTTTATGACTTTTTGTGTTAATCTATACTATCTTTTCTTGGCCTTTGTTTATCATACCTATTTTCATGCCTTCTTATTACACCTCATTTTCACTCTTAATTTCCTTAATTTCTTTAGATCTTTTGGAACAAATATGGGACATGCAGAATATTTTTGTAATTTTTCTCTTACCGAGAAATTTAAAATTGAAGAATTTGCAGTCCTAAAAGTGATGTTGTGGGTGTAGATTAAGGACACATTTTGTGGTCTTAATGTGTTCTTATGTATGTGGTTTTTTCATCTTGGTGTTTTGGGTTTTTGTTGTTGTTTGGGGTTTTTAATAAGCTCCTTAGTAGTATCTAATTCAGGTGAGATGTTAAAGAAAGAAAACCTGGGGAGTTGGACTTAAACCTACTTTGAGCAGTGATTCTAATTCAGCTGTTTTGAAGAGGGTTTGGATGCAATAGTAAAATTCAGCAGTGTGAGCTCACTGCCACAGCTTTGCTGCATGTAATGGGTATTTGCAGCCTAGCAATTGGAATCAGTATTTTTCAGTCTTTTATTTCTACTAGGGACAGAGACACTGCAACATAAATAGTCCCAATCTTCATTTTTTCCATTTCATCAAGGTGAAGGAGCTTTGTAAATTGAAACCAAGAGGGGAAAACCGAACAAGCAAAACACAAGCCAACCCAATTAAATATTTTCTTAGCTTAAAGGTGCCAAAGTTGTTAATAATCAACTGAGTTGTGTATTAACACTATTGGAAATAATAAAAATTTAAAATTTGATGTTGAGAAGAAAAGTTCAGAGGAAAATGCTGTTCAGGTATGACAGACATATTCCATCCCTTGTAAATGAGATTTAAGTTGAAGACATTTTGGTGGGTTGGTGGGAAAAAAGATTCATAGAAAGTTCCTAACTTGTGTCAGCTGAAAACCTTCACTTTTATTTGCACAGCTTTTCAGCAGGATTAACCTTCTGGCTAAATTCAGACTCACAACAGCCTCACAATTACAGACTCCAGTTCCCATTACTTTCCCATGGCCAAATGGCTTCTTCCTCAGCTTGACTCTTCTGGTGAATGGTGTTTGTACTAGAGGAGAAATGCAGCTTTAATACTAATTTTGATTGCCTGCTATAAATTGTCAGCTTTTTTTTTATGGCATGCAGGAAGATGTATGATTTGTGGTTTTATCTTTCCTTCCTGTTTTTGACTGAAGCAGCTCACTTCTTGCAGAAGAATGGATGATTTGCATATAGTAACTCACCATTACCCATGTGTTATTTTTGCAAGGTCGCTAATAACAGTTTGTCTGTTAAGTGGATGCCTTTTATATTTAAATTGTAAGCTCCCTAGGCAGGAAAATGCAGTGTTTTTGTTTATATTGAGTACAAAGGATACTCTGATCTTGTTATTTCTTTTCCTCACTCCCAGAAGAGCTGATCATGTTAGACAAGCCTTAATTTTAGTTTAAGAACTTCTGTGCTTAGGCTTTCTTTGTTTTAATAAATAGGAGAAATCAGCATTACAAGTAAGTACAAAGTAATCAACTGAAGTAATTTACCACAATGTAGCTTTTCAGTGGTTGGATTTCTTTGTTTAAACAGAAAAGCCACAGTAGGATATAACATGTCACAGGAATGCCCCTGTTACCTGCCTGATGGCATCACTGGTACCTGGGGGATCGTATTTTATTTTTTCTTAGGCATTTGAAAATAAGAGTGTTTTGGGTTGGTGGGCTTCATGGGGTATTGTTTGACTGGGAGGATGTTGTTTGTTGGTGGTGTATTTTTTTCTTCTTCCCCTTTGAAAACTTCCTGTGGATTTCATTTTCTCTCATTTGAGCGATGTCTGCAATAGTAGTATTTTTTAAAAATATAACTCTGGTGCTCTAGAGAGCAAATACTTGAAATTAATGAATCTTGGCAGGCAGTGACAGACCATATTTTATTTTGGGCATGTAGGAGCTGACGTGAGCAGTGATGCATTTTATTTTGTGTTAGGTCTCTGAAATCAGGTTATTGAATCTTCATGGAGACCTCCCTGGTGATACACAAACACTTCCAAATTATAATGTAGCCTCGGAGAAGGAGATAGATGCCAGCTGGGAAGCCTTCCAGCTTTTTGAAGTACACCTTTGGAATACCTAGCTGTACAAAGAGGCTGTTCCTAATGTGTGTTCTGTCTTCATCCTTGCTTTTTGTCTCCTCCCACACTTTATAGCTCTGTTCAGAGGAATCCACCATCCTCTCCAAACCCCTTCTGTTTTCCCCTTTAAATGGAAAGAATCATCTTGTTTGTTGTTTGGCATTGTTGCAGGTGGAGCTGGAGGTCACACTACCAGGAGAAGGAAAGGACAGAATATTTAAGGTGGCCATAAAATGGATGTCCTGTGTGAGTTTGCAGGCTTTACATGATGCTCTTTCTGGTCGGCTGCCAGGTGTCCCGTTTGAAACCATCCAGGCACTGGATGTAGTGATGAGGCACTTGCCTTCCATGAGGTGAGGGGAAGACCTTGACATTGTTATTTGAATTGCTTCAGTAACATTTTGGGTAGGATGCACTTTCAGAGCTCAACCACAATAAGAGCTGTCTACCAGATGGCATGCTCAGGCAAGAGGCATTATGGTGCTTTTCTGCTCATCTGGTGGAATTAGTATCCTCCAGCCTGGACACAAGTCCCTTTCCCCACTGGTGTCTTGCTCCATGTTTGTTTGCTCTCAGGTCAGAGAAGGAAGCCATCCCTGTGTGGAAAGTAGTTGGAGGCTGGTAGACATGTAAGAGTAGCTTTAAAACTTGTTACCTTGGTCCTATGTGTCCATCCTTGTGCAGATGCTTATTATCAATTCTGTATAAAGGATACCGTGCTAGGAAGACATAAATGTCACCTAGTATTCTTATAGAAAAGAAAGACTTTAAAATTATTTGGGTTTTTTTCCAAGCAAGTGGGAACTGCAGCATTTGCTGTCAAACCCAGGAGGTACTGGGCTTAATTCTGCTGCCATGAAGCAGGGTGGTTGAGATAGCTGTTCAAATTATGTTCAAATAACAAGTAAGGAACAAAGCTGAGAAGCTGAACTTTCAATTTTTAAGAGCTCAACAGGAAAAATCATTTAAATGTATGTAAATGTCTTTAAATTTCATTAAATTATGTTGACTTTATCATCACATTTAGGGTAAAAAAAATAAACCCCATTTTAGTTGGGTTTTGTAACAGAAAAAACAGCCCAAGCCAGTCAGTTTACACATCTTTATTCAGAGCAACATATTAGCACTGGTTTTCATCAGTTTGATATTTAGTGTGCAGTATCAAATTACCAAGATGAAAGGTCCATCAGAAATATTTGTTAGATCTGTTTTTCATGCAAAGTTTCCGTGGGCTTCAGAAGCAGCTATGCAAAGTGTGGGGAGAGATCATTACATTGTTTATTAGCAGAGATGTTTAATTATTTTCTTACTGAAGCGTAGCTGAGTTTTTAATAGAGTACAAAACATATTAATGCCTTTTGTTTGAATTAATAAGAATATTAAGGAGAATATTGCAAGTTAATCTTAACAAACATTAGTAGCCACTTTGTTGTTGTAACCAGCAGGAGTTTGAGAGGTGTAACCCCAGTCCTTGCAGAAAACTCGGATTATTGGCAATTGGAAACTGACTTTTCTGTGGTTTTGCCTTTATTGCAATTTTTTGTTTTTTACTTCCAACTTTTTCTTTTTTGCAGATATACTCCTGTGGGGCGATCTTTTTTTACAGCATCAGAAGGGTGCTCAAATCCATTGGGTGGTGGCAGAGAAGTTTGGTTTGGTTTCCATCAATCAGTCAGACCTTCATTATGGAAAATGATGTTAAATATTGATGGTAAGTCCTATTAAAATAATTTCTTGTTCCTCCTTTCAATGTAAACACCAAAATATACTTAAATTTGTTGGATTTCTTAAAAATTTCCTCAGTATTGTTGTAATAGAACATGAACATTTTTGTCTACAGTATCTGCAACTGCATTTTACAAAGCACAGCCAGTCATCGAGTTTGTATGTGAAGTTTTGGACTTCAAAAGTATTGAAGAACAACAAAAACCTCTGACAGATTCCCAAAGGGTAAAGTTTACCAAAGAAATAAAAGGTAATAATTCAATTACATAAAATCTGCTGCGGTCTGACTGATTAATTATGTGTTACCACCACACATGAAAAATGTTTTCTCTAGCAGTAGCTTTATTGGGAGGCAGATTATCACAGCAAACCTTGCATATGCTTTTTGAGCAAAACTTGAGACAAGGATAAATTTATTACTTACATATATTTCAAGACTTTCAGAAGTCTACTGGTAGATTTTATGATTCAGGCCACTTTGTCTTCTTTATGGGTAGCTGTGTTGGGCTGGTTTGAGATGGATAATTTATTCTTCTGCAAGTTGCTGGCTTTCAGGTAGCCTTTTTTTTTTTTTTTTTTTTTTTTCCAGTAGGCTTTTTGAAACAGATGTTTTTCTTCACAAAGAAGAAAGCCCTGTGGCCTCATTCCCTTGGCCTCATAGAGGCTGTATGGGTATTTATTAGTTCAGGGTTGGTTGCAGTAGTCAGAGGTCTCACAGACATTGTATGTTTAGACATAAAATATAAACAAGGTTTTTTTTTCAAAGAGGTTGCATGCCCTTTCTGTCCTTCTACCATCCTGGACTTCCATAGATGTACAGAACTGAAATGCAAAGAATGCCTCCAGCTTTGTCTGTGAACTCTTAGGACTTTGAGGCTTCACCTTGTCTCTAAATTTTTTGTTGTACTTTGGCTTTTTGAATTTAAAGGCTATAAATTCATTGTTGGAATTCTGCCCAGGATACCTTTTGGTGATCTAACAACATGCTAAATCATGAATATATTTTGCACAGCTTAAAGTGACACCTTAATTTTGAAGAAAGTGATAATGTGTTTTCCAATTTTTAGGTCTGAAGGTGGAGATAACACACTGTGGACAAATGAAAAGAAAATACAGAGTGTGTAATGTCACCAGACGACCAGCAAGTCACCAAACGTAAAGTATTTTGCTTCTTTTAAAGCATGTGCTTAATCTCAGGATGCAAAAATACTTGCCTTACTAATGTAGGAAAACTTGTCTTGAAAAATGATTCTTTCATTGGTCAATATATTTCAAATACACCTCAAACTATTTTCCCAATTTTACTCTTCTTTTTTTTTTTTTTTCCTGTTTTAGTCTGTAATGAATACAGTGGCCTTTGAATCAATTGCTTTGTTTTATGTCTTTGGTGGGGTTTTTTTTTTGTTTGTTTTATGGATTCCTTCAACATGCAGTGAAGAGGGTGCCCTATTGGCAGTGTAGTATTTCCTGGAGCTGTTGAGGAGAAAAGTAGTGCCAATTGGGATCAGCTTTCTAAACTTGTTTATTACCAATCTGCTTTTCCTCTGGAAAAAATGTCTATTTTTAGTCAGTGACCAGAGATACGTAGGTAACTTGGATATGAAGGGTATTGGGCAAGTATGTGAAAGTATTCTGCAGAGAGTAATGGCTTATTTTTATATTTTTTATATTTGATTTCCAATAGATTCCCACTTCAGCAGGAGAATGGACAAACAGTTGAATGCACTGTAGCTCAGTATTTTAAGGACAGGCACAAATTAGTTTTACGCTATCCTCACCTTCCATGTTTACAAGTTGGACAGGAGCAGAAACACACATACCTTCCTCTTGAGGCAAGTAAATTTTTAGATAACACTGGATTCTGGGAATGGGGGGTGAGGGGGTCAGAGGGGAAAAGGCTCAAAATACTGCTGCTCTTTTTTGAGTAGCCAGCTTCAGAAATTGTGTAGTGTGCAAAGGGAAAAAGAGAAGAACAGGCAAAAAATTGAGGTTTTATTTCCTTTTTTTGTGGGTATATTTTAGGTGTGCAACATAGTGGCAGGACAAAGATGCATAAAGAAACTCACTGACAATCAAACTTCCACTATGATTCGAGCGACTGCCAGATCAGCACCTGATCGTCAAGAAGAGATTAGCAAGTTGGTGAGTGTCCTGTCAAAGCTGAGTGAAGTGCAGTAATGGACATTAATTTTTCTCTTACTGTCAGTACATACTGTATAGATTCGTGTGCTGCACAGAGGTTATGAGCTTGTTTCTATAAGTTTTTCTTCATTAATCAGAGAGAAATACATTCTCACAAAAGGTTTTCAAGTAGGTTTTTTTGTTGTTTCAATTCAAATTTTGAGGCATCCATGTATCCTAATGGAGGCTCTGAATGTTTGGCCTCACCCATGCATAAGGGGAAGGGGTATGTGCCCAAATACAGGTTATCTCAAAGTTTTACATCTCATATAAAGAACTTCTTTTTCTGCATAATAAATACCTGATACCTTTTAATTGCAGATGCGGAGTGCAAGTTTTAATACTGACCCCTATGTCCGTGAGTTTGGAATAATGGTCAAAGATGAGATGACAGATGTGACTGGCAGAGTCCTACAGCCTCCTTCAATCCTCTATGGAGGCAGGGTATGTTGAATAGCTATCTGTGATAGCTTCTGTAATATGGCTGTTTTAAAGTAATTATTTTGGATGTAATGGGGTGAAGTCGTCAGAGGTGTGATGTTTAGAACCTGCATTTAAGTTTGAAAGTCTTTAAACACAATGGACATTTTGCATCTCCCTCAATAGCTGCTTTATTTTTTAATGTAAAGACAGGTTAAAAATGTGTTTATGTAAACTTCAGAGAACAATGTTTGTATTTTCCCTCACACACTGTTGTGAGTAGAAACCTGCAAATAGCGGTTCAAATCGGTGTATGTGGAGAAGAACAGACAAGTTCAGTTGTTACTGTTCAGTTTTACCTCCCCTAACTCTGAAACTTCTGGTTGGTTTTGAGTGTTCTGGGTGAAGCACTTGTGTTTAGGACAATTATTTTAAGGTACTATCTCTTCTTGTTGGAGCATTTACTCACGTTTTTTTTTACTTTATGGTGGATTTTTAGATGGTCTTTCTGACATAATCTTCCTACTGTGGTGTCTTCCAAAAAAAGCTTGAGAAGCAGGATTTTGTATCAGTTACATAACTTGTTTTGTTTTGATGCAAGATGAATGCTTTGATAGCTGGGATAACATTTGTGAACAGCTTCTAGGTCGTGCATTGCCAGCTGAAGCTGGTTCTGTTCCTGTGCACAGATCAGGCTGTTACCTTCATAAACACTCAACAGGAGAGGGCTTGTGTCTTCTACCTAAAGCACTAATGTCAAAATTGGGCAGATTAGCTCAAACATTCCTTGAGCTGACAGCTTAAGAGAACCCAGCTGTCTGACTAGGGAGAGTGCTCCTGTGAACTATTCTGACACCAGGGGAACAGGGGGAACAAGAGCTTAATGGTAGATAAGTGATGGAAAGTTGAAGTGAGGGAGGTACTGCCTTCAGCAGACACAGCTCTTTGCCAAATGTATTATTAATTTAATGTGTGTGTCCTGAAAAATTCCCATAAATTTTAGCTGTTACTGATAAGTGAGAAAAGCAGACATCATGATAAATTGTCTAAAATATCTTTTGTTAACTTGTTCACATTTTTTCTAGAGTTGTGTGAGTGGCAACCAACCACTATTTGCCTCTACTTAGTGATGTGTGGAATGTTTATAATAATTAAGTCACTCTTGAAAATTTCACTGAGTGGTTGTGAAGTCACTGTAGAAATGTGAGAAAATGTATGTAATTGTTAACATTACATACTAAACAAGAATCTGACATACTATCCATGTGTAATTTGTCTGCTCCTGATTTATGTAACTAAAAGAAACCATCAACAACAAAAATGAACAATACAAGCTTTATTTTTATGATCTTTATGTTGCACCTGGCTAGCAAGCTGTTTTGCTGCACTGATAAATAAAAATAATAAAATACATAATGATAAATAAAATACAGGATAGATGTTTGAGCATTGGAGAAAGACCTGAGTATATAAGTAGCCTGCTAGTTGAAGTGATAAAGCATCATAACAGGTATTTGTTACCCTGAATTGAGTTTTGCATTAGAGTTATGGTTTTGTTTTGGGTTCTTTTTCCTTCCACTTCCAGAACAAAGCAATTGCAACGCCAGTTCAAGGAGTCTGGGACATGAGGAATAAACAGTTTCACACTGGAATTGAAATAAAGGTTTGGGCAATTGCATGCTTTGCTCCTCAGCGCCAGTGCACTGAAGTTCATCTTAAGTAAGTCTGTTTTATGAAATGGTGATTTTTATTAGTTATAAATAGGTATGGAAATGTCACAGTTTCAGTTACTTGTTTAGAATATATGTTTTGTTAAATTGTTTTAATGTGTGGCAATACAAATTTACCTAATGTGAAGTTCTCCCTTTTTGTGTGCCAGTATGATTTCAATGCATCATGAAATGCTCCAAATAAGACCTAGCAAAAGCAATTCATACTACATGGCAGAAGTCTGACCAGTGAGGCCTTAGGACAGAGTTTAAGATGACTGGAACTATGTAATGTTGGATGTTTACTGCTAATTAATCATCTATCTGGAGTTCTCTAAGGCCTTTGTCATGGTCCCCCACAACATCCTTCTCTCCAAACTGGAGAGAGATGGATTTGATGGGTAGACTGATGGATAGACTGTTCAGTGGATGAGGAATTGGTTTGATGGCCTCATGCAGAGGGTGGTGGTTAATGGCTCAGTGTCTAGGTCAGCAATGAGTGGTGTCCCTTGGATCTGTACTGGGATCAGTGCTTTTTAGTATCTTTATCAGTGCTGGATACAACAGGATGAAGCACCCTCAGCAGATGGCACCAAGCTTAGTTGAAATGTCTGGGGGGTGGGATGCCATCTAGAGGGACCTGGGCAAGATCAAGAAGTTAGGCCCATGTGAACCTCCTGATGTTCAACAGGGCCAAGTGCAAAGTCCAGCACCTGAGTTGGAGCAACCCCCAGAATCAATACAGCTTGGGACATGAAGGGACAGAGAGCAGGCTGTGCCAAGAAAGCTTTGGGGTAGTGGTGGTTGAAAAGCTGGACATGTGGACTCTCAGCCCAGTAAACCAACCATATCCTTGGCTGCATCAAAAGAAGCATAGGCAGCAGGTCAAGGGAGGTTGATTCTGTCCCTCTGCTCTGGAATGTGACCCTGCCTGGAGTACTGTGTACAGTTCTGGAGCACTCAACACAAGACAGACATGGGGCTGTTGGAGCAGGTCCAGAGGAACACCACAAAAATGACCAGAGGGCTGGTAATCTTCCTCTGTGATGAAAGGCTTGGAGAGTTGGAGTTGTTAAGCCTGGAGAATGTTCCAAAGAGACCTTATTGTAACCTTTCAGTACTTCAGGAGGGCTACAAGAAATATGGTGACAAAGTTCTTGTCAGGGGCCGTTGCAGTAAGACAGGGGGTGGTGGTTTAAAACTAAAAGAGGGGAGTATCAGACTAGATATAAAGAAGAAACCTTTTATTATGAAGGTGGTGAGACACGGGAACAGGTTTTCCAGAAAGGTGGTAAATGTTCCATCCCTTGAAACAGTGGAAGTTGGGTTGGGCTCTGATTGACCTGATTTGGTTGAAGATGTCCCTGCCTATGTCAGGGAGTCTGGACTATATGACATTTAACAGTCTCTGTCATTCTAAGTATTTATCAAGAGTGAAAGCTTACATGTATGTTGGATTAGGGTTTTTTTTTTCCTGATTATATGGTATAGATTTATTTGTGCAGAACTTAGTTAAAAGACTTTTAAAAAGCAGCGTAACTTCTACACAAATGTTCTACCTTCTGGAGTTACCATAAAGTGCAAGCTGCTGTGTTTGCAGAAGGTGACCAGCACTGGTTGTCTTGTTGACTGAGAATTGGAATGAAACTTTCAAATTTGGTTTGGTCTTTGGATGGAACATGCTTGTTAAAGGACTATTGCAGTCTGTAGATGGATTGTTTAATTCTTTCTTTTGCATGCAACTGCTTTCCCTTCGTGCATGGGCAAGTGGAGCTCTTGCAGCTGCCCTCACAGGTGACTCAGCTGCTCTTTGTGAGCTGAATGCAAGACAGAGGTTGTTTGTAACAATCATAGAATTGGCTGGGTTGGAAGGGACCTCAGAGATCATCAAGTCCAACCCTTGATCCACTCCTGCTGCAGTTCCCAGACCATGGCACTGAGTGCCACATCCAGTCTCTTTTTAAATATCTCCAGGGATGGAGAATCCACTACTTCCCTGGGCAGCCCATTCCAATGTCTGATCACCCTCTCCAGAAAGAAATTCTTTCTAATGTCCAACCTAAACCTCCCCTGGCACAACTTGAGACCTCTTGTGCCCTCTTGTCTTGCTGAGAGTTGCCTGGGAAAAGAGCCCAACCCCCCCTGGCTCCAACCTCCTTTCAGGGAGTTGTAGAGAGTGATGAGGTCTCCCCTGAGCCCCCTCTTCTCCAGCCTGAACAGCCCCAGCTCCCTCAGCAATGATAGTGCCATAACTGTGTTTCCTTAGATGATTTGCCAAATAGCTTGGAAATTCTTCCCTAACAAGTGGGAACCTTACCTTTTACTTTTCTTCCTATTGTGTAAGGCCAGGGACTTGTTCTCTCCAGGTGCATGTCAAGAACTAAGCTGCCAGAGAATTTTCCCTCCTGAGCCATTGCTTCTAGTGGATGTGCTGTGTAGAAGTCAGTTTTGAAAGAGGCTTCAATGTAATGAGTCAAAATAAATTTGGTGGTTTAGATGTAGTTTGTCCTTACTGTGAAAAGACATTCCCTCACCCTAGGAATATGGCTGCATGCAGGTGCACCTTGCTGCCTCTTGTTACATCTTGTTGAGCAAGTTGTAACTTGGCTGATGTACATCCTTCAGAGTAAACACCTTTACAGTCCTTGGAAGTCTTAAATCATCCTGCTTTACCTCTCAGGAACAGGGAGAGAACCTTTCCTCTTAGATTCTGTACTTGGAGATGGACTTCTAAAGGCTCAAAGCTTGTGCCATTTTAGACTTGCATGTTCTCCCACTGACTGCTTGTAGTGGTGAGTGGGAAAACACTTCACATGCCTATTTTTTGGAAGAAGCCATAATCTTCAGGGCTGAAGCTCACAGGCTGTTATGATTCATGAAAGTTAATGATGGGTTTGGAAGAACAGAAATCTTTACACCCTCTCAGTGGGTACAGCTATTATCTGGCAGCCTTAGGTGAAGACAAGCAAGTTTTTAGACATCTATGGGGACATGCACTCTGAAATAGTAAGAGGCTTTGTCAGCACTGATGTCAGCTACACATGAGCCCAGGTGGTGGTGCTTTTACTGTGCTGATCATTAAACCAAGCACCAAATGAGGACATCACTGGGTGTGTCTGCACTTGTGTTTCAGTTTGGTTTAGGAGTCTGTCATTGGCATGATGCTCCTGAGAGTCAGCAGTTGCCATGCCCGTGCTCTGCATCAAGGAGCAGGCTGAGTGCACAGTCTGCATTTCTTTGGATAAAACTGGACTAGAGGGTGTACTTCAGCCACTAATGGACATTCAGCACACCATACCAGACCACAGCCATTCTGAAGAATCATCCTAGAAGCATCTTGCTGGCTCATCTTGTCATTGGTGATTGGAATAGGACTTAAGGACTACTTGTGCACCACTGATGCAGCCATGTACCCTGGAGGAGCCATGACTTTGAAGCTGCTTTCCAGGCTGGATATACTTTATAGAGCTCTAGACTCCTAGACTGAAGTTCTTAGAGCCTGGATGTGGCACTCAGTGCCATGGGCTGGGAACTGCAGCTGTAGTGGATCAAGGGTTGGACTTGATGATCTCTGAAGTCCCTTCCAACCCAGCCAATTCTATGATTCTATGATTCTTCCAGTAGCCTTGCTTACAGCAGGCACAGTGGCTTCTTGGTGTCCCTTCAAAAGGAGAGAAACAAAGACTACTCTGTCCCTAAGAGCCATGAGAAGGAGGCAGGCTGCAGCACTGCTAACAGGGGACATGAAGCAGTCTTTACTGACAAAAGACTCTTAAAAATTAGATTTTCTGTGTTTCTGACCGGTTCCATCAAAAGATGATTTGTATTTACACTGTCTGTGGAGGATGTTTGTCTGCACCTCCAGGATACACCTTTTCTCTGATACCTAGGAAGATTTTCTTGTGCATTATTGTTGATGTTAGATCAATTTGGTGAGACACAACTGCTGCTAACTTTTGTGGGTTGTTTTCCTCGCTACAAAAAAGAAAGAACTCCAGCCCTTTCTGTAGAGGTGAAGGTATGGTATAGAGCAGGCCATCCAAAATACCATTGTTGCAGTGCAGTACCTCCAGTATCAAATAAGGTGGAATTTGCTTTGGAAATTTAAGTTTTTAATAACAGTGTTCTTGTTAATGTATGTCCTTATCTGCCTCAGTCTTTGCTTCAGTGAAAGTTACTGAACCTACATTGGCTCATTTAATTAAAGATAAATTCCCAGGTTTCTCGACAGCACAACTCTGCAAGCTTAACAGCATTGTTCCACGAACAATAAGAACAAAAATCAAGATGAATGTTTCTTCCTGAGGATCTAATGGAGTTATTTGCATCCTTTAGGACCTTTACAGAACAACTACGAAAGATCTCCAGGGATGCAGGAATGCCAATCCAGGGGCAGCCGTGCTTCTGTAAATACGCGCAGGGAGCGGACAGTGTGGAGCCCATGTTCAGACATCTCAAGAACACTTACACTGGGCTGCAGCTTGTTGTAGTCATTTTACCAGGAAAAACACCTGTCTATGGTCAGTAAGTGCAAATCAGAAGTCTGTGTTTCACTCAGAAGTCTGTGTTTCACTCAGAAGTCTGTGTTTCACTCAGGAGTCTGTGTTTCACTCAGGAGTCTGTGTTTCACTCAGAAGTCTGTGTTTCACTCAGAAGTCTGTGTTTCACTCAGAAGTCTGTGTTTCACTCAGAAGTCTGTGTTTCACTCAGAAGTCTGTGTTTCACTCAGAAGTCTGTGTTTCACTCAGAAGTCTGTGTTTCAGTCACAGTTTCATGTAATTTTTGTGAAATAACTGAATGCAAATGATGCAGAACTGAATGATTGTTGTTCAACTGTATAAGTTCCCCTTAGGGAATGGGCTCTGAATTAATTTGATTCTTCTTCATGTGCTGCGTGATGATTTATATTAAGACTTTAATTCTTTTCAATATTTTTGTCTATGCTTTTAATTTGCTTTTCCACATTCTTCACGTTGGTTTCCGTTTGAGTGAGAAAGCTAAGCCAGAGCTTTTTTGAAATTGAGGAAACTGATGTGCAGTGGATTAAAATACACTTACTATAATTTGTGTGCTAAAAATTCCAAGTGATTAAAGAAGGAATGACCTCAAGGACCGTGTAGCTTTTAGAACATCTTTGCTTACTCATGTCATCACCCTTTGGCCAAAAAAGTTGCGTAAAGGAGATTTCTGCCTATTGATTTTTTTTTTCCTGTTCTGTTTGGTTTTGGTTTTTTTTAACTATTGGGTTGCAAGGGCACAGATGAGTGGAAAGGGAAAACGTGGTGACTAACGCTGTTTTTTGGAAGCAGACTGACAGTTATTGAATTCTATATATACTGGTTTTGATATGTTTCAGATTAACCATACATTTTGGTTTTGACTACCACTTCCTATAGGCAAGACTGCTCATTTTCCTATCCTTCCTCCTTTCTTTACTCACCTTGCCTCATTGCAGCAGTGTCTGCTATATTTCTCCCATAGATTCATGGATTCTTACTTCCCTAAAGGCTCAGATTTACCAAGCAGCTGCAGATTTGTTTTGTCCCATCCCTCACTCTCACAAATTTAATATAGCAGAAAATAATTTCCTAACTTTATTTTCCCAAGAATATCTCATATAAGCTAAAAAGGTAAAGAAGCCTTTAGTGAAGTAGTACCTTTTTTTTGTTTTGTTTTGTTTTAAATTCAGCCATGCAAAGGAAGTTGCTTTTCTCTTTTTTGCTCCATGGAAATTCAGTGCCAAATAACATTTTCACTTTTCTGCTTGGCATTAAAAGGGAACTGTTTCCTCTGCTTAACTACCGAGAGGATGTGGTACCACTCTCATCTACTCTCCTTGTCATTATCCTTAATTATAGTTCTGCCCCCTCTAATCATCTCTCTGTTTTCTCCTTGCACTCTTCAATACTCTTGTGCTGCCTATACCCACAGTTTTGTCTTTTCTCTCACCCTACTCCTTAAAACTTCTCCTGTTGCCAACAGGGGGTTGTGTCTTGGAACCTTAATTTCTTCTTTTCCTGCATGCAAGAGTATGGCTGTCTTAAAGCCTCCAAGTCTTAATTTTGGTGTTAACAGTGGTATTTGTTGTAACCTTTTGAATAGTACAGTTCTGAATTAATTTCTTTTAGAGTTTTTATGGGCTATCCTTTGCTAAACTGGCTTTTTTTTTTTTTTATGCAAGTGATGAAGTGGTAGTGATGGCCTGATTAAACTGGTTGGCTGAATGTTACTCATCAGACTTCTCTTAAGTTTGCATTGAAACAAGTGTTTCAGTGAAAAAAGCCAAAGGTTCTTCCATGCTGCTGATAAAACATCATGTAATTCTAAAAGTACAATTAGTTTAACTTTAACAAATAATCTTAAAATAAGCCAACAGTGCCTCTATTTATATTTAGGACCCAGTTACTGTCAGCAGATGGAGCAGTGCAGAGCTTTGAGGAAGTTTATCAGAGGCTGGAGTTGGGTGTGAGAGTTAGGTTTCTTCTTGTTTAAGTTTAAATGACCACTTTGCTAAATCTCTGGGAGCAGTTGTCACTGAATTAGTGCCTCCTACATTGTCTGATTTACAAGATTAGAAACTAATTTATTAATTTTTTTTCCCCTTTTTTTTTTGCAGCGGAAGTGAAGCGTGTTGGGGACACGGTGCTGGGAATGGCTACACAGTGTGTGCAGATGAAAAATGTGCAAAGAACCACACCACAAACCCTGTCTAACCTCTGCTTAAAAATAAATGTCAAATTAGGAGGCGTAAATAATATTTTATTGCCACAGGGAAGGTAAGTAATCTTCTAAAGAGCAAGAGGGTATTCTGTTGTTAAGGGAATATGTGTTATACCAAGATAAGAGACAGCATTTATCTGTAGTCATAGCACTTTACTTTTAATGAGTTTTCAGATGAACTGTCTTCTGTTTTCTAATAAATAGTCCTATAAAAGTTAGGTTATGAAGAGTGGAGAGGAATACTTGTTCCAAATGAAATTTATATTAAAAAGATAGTTACTGCAATCTGATCACTGAAGTGTACACCTTCCAGTTGAATGAAAAATTTATGATATTTTGCTTGCCTTGAGTTTTCAGCAACAAATTGAGAACATCTTGAGCAGCAGTGCCTTTTCCTTTAGAGACTCAGTGTGGTCAGGATTCTTCATTTTGCTGAATGTCTTAACTTGCATAGACATTTAAAAAATCAAAAGCTGGGAGCAGAAAGCTCTAAGTTGGTTTCCAGGTCCAGTTTACAGTGCAATTTCATACTAGTATTACATTAGTAAGTTTTAAATGTACTGTGACTATCTTCTGTGAAGTTGCTTTGATACTGTGTCATTCCATATCTGACATAACATTGAAGTTCAGCATATAATTGAGTGGGAGTGAAATAAATACCTTATTTTTAAAAAAGGGAGGGACACTGCTGTTGAAGATGAAATTTGGTTTGTGTGTTATCTTAAAGCAAGTGTTCTTAAATTGACACTTTTAATCAGTTTTATTGAAAAACCAGTGCAGGATAAAGAAGGCTATCATACAGATACATAAAGTTACATTAATCAGAATTATACCAGCTAGGTTTCTATGTCAGTGAAGAGAGTGTATTTTTACAATAATTGCATTTCCAGAGAGAGCACAGGGAATAACCTGCTATATTGTTCTTGGGAGCCCATTTTAAAAAGTGAACATTCTGTGTTGCACAGATAAGCAAATTTTCACTTGGGTGTATTTGGGATAGTCAGAAGGCAGCACCTGAAAAATATTCCAATAACAAGTACTTTGGGAGGGAAACAAAAACACATTACTGGAAGAGATATTTTGTGTATCATCTTAAATTCTGTTTGAACTAAATATACTCAGACTGGGTGATGTGGTTTTTGGGAAGTTCTACTAAAGCAACTAAAAATTACTCTGTTAAAGAGCATGGCATTTGAAAAAGGCACTGTGGGTTTCTTGTTGGTCTTTGTTTTTCAAAAAGGAATTAAAGACACTTCTGTAGAAAAAAAAAACAGAAGCATGGACACCATATAAGTAGTTTTATGCTGGATTCATAAACATAAGGTCTCTGTTAAGTGGCACATGTTGGCAGCAGTAATGTGGCCTGGAAGTTGAATAAGCATTAATGAAAATAGAGTTAAGTAAAGGGAAAAAAAAATAGCTCATCTTCATACAGCACCTGGGCACCCTGAAAGGGTGCAGGGGTTTGGGTATTTAAGACAGAATGCTTAAACTATTTCTGTTGGTTGAATGGATGGGAACAGAGCAGCTTTTTATTTGTATAGTTGCATTGTAAGTTAACTGCTATAATTACCTTCAAATTCCTTTTTAGAGAAGCTGTGGAAACAGATTATCTATCCCATTGTTCCCACACACACCCCCCTACACAAGAAGAAAATCTGGTGGCCTAGGATTTGCTGTTTAAAATTGTTTTATTAAAGAACAAAGTTGAATCTTAGGGCTTCAATGTTATGTTTGGGTGTTCTACTCTTGAGGCAGTGGTTTGAATACTTAAAGGTTTGTTCAAAATTTTGAAGTGTAGTTTTAAAAAAGTCCTTTAGCATCATACTATGACATCCATAAATCTTTGTACTTCTTTACCAGTGCTGTTTTGGTGAAACAAAATCATAGCATCTGTATATGTGTACAGTCCTTTAATTTTCACAGATGCTGTTTGATGCTAAGGCATGAACTTTTATTCTTTTCTATGGCCTAATTAGTAAGGCTGAAATTCTCCAAGTTGTTTTTTTTTTTAAAAAAAAAAAAAAAGGCTTCATTTTTAATGAAAAGGAACAATTAGCTATGCTTTAAAAAACCCCTGAGTTTAATAATGTGTATTTAATAATAGAATCCTATTCAGGACTCCTAATTACTGTCACAATACAAGGGACCAACTCTGATCAAGTGCAAATTGTTGACTAATTCACTGCAAGAATATAAAATGCTATTTAGTTGAGTTATAATGTGCTTTATTAAGTGTAAGCCTTGCTGCTTTTACAATTTGTTTTCTCTTTACCAGACCACCAGTGTTTCAACAGCCTGTTATATTCCTTGGTGCAGATGTAACCCATCCACCTGCTGGAGATGGGAAAAAACCTTCTATTGCTGCAGTGAGTAATTTGTGTAATGATCTTTAACCCCTGCTCTCTCCTGCTGCTCACTCTAATGCATTTTATTACTTTCAATTCTTTTGTGGTCCATTTCTTCTGATTGCCTAATTTTAGTATTATAAATTATTTTTCTGAAGGAATTTAATGAAACTTTTGTAGAGCTTGCTCTGCTACTAATTACTTAAATGTGTATGGTAGCTTGTAAAATCTCTGAGCTTCTAATACAGGAGTTTTTCTGTTAGCTCAGCAGCTACTAATAAGACACTGCATGTTTAAATCTGCTTTTTCAGCAGTTAAGAATTTATCAGTTACTGATAAGGGGTTAGGCTCAGTTGTGGTTTTGGGGATTCAAGCTTCCTGACAATGCAAAACGTGCAGTAATCTCTTGGAAATGTACTCCTTAAATACAGGGAAGAGCTTTTGACTTGCTTAACATCAAACACCTGTAATGGCTGCTCTGGCTTATTTAATAATCAAAATCTGTCAGTGTGCAGTTTCTTAGCTTGCTTAAAACATTACACAGTTGTGTCTCAGGAAAACCAAGTGGGGATGTGCTTAGTTGTTATTTTTGATGTACAGAATTAGGATTTTTTTTTTCTCTGTTTATTTTCAAGACCCATGCCACTTTTACAACATGTGAATTTGATGTTTCATAAACAGAAAAACCCCTTCCCCTGATGAGCAGTGTCTGTTCAGTGTGGGCATTTCTGTCATGCCTCACCTAGAAAAGAACTTGGTCTTCTGGAGTTAACTTCCCATGGCTGCAGTCCTAACTAAATCAGAAGTTCCATGGTTTCAGAGCTCCAGTTGTATTTGATTTTATTACTGCGTGTAGGTGCAAATAGGAAGTTAGTCTTGTAGATTTAAAATAAGTTTGAATACATTCTTACTAGGTCAACCCCTTTGTTTACAAGATACTATTAAAATAGCACCTTTATTAAAGTGCTTTTAAATTTGGTTTGATACTGAGCATTTTTTCAACAGGTTGTAGGAAGCATGGATGCTCACCCTAATCGATACTGTGCCACTGTTCGGGTCCAGCAGCACCGCCAAGAAATCATCCAAGATTTGGCTGCCATGGTCAGGGAGCTGCTTATTCAGTTCTACAAATCAACCAGATTTAAACCAACTCGTATAATCTTCTACAGAGATGGCGTTTCTGAGGGGCAGTTTCAACAGGTTATATTTTTCTTTGAGATTTTGATTATGTAGTTTTCTGGGAGCAATGTAGTTTTATGTATCACAGAATCAGCCAGGTTGGAAAGGAACCTCTGAGATCATCAGCGTTTGATCCACTACCACTGTGGTTCCCAGCCCATGGCACTGAGTGCCACATCCAGGCTCTTCTTAAAAACCTCCAGGGACAGAGTATTCACTGCTTCCTGGGCAGCCCATTCCAATGTCTGATCCCCCTCTCCCTAAAGAAATTCTTTCTAATGTCCAACCTAAACCTCCCCTGGCACAACTTGAGACCTCTTGTGCCCTCTTGTCTTGCTGAGAGTTGCCTGGGAAAAGAGCCCAACCCCCCCTGGCTCCAACCTCCTTTCAGGGAGTTGGAGAGAGTGATGAGGTCTCCCCTGAGCCTCCTCTTCTCCAGCCTCAACACCCCCAGCTCCCTCAGCCCTTCCTCACAGGACTTGTGCTGGATCCCTTCCCAGCCTCCTTGCTCTTCTCTGGACCTGCTCCAGCACCTCAATCTCCTTCCTGAGCTGAGGGGCCCAGAACTGGACACAGGACTCAAGCTGTGGCCTCCCCAGGGCTGAGCACAGGGGCAGAATCCCTTCCCTGGACCTGCTGGCCACGCTGTTCCTGATCCAGGCCAGGATGCCATTGGCCTTCTTGGCCACCTGGGCACACTGCTGGCTCATGCTCAGCTTCCTGTCAATCCAGACTCCCAGGTCCCTTTCTGCCTGGCTGCTCTCAGCCACTCTGTGCCCAGCCTGGAGCTCCCCATGGGGTTGTTGTGGCCAAAGTGCAGGACCCCGCACTTGGCCTTGTTGAACCTCATCCCGTTGGAATCAGCGCAACTCTCCAGTCTGTAAATATAGATGGAGTTATGAAAAAAAAGCATATGTTCAACAAATGCATCCTCAGCGTAGTTGTTGGATTCTAACTGAACAGGGTTAAGGCTTTTCAGATTTTGGGGGGGGGCTTTTTTTGAATACTCCCCTTTAAAACGCTTCCCTGTGCAGAATTAGTAGTCATAAAGTATAGTTTTAGTACTCGACTTATGTTCAAGATCTGTGACCTACTCAAGATACACTAATGAAACTGTACTCCATATAACTGGGACAGCAAAGAAGAATTCAATTTAAGGTTTAAAATAAAACAGTGATACTTTATTTTCTTCATATTTTTTTTTTGCAAGTACTGTATTATACAAAACATCTTAAGTATATTTTTAAAGATGCTTAACCTATGCTTTCATCTTTTTTTTTTTGTTTACAAAAACAAACAAGACATCTTAAATATATTTTTAAAGATTCTTAACATATGCTTTCCTTTCCAGTACTTTTATATGTAAATTAAAAGATACAAAACTTAGTCAACTTCTCAAAATCCGAGGGGAAGTTGGTAAACATGAATTAATGAAACTTTGAATTTGAAATTTCATACAGAGATTTTTATTATCTTTTTTCCCATTTCTTACTGGTTTTCACTGAATTTTTGGTTTATAGTTAACCCTAACCTCAAATAATTGCTTTCTGTTTTTTTACACTTCCATCTGTCTCGGGTTTTATTGATGTTTGTAGTCCTGCAGAAAAGCTCATAAAGCTGGGAAGGAGCACACAGTTGAGCAATTCTGGATTTTATCCCTTCTACTAGTCTGAAAAATAATTAGGCTTTTGTATATTCAACAGCCTAATTAAGTGTTCATTTGTATTTGGCAGTTAAAAAGATTTTGACATACAGCTTATTAGTCCAAGTCTCATGCTTGGAGCTGAACAAATAGGGAACCAACTCTTGCCTGGCTTAGGAAACTGCTGATCTAATTTGCTCTCATTAAGTGAAGAAGTTTTGATCCTGCATGCTTTGACATCTCATTACTCTGAGTGACTGCAAGAAGGAACATGATAAATCAGAGTAATCTGTGAGACAGCTGTCTTTCATGTGTGTCTTTTGTGTGTGTGATTCAGGTTCTCCATCACGAGTTGCTGGCTATCAGAGAGGCCTGCATTAAACTAGAGAAGGATTACCAGCCCGGAATTACCTTTATAGTTGTGCAGAAAAGGCATCACACAAGACTCTTCTGTACAGATAAAAATGAACGGGTATGTTCTAACTGGGACCAGCAGGTGTCTTGCAAACAGCCAAGTTACCTCTTGTTGCTTTATTAAGCAGGAAGAGACCTTGTTTGAAGAACTATGTAATATAGGGAGTGAGATCTCTGGAAAGGAAAACCTCCATTTTCTGTCTCATATAATAAACTGGGAAGAAGCTTTTCAGAAATGTCAGCAAAATGTATAGTGTAACAAGTCCATCCCTTTTCGTACATTCACAATTTTGTTTTTCAGGTTTCTTTTCAGTTACTTTTACTGTCTCCTCAAGGGTTGAGATTGATCCCAGTACTGTTTATAATGTAGATGTCTACAGCTGGAACAGTTTCAGGCACTCTTTGTTGTAAATGAAGATCTATTTAGTATTCCCAATGCACTTTACAGGACTTTTCACCTAATTGTAGCATTAGTGAGTTCACTGTTTTGGTTGCCATTGACTCTAGAGTGACTCTTCATTTACCAGCTGAGACACTGAAATTATTAGGTAAGGTGAACCCTACACTTCAAGAATACTTTATTTTCCACTAATGCTACTTTTAAGGTATTTTACTTAGTGTTTAATGTATTAGTGTGGGCATGTCAAGAGTCACAACACATTAATTGTAGTAATGAACCTCTCAATTTTATGAGCGTTTCATTGTTACATTTTTACTTCACACAGATACAATTTGATTAAACCTTTCTGTGTGGAGATGAGACTCCTCAAGTCTAGGATGGAGTCATAGTTGTATATAAAGCATTCCTAATGGCAACTCCCTGTTCACATACTGGGTTTTTCAGGTTTTTTTCCCTCTGTGATTCTGTGAGGTTTCTGTGTGAGCATTTGGCACTCACTTGGCTTCAAGGCAATAATTGGTAACTTCACCAGTGACACGAAGGTTGTTTTTATATTGCTAACATGCTGTGATTACAGTTGCTAAATTGTTTTTCAAGTAAAGCATATTTTAAAGTTCTACTTTAAAATAAAATAGATGGAAGAGGAGGAAGCCTGTCTTAAAATTATGTCTTCCATAACAGAGATACTCCAGATTTCAGCTGCTCCTTGCTTTTTACAGAATTCTTTTTCTTGAGTTTTTTAATTTACTCTAAAGCTGAAAAGAAAAAAAAAAACAACTTGTATGCTGTATTACATTTGCACTTTCTGTTCACACAGGTTGGAAAAAGTGGAAACATTCCAGCTGGTACCACAGTGGACACAAAAATCACCCACCCATCAGAGTTTGACTTTTACCTGTGCAGTCATGCTGGTATTCAGGTACAGCACTTTCTTTGTGGGATGGTAATTTTTAAAGCTGTCACTGGCTGTTGATGTTTCCTGTGTTGTTTGCACAGGAGACAAACACTACACCTTTCTGTGTGTTTTGGCTTTTCCCCTGGGCCCTCCACAGTGTTCTTTTGTCGTTGGTAAAATGTAAAAGAAATAATGAAACTAAACAGTTGCAAGGCACACCCTGTGGTTTTAGTTTATTGTGCTTCTTTCTCTCAGCAAGATGGTTGGACTAATCTGCATAGCTGTCTCTTGCATTAAAACCTCTTGAAATGTGCATCCAGCTCCTAGGAAACAAGTAATGCATTTAGATAGCACTGCTGTAGATTTTCTTGTAATTTCTTCTTCCCAGTCAGAAGCTATTAAACAGCAACAGTAATGAAAATCAAAATTTAATGGTTTCAGATAAAGGGTATTCAACAGAAGCACAAGTTAGATTACTCTTAAGTGTTAATATTTTGCCTAAAGCTAATTATGTGGGGACTTTTTGTCAGATCTAGGTTTCACAAGATGAGCCTGCATTTCAGTAAGACCATTTAATTTCAGTAGCAGGGAAGAAATTCTAGACAATGCAACCCTGTTCAAAAATGCAAAGGATTTTTGTTAAATGGAGAGCAGGGAAGAAGGTTGTTTGCCTCTTAAAAAGGAAAAGAAAATCCTGAGGTGTACAGAGCTGCTCACGTGTGATATTGGAGGAAAAGACCGTTTACATTGCAGTTAATTTGCAGAGGTGGAAACGTAAAGAAATTTTTTTTGGTTTGGTTTGGGTTTTTTTATTTTGTTTTTTTTTTGTTTGTTTGTTTTTTGTTTTTTTTTTTTTTTTTTTGGAAATGCTGACATCCTGTGTGATCTGCCCTCAGGGAACAAGCAGACCTTCTCATTACCATGTCCTCTGGGATGACAATCGTTTCTCCTCAGACGAACTGCAGATTCTTACCTACCAGCTGTGTCATACGTATGTACGCTGTACCCGTTCTGTTTCCATCCCTGCACCAGCATATTATGCACACCTGGTTGCCTTCAGAGCCAGGTACCATCTGGTGGATAAAGAACACGATAGGTGAGTTGAATAATCTTGAATTGTTAGGGAATTTGAAAGGAAGAAGGGAGGAAGCGGGCTTGTTAATTCTGGGGTTGGTAGTATCCTCAGTAAGGAGGAAACTTATCCTTTGAGGTAAGGTGAACCTTACCTTTCAGGGTAAGTTTGGTCTTACCACTAAGTTTTAATGTGGGGAAGAAAAAAGCAGATGATGTGTCTGGATCCTTCTGAGATTTTTCTTGGTCAGGACTTTAATGTTGTTTTTAAGGGCAATTAACTTTTGACTGTTCTGTTCAGAAGAAACGAATCATAGAATCATAGAATCCTAGGGGTTGGAAGGGACCTCGAAAGATCATCTAGTCCAACCCCCCTGCCAGAGCAGGGCCCCCTAGAGTACATCCCCTAGGAACATGTCCAGGTGGGTTTTGAATGTCTCCAGTGAAGGAGACTCCACAACCCCCCTGGGCAGCCTGTTCCAGGGCTCTGTCACCCTTACAGTAAAAAAATTTTTTCTGATATTCAACTTGAACCTCCTATGCTCCAATTTACACCCATTACCCCTTGTCCTATCACTGGTCACCACTGAGAAAAGCCTAACTCCATCTCCCTGACACTCACCCCTTACATATTTGAAAACATTGATGAGGTCACCTCTCAGTCTCCTTTTCTCCAAACTAAAGAGACCCAGCTCCCTCAGCCTTTCCTCATAAGGGAGATGTTCCACTCCCTTAATCATCTCAGTAGCTCTGTGCTGGACTCTTTCAAGCACTTCCCTGTCCTTCTTGAACTGAGGGGCCCAGAACTGGACACAATACTCCAGGTGCGGCCTCACCAATGCAGAATAGAGGGGGAGGATGATAGGAATGATAGGAAAAGATGATATTCAAAGAGAGGCAAATTAAATAGGGTTTCTCTTCTCCCCCTGCCTGTTTTTTCCCCCCACCCCCTTTCTCTTTCAGTGCTGAAGGAAGCCACACTTCGGGGCAGAGTAATGGCAGAGATCACCAAGCACTTGCTAAAGCAGTTCAGGTTCATCAGGACACGTTGCGCACTATGTACTTTGCTTGACATGTTTTAATGTTTAGCAACTCAGTACAACACAAGAGTTGGATTCACACGAGACCAGCTGCACTTAGACCAACTGTTGCCCAAGCTCCAGTGACAGCCAGCAATGAGTGATGCATCTTAATTTTTTCTTTTTTTTCTTTCCCATTTGCAAGAAAGCCTTCCGTCCAGAATTTCAGACTTGATTATGAACTGCATTTTTGTACCAAACCCCTCTATTGTTGGAAATGTGGTTTGCCAAAAAAAAAAAAAAATATTTCTAAGCTGCTTGGTATAAAACAGACCCATATTTTATAATTAAATCAAGAGCTGTGATCTCAGGGCTTAGGGAAAAAAAACAAACAAAAAACCCCAAGCAAACAAAAAAATCAACCCACAAACTTTCTCATTCATTTTGCTATTCATTGAATTGCTTTTAATAATTTGGAAAGATCTGATTCATACTGAAGTTTGATGGGCTAAAATGCTGTGAATTAGCTTTTAATACAAAGTAAAGCAAAGCATTTTTTGACTATTTATGAAGCCTTGAGTATACTAGATGCATTTACAAAATTTTTATTTTCAAAAGAATAGAGTTACAAAATTCTGGTTTTCAACTGTCTTATAAAGATTATTCTCTGTGTGTCTAAGGGCAAATGTATTTTCTGAAGCTTGTTCTTGAATGTTTTTTATTGTGCTGCATTTGAAAATGTTTTTCATAGGCTAAAGAAGAATTTTAAAAAATAATGAACTTGTACCTAAGCTTTTAATAGGTCCAGTTAGATTGGCAAAAGAAAATGTGCCATTTAAAAAAAAAAAAAATTGTAAAGAATTTTTTAAAATCATACTGACAGCTAACTTTAGAATTTGTCATACAGGACTGTGACACTTACTTTCCAAAGTCTCTAAAGAATACGGGTCTGTGGTGATAAATACAGTACAATCCTTTTTCACTGTTGTTTGAGTTAATGTAAATTTTATATATGTTTCACAGTATTAATGTGATAGACTAGATGCTATTATTTATTTTTATTTACTAAGGAGTGCTCATTATACTTCTGTTAACATATCAAGAATGCTTTGGATTTAGAAATTAAAACCTCATGGTGGGGACATTACTATTCAAATGCAAAAATATGCAATTGACTTTAATGTGAGAGTTGAGAGATACCTACAGTGGATATCATATAGCTTGTACTTTGTTAGAAAGACTTTTTAAGCATGCACACAGCATAGCAGGTTTTACCTCTGCAGTTCAGAGACGCACATGAGACCAACATTCTACATTCATTCAAGCACAAAACAATTGTTTTTTATTTATATGTTGAATATTGGTGAAGCAGGAGCTCTACTAGAGGAGAGTAGCTCACTGTAATCTAGACAAAAGTCAGAGAATCTATGCAGTAAAGATAAATCTTAGGAAACTGAAGTTTACTTATGAAGAGAGGTAAAACTCCCTTCATTATGCATAAGGTCAATAGTAAATGTGAGAGTTTTGCCATTCTCTTAGGAGAAAAAAACTGATAATTATTAACAAATGCTTCTGTTAGTTTGCACACTGGTTTCATAAAAAAACAGAATACATACATAAACCATTGCACTAATGATGATGCCACAAACAGGTTTAGAAGAAAACGGAAAAAAGCCCAGGAAACTTGTTTATGCTGACTTGATTTTGTTTATTTTTCATAGGATAACTGAAATAACATGCCAAGAGGCAGTTTTTTAAAAATTACATTTTCTTCCACCGATTCATTTTGCACCATCTTGTCCCTTTTCTCTTAGCAGATGCTCAGTCACTGTTTTGAATACATTTACCTCTAGCCACCAAGATGGGCAAGTAGCTTTAACCAGGACAGAGATCTGTGCCATAGAGCAGAAAGACTACAACCAGTTGCTGTTGAATAAGCTAGAAAATGCCCAAACTTTGCTGCATAAAGACTGTTAGGTACATAACTTCGTGCAAGTTCAGATTATCACCCTGTAGCAGTGTGTTGGTTATCAGTGTTGTTCCAGTGAAATAACAATGTAAAGCCTGTTAGTAGTTAGTAAAACCCCAAAATTGTGTTTGTGTAATTCTAATTTGGTGGTGTGGCTGCCAGGTCAGATTTTCTTTTCTGGTCATAGCTCTGTAAATCCAGATTTTAAATTATGCTGGTATAACACAAAGCACATTCCAGGTCACATTGTTTGTTCCAGCCAGGTTGTACTTACCTCCCCTAAACTACCACTAAACTGCAGAACCTTTCTGTGGTGCACATGTTGCACTTCTCTGGGCTTTTGCTTGAGTGGTTGCAGATTTCAGTGAAGATTTCAATTTGGCAGAGTTTTACATAAGAATTATTATTTTATAAGCAGTATTTGTAGCAAATAGGAAAAAGGTCAACCATTTTAAGATGCCATTGAGTTTATTTGCTCTTCATTTTGCAGAGACCTCTTGGATGGGAAATTCATCCTCTTCTTTCCTCTCTGTGCAGATCTGAAATGAATCACTGTACAGGGGTGCTCAGGTGGGGTGAGGAGGGCAGAATCTATCTTGACCTCAAATCTTACTTCTGAAGCAGACTATGGGTCTTGACTGCATCCTCTTTGGGATGTAGTCTTGGGGCTGGAAGAGTTGTTGCAGCTCCTTTTTGTGAGAAAAGGAGTATTAGGCAGACCCTTAATCATATTGATCGTAGCTCTTGTCTGTGTATTTGTCTTGGAATGAAGAGAAATTTTGTGTAGCTTTCCTTCCCTGAGTATGAAGAACTTGGGATGGTTATGTGCATTTCAGGCTAGGGACATTTTTACCCTTTACAGATCTCTTAAGCCTCTAATACTGCTAATTCTTTATGGCTTGACTTCTCCATCCTTTCCCTCCCCTTTCACCCCGTGCAAGTGGTGAATTAGTGAATAATTTAAAGCATTTTTCTACAAAAATGGACCAATTATATACTTAGAAAAATACAGTGTCAAGCAGCTATGTTTCTGGGAATATTTTAAATATAAATTATATACTTAAAATGTTTCCACTTAAAAACCAACAAACAAACACCTAAACCCCTAGTTTTTTGTTTGTTTGTTTTTACCTCTTCTTGCCTCCCAGGTGTCTTGTAAGAGCAGCAATATCTCAGGTAAAGACAAAGCTCAAAACTTCTCTCTCTCACACACATTCCTGCTGTTGAAGTCACAGTTGAGGTTGACCACAGTTAAAACCACTAAGTCACTATGCAGCTCAGGTCAGCAATAACCAAATGTGCATTACCTTCTGGCATCATTTGCTTAGGGTTTTTTTCCAACCTGTGCAGAGGAGCTGAATGACTCGAGTGCTGGGGCAGGACCTCATCCCTTGCCTTCCTCTTGCTCTCCATTGAGTTCCTGGCCATGATCCTTTGTTTGAATCCAGCTGTTGGTGCAGGCAATCCTGGTGCTCAGCAGTCTGAAAACTGATATAATTGCACCCCAGTGACAAAAATACTATTCCATTGCAGGCATGAGTGGCAAACAAACCACTGCCAGTACTGCCAGCATTTCTTTTGTTTTAAGAGTGTGCTTGAGAGGTGAACAGATATTAATGGGTTGTCTGCTACGAATTTGTTTTGTCTGAAATTTTTTTAATGGGAATAGTAACACTATTGAAACAAAAATACTGAAAGACTGAATCAGGTTGTAGAATCTCTGTCCTTGGGAGGAGGATCCAGCTTGGCTGGGCAGGTCCCCAGGCAGTCTTGGCTCATTGGACTCTTTTTGGGCAGGACCAGACATCTCCAGAGAGTCCTTCTGAAGCACATGGTCTGTAGCAGCTCCCCCAAAAACAGACAACTAAGTGCAAAATGTGCTTGTTCAGAGGTGAAAAATAGTATCAGCAAAGATAAAATAGTTAAAAGTTGTCTTTTTTTTTTAATGTGAGAGATGTAATGCAATAATTAGATTTGCTTAGTTTTGGAAATTCCTGGTCCAGTGGCTGAACTGTATGTCCACTCCACCTCTTCTAGCACCCAGGAAATGGAGTTCAGTCAATCCTTAATAGGGAAGTCTTGAAAATGGGTGGATTTATCCCTTCCTTATATGAGTTTGGCATTCAAGGTAGCACTATGCAATCTTAACACTCTCAGATTTTATATATGCACTGATGTGTGGAGTGAGATCACTTGGTTTACTACAGCTCTTTATTTTGGCTTGACTTGGGTTAGAATATTTCAGTAATTCTGGCTGAATTCCAGTCACCTTCTGTGTTGCAGAAACTTTGGCATGTTAATTTCCTTTCTTCTCTATCTGTCAGGTTTGGGGAAGGCTGTTGTGTCTTACTCTGCTGAAACAGGCATGGAAAATTTTACAGGAAGTTTTTATGCTTAAAAATAGAAATCCATAATATTTTTGATCTTCATCCAGGCCTCCAGGCGGTGTTGCCTGCTTGTAAAATCCGAAAGGTTGTGAAGGTTTAGCTTTAATTCTGACTCTTCTGCAGCCCTTATCTATTTTTAACGTGTTCAGATGTTAGTAATCAATCAAAAAAGAGTATTTTCATAAGGATTTGAAATTCAAACTTTTGAAGGGTAGGTGTAGGGGGTTAAGTTTTCATGTGCCCAGTTTACTTTCTGGAAAGGCTGAGGCTTGTAATCAAGTTCAGATCCTTGTGAAGCTCTTCCCTAAGGTTTACCATGTGCATGCACAAGGGCTTTCTGGTCAATAAAGGTGGTGACCTGGAGGGCTTCACACATTCACTGCCCATGCAGTAGGTTCCTCAGATCCAGTGGTTGTGTCTGTCTCACCTCTGGAAACCACAGTTTATCTCATGCCAGCAAATCTCTAAAATATAACTGAGAGCAAGAATAGGAGCAAGGTCTGTGTTAACATCCCCCCTCCCCCCAGCCAATTTGCTCCAGGCTTTTTCATGCTCATGCAGATTGTTTCTTTTTGAGGAAGAATGTTGATATTCAGAGGGGAGAATAGGATGGTTCTACAAGTCACACTTAGACAAGACTACATGTACTAGAAATGCAGGACTGGGACCTGTGGGGATGTAGATGGACTGACTTTCCTCTTGAGTCCAGTGAGCATCTCTGGTGGCATAGGTAACCCATAAGGGACATTTTTCTTTTTTTTTTTTTTAATTTTAGATCATTTGCAGATTAAATAAATGTAAAAAAGTTCTCAGTATTTTTCACATTCAATACCAGTGTAATAAAGTCACTTTTTTCCCTATATTTTAGTACTCCTCTCCTACAGTAGCATCTCTTCTTGTCCTGCCAGTGTGGCTTTTTCAATTTCTAATGCAGGACAGTTCATGTTTTTACTCTTACATTACATTTGATAACATGCTTTGTGATGCATCCATGCAGTTCTTTCTAAGGAAAACTTCAAGTAGAAGGTAATTGCACTGATTGTTTTTTAAACTCCCTTTTTACTGTAAGACTTCTTTTTTGCATCTGCTGTAGCTGTTTGAAAATACTGTAAATAGTGCTATGTATAACAGATACTGAAATGCTGTGGATGCCATTCCTTGTTCTCACATTTTTAGGAATACTGCCATATTTTACAGTATTGAGACAATGAGCTTTGGTTTTAAATGTTGTAGGACTTTCTGTTTGCATTATGGTATGGATTGAAGGGCTGCACAGTTGCTTTATTACAGTGGAAATAATGTTTTGTGTTTGTCTGAGTTTATAAAATATTTCTTCCTTCTCTATGCACGTTTCTCCCTAAAGATAAAAAGACAGTTTTTTGTTTTTTTTTTTTTTTTTTTTTTAGCTATCACTGTGCAAAGTTCAAATGCCAGTCTTGGATATCACTGTTAGGTGACTGATAGCATTGACATAATGTCTGGACTCCCAGCTGTAGCTGTCACACCTTTTCCTTGCATCATTTGGCATCTGGTTCTTGTGTCACATGAAGAAGAACTGGTCTGTGTGGCAGAATTAGTGGAATAATAGGGATCTGGGATCCAAGTTCCAGTGTCCTTGCTCTCTGCCCCTCCGTGGGTGTGGGATTGAGTGCAGTGGATATTTCAGTGCTCTGAACTAAAGAAATAGTGTTGCCTCTCTGACTGCCCGTGTGAGAACACCATCCATCTCCTAGCCATGAGTTATTTATTTGGTTCTGTAATCCTTGAGGACAGGAGAGGCCCAAACTCCAGCCCTGTTGTCTGGCATTAGGATGTGAAATAGCAAGTTTTGCCTTCTGTCTCTTGAGGGTTAATGGCTGGAAAGATTCATCCTGTGAGATGGTTTTAATACTAAGGGTATGGGTTTGGGTTTGTTTTTTTTTTTGTCTGTTTGTGTGCTTGGTGTGGCACGTAATCCATTTTATCTCATTTAGTGTTTCACTTGCTTTTTCTGTGTTGTTTCTTTACCTGAAGTGTTAATATGAATGTAATGGCTTGGCCAAATCACTACAAAAGGTGGTTTTGTAATACCCTTTAGTTAGCAAGCAGATGCAGTTCAAGGCTACCTCCTGTACTCCTCCGCAGATTAATTTAATTTTTTTAAGTGAACCTACTACTAAACAGCCAAAATGCTCCCAAATGAACTGTACTTTGTTTTGCTTGTTGCTGGAGAACTAGCAGTGCCATACTGTGATCTGGGATGCCTGCTTGTCACTCCTTCTGTCTTCCTCAAGTCTTGGTGTGGCTGGTGTTGATGCAAGGTCTCATGAAGGCATCAGAGATGGCACATCTGGGACCTTTGCTTGTGTGCAGGGTTACTCAGTGACTCCTTCTGTAACCTCTCCCTTCATTTGCTGAATTTCTATACTGTTGTTTCCAATGAAAAATGTTTCCAGATGTGAGCAATTGGCTGAAAAAAATGTCCTGCTGTCACTGGGAGTGACATGAAGGTGCTTCAAATATATTTTGAGAGGCAAAAAGTATGTATTGGATTATTTTTATTAACATATTTTTTTGAGAAGTTGACATAAGACTGTTAACAGTGAAAATATTTGATTCCATGCTCAGATATCATAAAATTCAAAATGGTCAAAAAAAAAAAAAAAAAATCAATCTAGAACACAATACCAAAAAACAGCTTTAACCTTGACTGTGTTCATCTTGTGAACATTTAATGTCAGTTATGTGCAAAGCCTTGGCCATAACTCAGCCTTGAGACAGGTGCATGCAGATTAAAGGTGCTTTAAATGACCCAAAATGAAACTGTAGAAAACTGTGTTAATGCATCATGCTTTGTTTACAATGAATCTGAACAAGCTTCCTCATTTTACAATTAACCACTCTGCTGACAGAAATGCTGCCTGTTTGAGCACAACACACCTCTGTGTGTTTTCATTAGCAGTGTTACAGGGTTTTTTTTAATTTTATTTAGAAGTGACTGCTTTATGCTGCAGATGTTGGCATCTCAGAAGCAAATAAACTGGGATTATAGGCTACCTGCAATTTCATCATCTGAATCTTTGGACCACAGACACTAATGAAGCTCATTGGTGAGAGGGAGGATTGCTCAAGTTCTGACTTTTTGGAAGCCATTTCTTGTTGAGCAACAGTGACTGACTGAGTAACTAAGCTCAGCAGTGACTGAACGGGGTGAAATCCCCAAGATTTCGTTCAGTTCTCAGAACTTAACAAATCTTCCTCCAAAAGCATGAAGGATGGGGTTCTGCTGTAGGGTAAATGGCTGCTTTTGAGAAAGAAGTTTCACTACATCTGGTTCAGGGATCCATAGACACTATTGGCATTGCCATGGCCTGGAAGGGTTTCAGTGTGCAGGTGTGCTGAGGGCTCTGTGACTGGATCCTGGTGAAATGACAAAGTCATGCTGAGTGCTTTCTAGAGCTCTACAAACCCAAAGGAGCATCAGGAAACTCAAGTGAGGAACAAGCCCTGTTCCAGGTGGTTTCATGGCTTTGTGTAAGAGAAATGCCATCTGTGTAGTGCTGGCTACCCTGTCCCTCATGGAAGTCAGGAGGTGAGGGGAGACATTTTGTTGCAAAACTGCTAATTAAGCACTTGTTAAGGTGACAGTTCAATAATTCTCTCTTGGTTTCCCTTCTCTGTGAGGGGCCTCTGAGCAGCCAGAGCTCTGGCAGAGTTTCCTGACTCTGCACACAACCATCAGCTCCTTCCCAAAAAGGGGAATGTTGGTAGGGTTCTGGTTTCAGCCTCTTTGAACTTGGTTGGAGCAAGGACAGATTTGATGAATTTGGAGGTGAGAGGCAGTCTGGGGAAATTTCCATGTGGCAGCAGCAGGAAAGCAGACCCAGAGCACAAGCTGGAGGCTGGCTACTGCCTCCTGTCTAAATACCCTCAAAAGAGGAACTGCTTTTTGTTTGTCCCTGCACTGCCTCAACAGATGCATCTTAAAACTACCTGTGGCTGCTCTTCAACCATCCAACCTACTTGTCTTGTTTTGAAGAGCTTATTATTTGCATACAAATTTGTATTAAAGGGCATATTCATTTCTGTTTGGTTCTTAGGAGTGCACGGATTCAAGTTTTGGGGTTTTCTTCCCCCACCTTTTGGATGTGTTGTTTTACCAGACTGCTTTATCTGTGTTGTTTTTTTCCCCTCTTCTTAAGCATGACTGAAATACCTGCTAGAATAAGTTCTGTCTTAGAATCAACAGGACTTACATATATGACTAACTTGGGAGCAAGCCTAGGAATTGTCCTTGAAATATAAATTTAAATTTTTCTGTCCTTTTTATGGTGGTTTGAATGTGCTTGGCAAGCATGAATTGTGAAAAGGTCAGCAAGCAAGCTTGGGAGTTACTATTCCACAGCCTGGTGCTTTTTGTATTTGCATTTTTAGATTAGACTTCCTGTCAGAAGAAAACCCCAAACATCTTATGTGAACTCTGTTTTGTATTTGTTAGCTTTTCCTATTTGAAAAATCTATGAATAGATGAATCTTGACTCATGCCAGTATCCATAAAATTGCACATTTTTGCTTGCCATGTACTTGACTCAAAGCAGATCTGGTCTGTGCTTTATGGGCTCAGCTACTTGATTATGGGTAGGATCAAAGCAATTTTGTATCAGCCAAAATTCTGCATCAGCTGGGAGAGTCTCACATCCCACTCCTCCTGTGCTCTAAAAAAATCAGGTGTACCCACCCTAATTTTGTCATTCCTGGTGTTTTTTCATGGAGTTTAACAGGACCAACCCCTTAAATCACTCATCTGACTTAAAGTGATGTTGTAATTTCATTTTAAAGTAAATAACTTGTCTCTAATTGCCTGACCAACTTGAATCTGTAACTGATCTTCAGTTGTCTGTCAGTGTTGAATCCCCAGTATTTCTCCCAGCAAGAGGTTGTTCCATTTTTCCAGTTCTTTTCCAATTATTTTACTAATTGTACCTGGTTTGGGGCAGTAGAAATAATTAGAGTACCTGCAGAGAGAAGGGTTAGATAGTATGTGCTTTTCCTCAACAAATCTTCCTTAAGGACCAGTAGACCATTTGGGAAGGCAAGGCATTTGTTCAGGAGAGGAAGAAGGAAGGAAAAGCAGAAAAAAAAATAGAAAGAAACCCCAAACCTAAACCAAACAAACAAAACCATGAAGGAGTCAGTTTCAGAATGATGTATCTTGGAAAATTGAATTTTAAATAAGGTGCAATGAGGCACCTTGTATCTGGCAAAGTTCTGTGCTACCCTGAAGAGTGTTACCACTTGTTTTCTGTTATCTATTGATAAAGTTTAGTAGATTTTATATCTATATATATATATCTAGATATGTATGTATATATGTGTGTATAGATATGTGTGCATGTGTATACACACACACCTTAGTGAAAGGAAAGCAGGACTGTTTATAAAAGATGCAAAGGCAGTATTTTGCTGGAAATAATAAGCACAATTTCACTGGCTTCCACAGTACTTTGTTAGTTTGTACAATCATAAAAATCTCAAAATTCAGAGCAGTTTATAAGTAAAGTTCCAGTCCCAGATTTCTGTGCAGCAAAGTGGTTAACTTGATTTTGGGTGAATGAGATGGAAAACAGAATGTATTAATTAAATTCATACTGATTTTTTTTTTTCCTTGTGCTTGGTACTTTGCATAGTTAACTGACATCTGTTAAGGTTTTAATCTTTTGTTTAATAGTTTTCAATATTTTTTTTTTTTTAATTTTTACAAAATAGCTGCAAAAGAACCAAAACTCAATTCAGAAAATTCATATTGTAAATGTTCCCTTGAATCAAAAAGTTTTTATGACCAGTTAGAGTTTGCTATATTTTTGAAAGAAAAAAAAAAAACACAAAAAAGATACAATGTTAAGGGCCTCATTTCAAGTGGTACTAAATGTATGTTGACTCGTTTGTGTGTGTGTGTTGCATCTGCATTAAAATGTCTTGTGCTTGCAGTATATAAATGATGTAGTGCTGTTTGGGTAAGAGTAGCACACAAAAGAAAATACCCGTGACTGAATTTTAAATGCCTGTAGGATTTACTACATAGGTTGTGTTTCTTTATGTTGAAATGGTGAGGTTTCATGTAGGTTTGTGTAGTTTGAACACTTTGTATGCATCTCGATTCTGTAGGTTACACTTCGCATGATGCTGTGTGGCGACGCCACTTTAAATTAAGCCTTAACAAATTGCTAAATTTGTCAGATTTTTTTTTTTTTTTTCCTCAGAGTATGCAAAAATACTGTTTTGAAGACAGTAGGATGTTCCTATAAAGCTAAACTAGTAGAAAAGGAAGTCTTCTTACCTAAGAAAGGGAAACTTGTAGATCTCTATACTGTGACTGTTTTAGGCACTGGCTGTCACTGTTGCTCTACAGAATCCGGGCTCTCGGAGTTTTCTCTGGCAGTCCCATCAAAACAGGCATCTCAGATCTTGCAGCTTTTCTTTTTGTTGTCGTTGAACATATTCTCCTCCCTCCCCCTGCTAGGAAATCTCTGCCTGAAGGAGGATTGTGAATTAACACTTAAATCCATGTAGGAAAAAAAGCTGTTCTTGAGTTCTGTGCTGGCTTCAGATAGTGCCATCCTTTTCCACTTCTTACGACTGACATATAGTCCTTAAAACATTTTACATAGAGGCAAATCACCTGTTGGGGACCCAGCTTTCTGTTTTGTTTTTATTTCTGGTTTTTTTTTCTTCAATTTGGATCTACCTCATGTGAACAGTTGGGTGCTATTTACTCAAATTGTTGATGAGATTGGCAAAAGTGACCAAACTGCATGTGCTGAGTGACCTCTTTGGAGGCAGCACCCTGCGAACCAAAACCTCGGGGCTTATTGTTCAGAGACAACAATATTGTATTTGAGTTTTATTCTTTGTGCCTTTGTGTTTTTTTTTTCCCAGTGCATAACAATCAAAAGTCACTCTTAATTAAAAACAGCGACTGAATTTTAACCACAAATTATTAAAAAAAAAAAAAACAAAAAAAAACAAAACGCAACACCAAAAACCCCACAAAACATAGTTTAGCAAATTTTAAAATATTTTGCAGTGTATCAAGTTATAAAATGTACAGTATCGCAGCAGAACTAGGGAAAGATAAATACCCAGTAAAGAATTTTTTGAAATATATAATCCCAATCCAAATCTGTGTATCTATATATGCATATATACACACACATACTACACAGTTTGTGTGTGGGTGTGAGGGTAAGGGAATAAAATGTCACTGACTTTTCCAGTTTTGTATGTAACAGTTTACAACTATGTGTAAGTTTTTCTACTATGTGAATCTTTTTTACTTAAAAACAATTCCTTTTTGGAAAAATTTAAGTTGTGATATGCTATCATTTTTTGAAGTTAAAAAAAAAAAAAAAGAAAACCTCAACTTTCTACCAATACCCAATACAGAGGGGGAATCTTTTCTGTAAAATTGTATTTAGTTTAAATAGTAAAGAAAATTCTATATATGGAATTGTAAAAGTGCTGCCATTCCACCCTGGCAGGACTTCAAAGCTGTTTCCTAAGGCTTTCTGCTGCAGAGAGACTCAAAACAAAAGGAAAATGCCTCTGTTAAATGTTTTTATAAAACTGCTCCATCAGGTCTATACTTAAGCTATATTTTCTAAAGCCTAATCATCCTTTAATATGCTGCATATAAATTATCAGCATGGTTGCACTTTCTCAATAATAATGTATGCCCTGCAATTGGCTCATGATAAGGACTTTAGTTTTTTAACAGAACAAGTAGTACTTTGGGCAGAAGGTAATATTTATATAGGTACCTCAAGAAGAAAAAAAAAAAAAAAAAAAAAAAAAAGAGCCTGAATATGCTGCATTTTGTTCCTTTAACATTTTTCATGTAGCATTTGTTTGCTTTCATTTTAAAATTTCCTTTTTTTAGTAGATTGCTCGCCTACCTGTTTTTGCTTTGGGGGGACCCTGGTAGCATTTTAGACTCTTTGTTTCCTATTGCTCTCATAGAATGTAGTATCCTTCCTTGGATTCAGGCTGTAGTTTGGGATGGGATTTGCCCTGCGTTGGGGAGGGGGACCACAAGGAGATTGGCTTTAGGTAGACTTCAGGAAAAGGATACTATATTTCTAAAACAGACAATACTTGTTCCTAATTCTTTGTTTTAATTTTTTTTTTTTTTTCTGCTCTTACCGCTTTCTTGACTCTTTTCTCAAATACGAGTGTGGAGAGGGGCAGCTTATTAATGGAGGAAAATCAAACTGACCAAATTTGCCCTCTTGGGTGGTGTTTTGGGGGGTGATGGAGAAGAAGCAGGACGTGGGCTCAGCCACCCAAGTGCCACCTTTGGGTGAGGGTCACACCCTCTGGGGACTGGGCCACTTTCTGGCTGCTTCCTGATGTGGGTGCATCCTCTGCATCTTCATTTCAGAGTCAGTAAAAAAAAAAAAAAAAAAAAAAAATCTAAAAATGTGCAGAGATGGAGAAATTTCTTTGTTGAGAACTGTTGAAGGAAGCTTCAAAGGCTGTGAAGTTGAGCATTTATTGTCATGTTCTTAAGCTTAGGTGGGTCCTTTTCCAAGTTTGTTTTACAGCTTGCAAGGTAAAATAGTTTGCACTACTTTTGCAATAAACTCATGAAAAACCTAACAGGTTCTGTTTTGGTTTCTTACTGTATATATACAACTAATACTAAAGACTTAGAGTAGTGTTTTTCACCTCAAAACATAAGACTTGTAACAAGCTCAGAATGCTGTAATTCCTGACAAAATAATGATGTGAATGATATTTTATAAAGTTATTTTGTATGGTGTCATTTTGTTTTGCCTCATAGTACGTCAATAAAATAAAATTCCTCATCTTTACAAGTTTCTGTTTGATGTCTTCTATAATTCTAGTTGTTTTCTGCAGTTGTGCACTGTGAGACCATTTTTTCAGTGAGCACACAGTGAGATGTATTCATGACCTAAATAATCTTCTGTAGTGAGTTGAGTGGTGGGAGAACATCTCATGAGCTGCTTAAGCTGCCACTAAATAAGAGCCATGGGTGAAAGTTCCCTGTGTGCTATGCAAGTAGCTGTTATTTTGCAGCATTGATGCTGTGTTTTTCTTCCTGCCAGAGGTCTGAATTAAATGTAAAATTATTGCTTCAGTCTGTAGCTCAGAAACTGTTGTTAAATGCTTTGGTGGCAGACTGGAGGTTATGCTGGAGCAGGAGTCCTATTTTTATGTACAAAATATATATCCTGCTCCAAAATGTGCTCTGTCAGAATGTAAATGTGTACAAATGTAAATGTGTTGGTTTTTTCTCTGTTTCCTGAGAGCCAAAAGTTTCTCCCAGTCCCATTGCCCTCCCTTGTGTTTCACCACTGGAGTTTTATTTCAGGTGTTCCTGGAGGTGCTCACCTGCTCTGATTTCCATGCTGCTTTTAACCGAGTGTCTTAAAATCCTGGAATTACTTCTGGAAAGTCAGCATTTTGGACACCAACCAGTTGCCTGCAGTTCTACCTTCTGGTGCTTTCGGAGTGAATGCCTACAGTGATTAATTTTTAAATAAAAGTAAAGTAAGAACTTGGTGATTTACTATAAAGCATCAAGTGAAGGAAGATGTCAAAAAGCATGCTGAGGAGGAGCTTCTGTTTGGAGCCCAACCCTGCAAACACAGATGAGTTTTACTCCATAATATGAAATAAAAGTCACAGCCATCTCTTCCAATTTAGGCAGAGCTTTTTTTTTTTTTTTTTTTTCCTTTTTTTTGAAATAATGCTTTGAATAGGACGTGGTTTTGTTCTGTGTCAAGCTCCCAGGGATAACAAACACCACTTGCTGTGCTGGATGGCAGCAAACTCTGGCAGATGCAAGGCCTTGGAAGTGGCTGTGACACATTCTGGCAGCTCTGAAGTCCCCATTGAGGACTCCAGCTGAATGAATCCAGAAGGGTGTCCAAGCTCTTGCAGCCTCACTAATTGACAGAATATGTTCATCATCCCACAGGAAACTTCTAAGAGGGATGAAATAGGATAATTTATACTTAGCAACCACAGTTCTTTTGTCATTTCTGCAAGCTTAGGAAGCTTCAACTCCTTTGAGGATCGTTGGCTGGGGGTGGGGGAAGATCTCAACAAGCTAGAATTGTAGGGGGGGAAAAAAAAAAAAAAAGAAAAAAAAATGCATATGAGGATAGATTATCTTGGAAAGTGTCCCCTGGCCTGTGTTCCACTGTGTGAAATCCCTGAACACCTTAAACAGGCCAAGATACCCTTAGTAGTACCACCAGCTCCTTGCCTTGCAGCAAAGTGGTGTAAGCAAAGCTGGCTGCTTCCCCTGCTCAGGATGCCTGGAGTTTTGCTGAGATTTTATGGTGAAGTTTCCCATACCAGACAGGGAATTGATCACAGCTTTCCAGTACCTAGGGAAGGCAGGTTGTCCTTGGCATCACAGACTTCCCTGTTTCTCCTCGGGGTGTAGGAAGAGGCATTGTCAGCCCAGACTGTGGTTGTTGAAGTACTCACTTTCCATGCATGGTCTGTGAGCTCCTTGCCTGAAAGGTTGGCAGAAGGAAAAAAATCCTCCAAGTGCAGTTTGTGACAAAAACAGAGATCAGAGAGGCCCAAACCGTGCATCATCTGCTCAAAATCCTCAACCTTGATGGGGAGCTGGGTGCAGGTGGGGAAGAAAACCCTGAAGTGTAAAGGGAGAAGCCGTGACACTATCACTTTTTCTTGCATTCCAGTTGTTTTCAGCTGTAGAGTTTAGTGGGTGCCAGCCCAATTACTCAGTTGCAGAGTAAGACAAGCTGTGCACTTCGTTTGGTTCCAATTTCCCTCAGTTGCTTTTGGACCAGGCTGAAGGAGCTCGTGTTAAATGATGTGGTTTGCAGTTGGATGTTTGTAATAGTTTGTGAATTTGGCTTTTGATTTACTTCAAGGGGTAAAGGTGGGCTGCACGTGGACTGGGAAGTAACATCTTAAATTGGTGCCCTGATGTATTTGTTGGTCTATTTGCACATCTGATCTCACTTGAAATGTGTTCCCTTTCATGTCTAGCCCAGTGTTAGGGGTTGCTTTGGTATTTCTGGTTGGCCTTAAGGCCAGATACACCCCAGCTGCTCCCTGCATCTCCTCACTGGGACATAGGGAGGAAATAGGATAAGAAATCCTACAGATCCTATGAGGAGAGGCTGAGGGAGCTGGGGGTGTTGAGGCTGGAGAAGAGGAGGCTCAGGGGAGACCTCATCACTCTCTACAACTCCCTGAAAGGAGGTTGGAGCCAGGGGGGGGTTGGGCTCTTTTCCCAGGCAACTCTCAGCAAGACAAGAGGGCACAAGAGGTCTCAAGTTGTGCCAGGGGAGGTTTAGGTTGGACATTAGAAAGAATTTCTTTCTGGAGAGGGTGATCAGACATTGGAATGGGCTGCCCAGGGAAGGGGTGGATTCTCCATCCCTGGAGATATTTCAAAAGAGCCTGGATGTGGCATTCAGTGCCATGGGCTGGGAACTGCAGTGGGAGTGGATCAAGGGTTGGACTTGATGATCTCTGAGGTCCCTTCCAACCCAGACGGTTCTATGATTCTATGAAAGGTGAGGTAAAGACAGGGAGATCACCTACCAATTACTGTCATGGGCAAACCAGACTCAAACTGGGGAAAATTAATATTTACTGCCAATAAAAAGACAGTTAGGAAGTGCGAAACAAAAGAAAAACATTAAAAAACCTTTTCCCGCCCTCAGCCCTTCCCTCCCGGCTCCTCTCCCCTAGGGCCGCAGGGCTGGGCTGGGGGTTGCGCTCAGTCCATCCCAGACCCTCTCGGCCGCTCCTCCCTCCTCACACCTCTCCCTGCTCCAGCGCCGGCCCTTCCCCGGGCTGCAGTCCTTCAGGGACAACCTGCTCCCGCCTGGGCTCTCCACGGCCGCAGCTCCTGCAGGAAATATCCCCCTGTTGCGGCCTGGGGCCCTCCCCGGGCTGCAGGGTGGGTCTCTGCTCCAGCGGGGGCTCTCCAGGGATGCAGGGGATCCCTGCTCCGGGACTGCAGCACCTCCTGCCCTCCTCATCCTCCTGCCCTCCTCCTTCTCTTCCTCCTTCTGCCCTCTTACTGCCCTCCTCCTCCTTCTCCTCCTTCTCCTACTCCTTCTCCCTTGGGCTCCCTCTGCTGCTACTCCCTCCTTGGCTTCCTCCTCCTCCTCCTCCTCTGCCCCCTTTTTTTTGTCTCCCTCTGTACTCAGCTCTGGTGAGGCGGCACCTTGAGTCCTGTGTTCAGTTCTGGGCACCTCACTAGAAGAGGGACTGGAAGTGCTGGATCATGTCCAGAAAAGGGCAACGAAGATTATTCAGGGTCTGGAGCACAAGTCCTGTGAGGAGCTGCTGAGGGAGCCGGGGGTGTTCAGTCTGGAGAAGAGGAGGCTGAGAGGAGACCTCATCACTCTCTTCAGATACCTCAGGGGAGGTTGGAGTCAGCAGGGAAACAGCCTCTGCTCCTTATTGGAATGCGATAGGACCAGAGGGAACGGATGGAAGCTGCTCCAGGTGAGGTTTAGCCTGGATGTTAGGAAATATTTCTTCACTGAGAGGGTTGTCAGGCACTGGAATGGCCCAGGACAGTGGTGGAGTCACCATCCCTGGAGGCATTTAAAAGGCGTTTGGACCTGGTCCTTAAGGACAGGGTTTGGAGTTAGATGATGGTGTTGGTCAGAGGTTGGACTGGATGATCCTGGAGGTCTCTTCCAACCTAAACATTCTCTGATTCTTTTGGAAACCCTTCCTTCCCCCAGCACCCCCAGCTTGGCTGAGGGGCTCAGCTGTGTCCTGGGGCTGTTGGAACCGGCTGGAGCTGGTTGGAACCGGCTGGAACCGGCTGTGTCCGGCATGGGGCAGCCCCGGCCTCTCCTCACACAGACCCCACAAACACCCTGCTCAGTGCTGTGTCTTGGTGTCAGTGTTGCTGCAGACAGACTCCAAGCGTGACTGGAAAGGGCAGCTGAGGGGATGAAGCTCCATCAGGAGACCAGGGCTGGCACTGCAGGAACAGCCATCTGTGTGCAGTGAGTGTAGGAGTGATTCGTCCCGAGAGTTTTCCTGTCAGTATCCCTCCTTAGAAAAAAAACACAACATGCCTCCTCCACCCTCCCAGATGGATTTTTCTTTCTTTTTGCTTTCCCTCCTAATCGTATCCATCATCTGTACACCATCGTGTGCACCAAGGGCTTTGTCACTCCTGGGCTGTGCTTGCTGCCCCTCCCCAGGTGCACACCACAGCTTTTAGTGCAGGATAGAGGGAGGAAGCGATTGACTGGACCAACACCACATCCAGTTCTGGAGCCCCTCTTACAGGAAAGACATGGAAATGCTGGAGTGTGCCCAGAGAAGGGCCACAAGGATGATCAGAGGGCTGGAGCACCTCTCTTGTGAAGACAAACTGAGAGTTGGGGTTATTCAGTCTGAAGAGAAGAAGGCTCTGAGGAGACCTTATTGAAGCCTTCCAGTATCTGAAGGGGCTACAAGAAAGCTGGGGAGGGATTTTTTAGGCTGTCAGGTGGTGGTAGGATATGGGGGGAATGGATTCAAACTAGAGGAGGGGAGATTTAGAGTAGAATTAAGGAGAAGTTCTTCACCATGAGGGTGCTGAGACACTGGCACAGGTTGCCCAGAGAGGTGGTGGAAGCCCCATCCCTGGCAGTTTTTAAGGCCAGGCTGGATGGGGCTCTGAGCAACCTGATCTAGGGTTAGGTAGGCAGGGAGGTTGGAACTGGATGATCCTTAAAGATCCCTTCCAACCCTAACAATTCTATAGGTCTATAAATTCTATGATTCTATAACACAAGGACATGGGCTGTGTAGCCACTGCCTGAGCTACAGATCCAGGACAGGGTGGGCACATTCTCCTCTGCTGTGCATGAAGCTGTGCTGCAGGACACTGCACTGTGGCAGTCTGTGATGTGGGCTACCTGGCCAGTTGTAAACATAGCCCAGGCATGTGAATAACATTGTAAGCAGTGCATTGACCTCTTAACACAGCAGCAGCATTTGCCGGTTCAGTTGACCCTCACAGCACTGTGGCCATGATTTATCACAGTATTTTAATATTTTGTGTTCAGTCCCAGATTCCCAATGCTCTCACTTGTGTCAGCAAATGTGTCCTGGATCATGGTGTCAATTTTTGTCCTGGACACACTGACTGAGACACTCCCCTCCCCAAGCTTGTGAGGTACTAGTGTGTAGATCAGTAACTGATTAATGTGTTGTTGGTTTTTTTTTTTCCCTTTCTGTTTTTAGGGTGTCTAAAAGTAGAGTTTCTGTGTTATCTCCTAAATGTCAGTAGTAACAATCAGCTGACAAGCTGAACAAGAGTGCTAAAAATGCAGGGATGCTCAGCCCCTGCAGATTGTGTATGGTGGGGGATCCTTAGGGCTGGCAGCTATTTTGGCACCTTTCATCAGTGGTATCCTTCATAACTTAACTCAAGCTCCAGGACTGCCTTAAAAAAAACAACTTTTTCAGGAGGTTCTGCATAATGGAAAATTGGGTTGACTACCCAATGGAGAGTTGGTGATGGAAAATGGCAGAGTTAAAACTGAGCAGAACTGTAATGTCTGGCCATGTGCACCCTAAAACTTAACCAGCTCTGGTGTCATTACCTCAAAATACACGTGCCCAGCATAAAAACCTCTTTGCCAGGACTATTTGAGGTCATTGCATTCTTGGATCATGACCTGTGTAACATAACTGTGGGCCAGGTATTGTTTGGCCTCAGTAAGTTAAAAGTTAAAGTTTGGCTTTACCAGTGAGTTAAACACTGGAGATGTGAGCTCTGGGATCAGGATATTCCTCTGGTACTCATCAACACAACTACTCTCATGGCCACTGGTGTCTGGGGCCCCCATGATTTGATTTATCTTGTTGCCCTCCACTCTGTTTATGCTACAGAATTACCATGCAATTTTGTGCAAGAGTACAAGCAGCTTTTTTCCCCCCCCAAAAGCCAGCAAGAACTAAACCCACGAAGTGTTGAGCAATGCCACACAATTTATGTATCCTCCTACAGGCAGCCCCCTTCCCCCTGCCATACAGACAACATTCAGCCCTCGGTTTCCCACAGATCTCCATGAATTTTTAATATAAAAAAAAAAAAAATTTGCCCCTTCCAACAATAGTAGAGCTCTGCATAATGACTTGGGACTGTCTCTAGGGATAAAGCATCACTCACTGCAGCATTCCTGGTACAATATGATTTTGATTTATGGAAACTTTGGGAAAATTTTTTACAGTACAATATACTTTGATCTTTTAAAATAAGAGCATTTCTTTTGTGGCTCAGCAGCTCTATTCCTCTGCCAGGCTCTGATCTTACCTGCCTAACCCCCATTTTGGCTTTCTTAAAGACTCAATGTGGAGTGTCAGATTTGGATTTGCTAGAGCTTCCTGCTTTGTCTTGTAAAAGCAGATTATTATATTGGTGATTTTGACTGAAGAGAAGCTGACAGGGGGAACAGAGTTTCCTGGTAACTTGTTGCCATGCCATCCAAATTAGGCTTTTGCTTAAGATCTCTCCCTTCCTGATTCAGGGCACTTTTTTTTTTTTTTTTTTGGGAGGTTTTGTTCCTCAGTAATGTTCCCATGCTTCCTTGGTGCATTCTTTTGCCCCTGTACTCAGCCCTGGTGAGGCCACACCTTGAGTCCTGTGTCCAGTTCTGGGCCCCTCAGCTCAGGAAGGAGATTGAGGTGCTGGAGCAGGTCCAAAGGAGGCAACTGGGCTGATGAAGGGACTCGAGCACAGATCCTATGAGGAGAGGCTGAGGCAGCTGGGGGTGTTGAGGCTGGAGAAGAGGAGGCTCAGGGGAGACCTCATCACTCTCTACAACTCCCTGAAAGGAGGTTGGAGCCAGGGGGGGTTGGGCTCTTTTCCCAGGCAACTCTCAGCAAGACAAGAGGGCACAAGAGGTCTCAAGTTGTGCCAGGGGAGGTTTAGGTTGGACATTAGAAAGAATTTCTTTATGGAGAAGGTGATCAGACATTGGAATGGGCTGCCCAGGGAAGTGGTGGACTCTCCATCCCTGGAGATATTTCAAAAGAGCCTGGATGTGGCACTCAGTGCCATGGGCTGGGAACTGCAGCGGGAGTGGATCAAGGGTTGGACTTGATGATCTCTGAGGTCCCTTCCAACCCAGCCAGTTCTATGATTCTTTGATTCACATCTGGGGAGATTTTGGTCACTTCTTCCTCTCTGACTGATCTTTTTTATCAGGAGAAACTCCTACAACTCCCAAAGCAGACTAAGTCTAGTTAGTATTACCACAGAATGGGTTGGGTTGGTTGGAAGGGATCTTTAAACTCATCCAGTTCCAACCCCCCTGCATGGGCAGGGACACCTCCCACCAGACCAGGTTGCTCCAAGCCCCATCCAACCTGGCCTTGAACACTTCCAGGGATGGGACATGCACAACGTCTTGGGACAACCCATGCCAGTGTCTCACCAACCTCACTGTGAATAATTTCATCCTGCTGTCTACCCTAAATCTCCCATTCCAGTTTAAAGCCATTCCCCCTTGTCCTGCCACTCCCTGTAGGAAGTCCCTCCCTGGAGTTCCTGTAGCCCCTTCAGGTACAGCATCCCAACTCTCTCATCCTGTCTCCAGTCCTCTGATCATCTTCATGGATCTCCTCTGGACTTGCTCCATGTCCTTCTTGCACTGGAGCCCCCAGGTCCAGACAGAGGGGAGCAGAGTGAGAGCATCACCTCCCTTGACCTGCTGGCTCATCTGCTGCTGACAGACACCATTCAAAGCACCACTTTAGCCTTTTATCCTCCCTTTCTTCCTGAGAGGATGAACAGTGAGCATGACTGAAGCTGGAAAACACCAGATAAAGTCGCTGCAGCAACTGTGCACTTTTCATACAAAACATTTATTTCAAAAACTTGCATACAAAGTTCTACACAGGACGGTTGCCATTTCTGTAGTTAAAAAAATAATCCAAAACTAAATAAAAAAATCCCAGCTCTGTCACTCAAATGGTAGAAAGGCTGCTTGTTCTCCATGGTCCACATTTAACAGGCTTCAGTGTGCATGTAGAACAAACAGCAGAAAAAGAGTTCATTGGGGGAAAAGCTTCTAGATGTACATATTTACACCATTATCTCACACATTTTCTTCTTCCCACAGCCACAGAACCACGCAGACTCTTGGAATGGACCTCATCCTCTGCCCTGTTCCTCTGCTGATGTGGCTATTGAGGCTGCATTACAGAAGCCTCTGCTTTTACAGAAGACTTTTTTTTTTAATGGGCTTGGTCCACTGCTAATGCCCTGGAACTGCTCCAGAAGACTGAGGGAGGGTTTGATCACTTACTGGCTTCCCAAGGAGGAGAGGGCTGTGGAAAGCAGACCCTGTGTAAAGCACAGTCCCCTCAAATCATCTGCCACTCTGAGAATAAAGACCAGCTGGGGAAGGACTCTCTCCTAAGTCAGAAGGCAGAAGAGCTTTTGGACTGAAAGCTGCCTGCAAGAAATTTTAAATTTGGATAATGATTGTCTGAAGAAGTGATTTTAAATGATCTGAGGAAGTTCTGCTGCCAGATTTACATTTAACTCTTCTCCCCCTGTGTTTCTGAGGGAACAATTCCACTCTTCAACAAGTATGAAGTTCAATACCTAAACTTCTTGAACAAAGCAAAAGCAAATGGCTCAGTATATAAAACATATCCAGCATCTGGATTCTCAGTCACAAAAATAACACCCTCTATACAACAGAAAATGAATCAGCTATAAAGCAGTTTGCCACCAATCTTAAGATCCAGCATCTTCATCCACAGCTTCATCTTCATCCTCTTCCTCCTCATCTTCTTCATCATCTTCCCCCACCTCTCCATCTCTCTTCTCTTTTTCAAGCATTTTTAGGTATTTGCTGGCTAGGATCTTCTTTGGCAAGATATCTGGAAGGTAGAATTGTTTCTTTTGTAAGCAGTTTGGATATTTATATTGCCTCATTAATCCTGTTGCCTTTGTACCACTAATGAAGCTGAAAAGGGGCTTTGTTGAAAATATTATTTCAGTGAATAACCAGGTAAGTTGTGTGTGGCTGGGAGAATAAGAGGGAATTACCAAGTTACCCAGTTATGGTGCAAAATACAGAATATATTTTACAACTGATTACTGGCAACTCTTTTTACTATCTGCTCATGTACAAGATTTGTTGTAAAACAGAGTGCTCAATTACTCAGCTGCCTTAGATTGAACAAAGCAGCTATCCCACTGACAGCCTTTACAAATGTTGTTTTCTACATTAAGCTAAGACACTTGTGCAGGGCAATGATGGACTGCTCTGAAATTACATCCAGAAGGAACCCAGAGAAAGACTGGGCTAGGAATATCTTACTCTCAACCTGTACCCTGTAGCTAAGTGTTACAACAAAAACCCAAATATCCTTACAAAGTGTGCATGCACACACACGTGTGTGTAAATAAATATATAAAAAGAGAAAGGAACCATACGATGAATCACTATGAGAAACAAGACTTAAGAGATTTAAGTGTTTAATTTTAGGGCCACATAACATCTCACATGAAAACATGCAGTAATCTTGTTTTATAGGCTGAAAGCTTTCAGATGGACTTGATGGAACTTAAGAACTACTTAAGGCAACATGCTGAGAACTAATAATTGTGTAATTTTGCCTTCTACAATTTTGCAGCACCAGCAAAATCACCATTCACAATTAAAGGGTTTTAGTGATGTAGTTCATGAGTTTCAGCTGAATGTTATGTGGGAGATTAATGCCTGGCAGGAGAGCTGCATCCTCACAAACTGATTCAACAGGGGCAAGACTTCATTGTCCACATTTCACACTGGATTTACCATTATTCTACAGATACCTGCAAGGAACTGAAAGGTCTCACATTCTTCTGCAGTATGAGACAGGTCGCTGTACGTTAGTGCATTCTTCTCGTTGCCTTTGCCATGTTTGTAGGAGTATGTGGCCAAATACTGAACAAAAAGCTCCTAAAAAAACGAAAACAGTCAAGCTATGAATTCACACATATATTTGGCAGTTTCTTTTAATCCCTGTTTAATTAAAGACATGAATTCCATATGTAAGTGTACAACTACTGGATGCTTTGTGGTGAGAGCCCCTTTTATTCCAGAAGAGTTCAAGGTCAGGATATGGTCGCATCTCCTTGGATCACTGACTGCAGGTTTGGGTTCTGGGACGTGACTTTATTTGTGAGGCTCTTCCAACGCTTCCCAGCAAATGACACTCAAGATCAGAAAGCAGCAGGGGATCATTTCCACACGGGATTATTTTAAGCTCACTGACAGTGGTAGAATTAAGAGCCTCCCACGCTGCTCGCTGACCCCCGGAGCTCAAGCTGGACGGGACGGTGCCCCGAACCCCTTTTCCAGCGGGGGAGCCCGAAGCGTGATGCTTCACGGCCGCAGGCAGGAGGGGAACAGAGAGCCAGGTGGGCACTGTCACAACGCGGCTGCGGCCGGGCTGTCCCAGAGGAGCGAGGCGGGAGCCCGACCCGGAGCCAGCGGTACCAGGGACGGGCCCAGCAGCGCGGCGGGGAAAGAGAGGGGTCGGCCGAGAGGGAAGGGAAGAGGGAGGCGGTACCGTGGCTTTGGCGGTGAGGAAGAGCGCGTCCTGGTTGATACTGGAGACCTCCGGCGAGCTCTTCATGATCACACGGATTCGGGACAGGGGCAGCGATACCAGACGATTCTCGCCACCGGACAACCTCGCCGCCATCTTACTCCCCCCCCCCCCCCGTCCCGCCGGGCTCCAGACCGGCGAGAACAGCGCGGGGGCCGCGCACGGCCTGCTGGGAGTTGTAGTCTGCGGCCGCCAGCGGGACCCCGCTCGCTGGAGGCGGCTGGAGACGGCGGGACTACAACTCCCATGAGGCCGCGCGTCCTCTGAGCGGCGGGAGGACTACAAGTCCCACAGAGCATCTCCCCATCCCCTCCTTCTCTCTCTCTCTCTCCCGGTACCATCCGGACCGAAGTTCCAGGTTATGCCGAGGAACTGAAGGCGTCTGGGTGCCTCAGGGCTGCCGAGTGTTCCCGCTGGCCCTTCGGGCACAGCGCGGGCCCCAGCACAGGCGGGAAGGGCCTCAGGGCTGAGCTCCTCGACATGGGCCTAATGTCCGGGCAAATGTCTCAGGAATTTGTTTTTAATGGTAAATTGGCTCCTACTGTACGTATCTGAATCACCTCAGAGGATTCTCCTCTTCTAAGCTGCTCTCATGAGACTCTTCCTGCAGTACTGTATCCAGTTCTGGGTTCTCCAGCACACAAAGGACGTGGAGCTGTTGGAGCAAGCCCAGAGGAGGCCGCGAAGATGAGAGGGATGGAGAAGACAGGCTGAGAGTTGGGGTTGTTCAGTCTGGAGAAGAGAAGGCTCCAGGGAAGACCCTGCAGAACCTTCCAGTACCCGGAGGGGCTAAAGGAAAGCTGAGGAGGGACTTTTTCCAAGGGCATGGAGTGATAGGACATGGGGGGGTTTAACCTGGACAAGAGCAGATTGAGGGTAGACATGAGGAAGAAATTCTTTCCTGTGAGGTTGGTGAGACACTGAACAGGTTGCACAGAGAAGCTGTGGCTGTCCCCATCCTTTGGAATTGTTCAAGGCCAGGTTGGATGGGGTTTGGAGCAATCTGGTCTACTGGGAGGTGTCCCTGCCCATGACTGGGGGGTTGGACCTAGATGTTCTTGAAGGTCCTTTCCAACCCAAACCATTCTGTAATTCTATGATTCTGTATTCTAATTACAGGCCAGTGGCTACAAAATTATTAACTCATAGTGTAATTACAGGCTGCTAAATATATTGCACTGCAGCAGCAAAAGGGAATGCTGTCTGGTGATCCTGACACTTGACAGGTACATCAAGGTGTCGAGGGCACATGTAAACTAAGTAATTATGAGGCTGTATCCTCATTATTAACATGTTCCACGTATACACACAGTATTTAGCCTGTGTGTTTACTGTGTAGGTAACTTTTAACACATTTTTGTGTCAGCCCAGGCCTGCTGAAGGCAATGGGGGTTTTGCTGCTGATAATGTTAGTTATAGAAGTTTGTCCCTGTCTGTTTTGGCAAAAGCTGTTGTACTGCATCCAGCTCTGGAGCCCCCATGTAGGAAAGACACAGTCCTCCTCCCAGAGGAGGGCCAGAAAAATTACCAGAAGGATGGAACATTTCAGCTTTTGTGAGAGTTGAGGCTGTTCATCCTAGAGAAGGCACCAGGGAGATCTTGTGGCCTTTCAGTACTCAAAGGGGGCTTATAAGGAAGGTGGGGACAATTTTTAATAGGGCTTGCTGCTAAAGGGCAAGGAGTAATGATTTTAAACTGAAAGAAGGAAGATTTAGACTGGATATAAGGAAGAAATTTTTTATAATGAGGGTGTTAAAACATTGGAGCAGGTTGCCCAGAGGGGTGGTAGGTGCTCTATCCCTCGAAACATTAAAGATCAGGTTGGATGGATCTCTGATCAACTTGATGTAGTTGAAGATATCCCTGATCACTGCAGGAAGGTTGGACCCTTTAAAGGTTTTTTGTCAACCTGAATCATTCCATGATTCTACTCCACTGTCAGTGATTCAGCACTTCCAGGAATGGTAATGCAGCTTGTGTTTCACCGATGGCTTTAATAAAAAGTTTCTATTGTGCTTTACAAGTAATATGCCTGATAATTTGTATTGGTAAAAAGTCTGGAGTTGTCAGCACGTTAGGGCAAGGATGGGACAGTGGTTTGTTCTTGGCATCAGTTCCAACATTTCTGTATTTGGAGATGCTTTTAACAGGTAAACTATGACAGATAATCTGTATCTTTTAGACTGCATAATTCTGTTAACTTCGATGAGGCTACTCTGTGTTAAGTTTTATCTGAAGTGAATACAATGTCCTCTCATTCCATAGGGGTATCCAGCAGGCTCCGTTTCTTCCTTGATCCTTATCCTCTCGTGACACCTTGTGGAAATGGTTGACATTACAATGAGTGAAATTTTTTTTTTTTTTTTTTTTTTTTTTAACTACTACTGGAGCCTTTCATAATTTCAGCACGCACATAAAACCCCATCAAGCTACAGAGATTTCTGAGGGCTTTGAGCCGTTTGGGTACAGATTTGGGAGCCACATGGGTCCTGTGGTAATTCTCAGCTGTGGACAATGCAGTCTAAGGTGATCTGAGCAAACCAGTACTTCTCTAGATCTTATTGTCAGATCTTTCCTCTTTTCCCAGTCCTCTCAGGAAGGTCACATGTGGGACAGCTTTTTTTCTTTAATACCATGCTGGGCAGATGGTGGCTTTAAAGGGGTAGAGGAGCAGGAGCACAGCAAACTGCATTTCTTCAGACTGCTCCAGGGGAGGCTTAGGCTGGATGTTAGGAAATATTTCTTCACTGAGAGGGTTGTCAGGCACTGGGATGGCCCAGGACGGTGGTGGAGTCACCATCCATGGGGACATTTAAAAGACATTTGGACATGGTCCTTAAGGATATGGTTTAGTACTTAGATGATGGTGTTGGTCAGAGGTTGGACTGGATGATCCTGGAGGTCTCTTCCAGCCTAAACATTCTGTGCTTCTGTGAGACTGGCACTGGTTTAAGTTACAAACCAATAAATGTAAATCAAGGTGAATCCTGATGCTTGCTAAACGGGATAAACATCCCACAGCTTTTTGCACAGAGCTCTGGCACCTTCCTGGATTTACCACCTCGCACCCCCTTCTGCGCCGACCGGGAATAAAGAAATACCTCTGGATCACTGCACAGGGGGTAGGTAAACAGACCCCGTTTTGGGGACAACACAATCCCTGAGGGATCAGTGGGATCAGCAGCAGCTCAGGCAGCAACCGCCGCACCTCACACCGAGCCCGCCAAAACGCTCCTCACCCCCCCTCCCATCCCGCCCAGCGCTGCGCATGCGCTGCCCATTGCCGTCAGTTCCGCCGTGCCCTCCCCTGCCCACCCGGCGGCAGGAGGAGGAGGAGGTGGGGGCGGTTCCTGTCCGGGCTGTGAGTTCCGTTCCCCCACACCCGCGTTATCCCCCGGGAGCCCGAGCAAGCCACTCCCTTACCCTTCCCCGGAGGCTCTGCCCTTCCCCTTTGCCCCCCTCCTGCAGCGGCTCCCCTGGGCCTCTCATCGCGCTGACCCCCTCAGCCCCTTCTCCTTGCGGGGTGTGTGCGTGTGGCTGCTGCCGCTCCTCCTCTGGGCGCGTCTCTTGTTTAAACGTATATTTCTTAACCCCCTCTCCCTCTCCTAAACTTCTCCGTGCCCAACGTGGGGATCTGCCGGGGGAGAGGGAAGGAGCGAAGCCCCCGTATCCTCCCGCCTTGCCGGCAGCCGGGGCCGGGCAGTGCTCCGCGCAATGTCCGCGCAATGCCCGCGCACTGACAGCGGGGGCTGCGCTGGTGCCTGGCGGTGGGAGCAGGGTGGGGGGTCCGGGGCAAGGGGTTTACACTGCTGGGTCTTCGCCCTGTCTGGTTCTGAGCAGCCCGTCCTTTTCACACCGCTGCTTTTCTGCCACCTGTGCTCCAAAATCTGTTTTTTTTTTTTTTAATTCGTTCTGTGTGGTAAAACCGAGTAGTGTCAGTCTAAAGCCACGCTGCCGTTCATTCTTTGGGTTTGTGTTGTTTTGTTGGTTTTTTTGTTTGTTTGTTTTTCTTCGTTTGTTTCGGTCATGTGTACGTTTTAGAGGGTTGCTTTGGAGCTGGAATTCCCCAAGGGGTCTGTGCGGTCTGGTAGGTTTCAAGAAAAGATGGGGGAAATAAATAACGTGTGTGTTTCCTCCAAAACAGAGCAGCAGTACAGCAATCCGTTTTAGACAGCTCAGGGGAAAAGGAATTCTAAATTTTGAAATAGAAACCAAGAAAACATAGCTTGGTGCTTCTGATGAGCCTGCAGGTGTTCTGGACCCGATTTTCTTCTTCATGGCCCTGGGCAAGCACTGACAGCTTTGGCCATTCCGATCTGGTGTCGGTGTGCATCCCACCTCACACGATTTTCCGTATTTCCCCAAGGTGTGTTGTGGAGACAGACTGAGGAGCCTGCGCCTGGAAGGACCTCTCAGGTGGTGCTTTGGCAAGCATTTCCTCCGTGGCTGTGGTAGGGAGAGACTCTCGGCTGCCCCGTGTGTTCGGTTGTCTTGTGTAGTGGGAATAGGAAACTGTTTCCTTGAGGAAAAAAAAAAAGCAATTTGCACGTTTTTGTTTGTGGCCACGCTGATGGGTGACTAAGGGCGCTCCTTGTGCCCTGTGGGACCTTGTCATTAGGCTGCACGAGTGGGGATTTAGTAAAATAATGAAAGTATTAGTATTCTAACACATATAAACAGGATGCGGGAGCATCAAAGTCCTGGCTTGATTCAGCGGATCTGTACTTCTGGATGTTAAAAAATAACATTGTTTTTTCTTTCACTAGCCTGCCACTGATGCAAAATGAGTGTTCCCGACTACATGCAGTGTGCTGAGGACCATCAGACTCTCCTGGTGGTGGTTCAGCCGATTGGCATTGTACCTGAGGAGAGCTTCTTCAGAATCTACAAGCGAATTTCAGCAGTCAGCCAGGTGAACGTGCGCGACTCTCAGCGTGTGCTGTACATCCGCTACCGGCACCATTACCCCCCGGAGAACAACGAGTGGGGGGATTTTCAGACACACCGGAAAGTTGTGGGGCTGATAACCATCACTGACTGTTCTTCTGCAAAGGACTGGCCTCAGACTTACGAAAAATTCCACCTCCAAAAGGAAATGTACGGTTCCACTCTCTACGATTCCCGGTTGTTTGTCTTTGGGCTTCAGGGAGAGATTGCGGAACAGCCCCGCACGGATGTGGCCTTTTACCCCAGTTATGATGAGTGTGACACCGTGGAGAAGAGGATAGAAGATTTTATTGAATCCCTCTTTATAGTGTTGGAGTCGAAGCGGCTTGACAGAGCCACTGATAAGTCTGGAGACAAGATCCCACTCCTCTGTGTTCCGTTTGAGAAGAAGGATTTTGTAGGTCTGGACACTGACAGTAGGTAAGCAGCTATTTTTGTTTTGTCAGCTCACAGGTCTTGAAAAAACCTGTGGTCATTGCTAGCCTGTAGAATAATCCTATTAGAAAGGACAAAGAGTACTTTGTTACAACGAAGGCCATGTCCCTATCTTACTGTGTACGGCTGCTGTAATTTAATATAACTTGTAGTCTGACCATATTTGATGTTTTGAGTTTCTGTATATTTAATTTATAAGGCTAATCAGATAGTAGGCAGGAGTCACAGGAAAGGTTTAACAGGTTCTGTTAAAAAAGGACTTTTTGGTGGAAAGTTTCAAATGGTTTATAAATAGACAGTATTATTGAAGAAATTCAAACTAACATCAATGAAAAATAATTTATATTATGTTGAGTAATATTTGACTAATCCTACTTTGTTTTTTTTCCCCTAAGTCTCTGTCTGCTTTTTCATCCTATAAAACAGTGACTAAATGCAGCATCTTTACCTGTCTTTTGTTTTGATGTAATTATTTTAGATTCTTGACCTGACTTGTTTTGCTGCCATTCTTCTCACAACTGTGGTTTTGTGTATGTTACAAGTTTGGTTGGTTTTGTTTTTTTTCCTCCCCACATCTTTCCTTCCTAATCATGTGCATGCTCAGATTTCAGATTTGAGTGTTACATAGTTCCTGTATTAGGGATTAGTAATTCTGGCTTGCTGGCTACAGGCAGGTGCAAAACCTTTGACTCCACTGTTTGTGGTCAAATCCAAAGGATGGAAGCAACATTCTTCCTCTTGTTTTGAAAAAGACAGTTGTGGAAGCCTTATCAAAGTATCTTTCACATCTGTCTGGTACAACTGGGGATGCCAGCAGTGGTTATTGTGTGAAAGCTCAGAGTTGTCCAGGGTAGGTAGACAAAGCCTTCTGATCATGTTGATCACCTGATTAGTCCTGTCCTTACAATCTGTCTATAAGAATGTGATATATTGGAAGAAAGTAGCTAAAGTTTCTAGTTAGTTTGAAGCCCTCCATTAAATTATCACTGGAGCAGCTTTCTCCCCAGCTCCTGGTCCTCTTTGCTGGGGAGCAGCTGAACTTGTTTTGACTTGCTTAACCAGTGTTCCCCACTCAAGCTACTCATCAGTCTTCTGCACTATCCAACTTTCAGTAGCAGTATGAATTATGTTGCTGTTTTCTGTACTCTGCATAAGTGGTAAAGTTTTGTAGGTTAGATGAGCTCTTTCAGAATCGTGGCTTTATTTATTCAGTTTGGGTGAATTTTGGTTGAACGTGATCACCAAGATTTCCTGTTTGGTTTAGCTGAGAAAAATAACTGAGTTCCATTTAGCTGAGTTTTGGCCAAGAACCTCAATATCAGAATCAGTTATGCTCTTCAGTGTCTTCTAAACAATCATTCTTCTGGGAATGTACTTGGGAAGTCAGTTCCTTAAATAAATTATTTATGAGCAGTGGCTGTGTTGTAGCTAGTGGCTAAATATTTCCTGTGCAGCTCTGAACTGCTGGGGAGGTCAAGTAACAGACAGTATGTTTGTCCACAAATATCCAAGAAGATATTTTATGCTGTTGCACTGAAGGTTTGAAACAGATTTAGTGTGATGCCTGAATTTTTTGCAAAATGGGAAGTGTGTGACCCTGGGTTCTACAGAGTTAATGACTGGTTCAGATGTGCATATAACCTGGGTGGTCTGAATACTAAATAATTTTTCAGCAAGTCTAGATCAATGGATGTGCTTTAAAAGTTTGCTGTACTTAACTGCTCAAAGAAAAGGTGTTAAATAATCTAGTCTTGCTTCTTTCAGTCCAATAGTAAGAAAATGATTCAGCTTTCTTTTGCTGAGGAGTTAGTATGACTGTTCTAAAACTTAGGATTTTTGTAAGAATAGCATGGCAAGCTGAAGTAAACAAAATTTATATTCAGTTTAGTATTTTGTGTGGCTGAGTAAGGAAATACTCTAAATGCCTGGATTTTTTATGTCCTCATGTGAATGTCAGAAACTGATGTCAGAACATCCTTGATGGAGTCAGAAATCTGTGTGCTTAGTGTACCTGAGCTGCCCTGCACAGGGACCTTTCTAGGCACCTTTAGTGTAACATGCAGCCTGATTCTCTGTTCTGCTTAGCAGAAATTCAGGACCATGAAATGTAGTTGAATTAACTTGGTTAATTTAACCTCACATAGGTTGGTTGTTAAACTAACCTGTGCTTTCCAGCCTAAGTCTTTAGATGTGAAATGATAATATATTGTATTTTTTTTTTTATGCTGGTTGCAATAAAAGGTCTTAATTGTTGCATGTTCTTGACAGATTCCCAAATTGAAGGGGAAAGCTTTGAATTAAGTCATAATGGAGAGATACAGGGCTAGAAAGGACCTTCAGAGTCTAGTTTGTGTTTTTGCAAGATGTAGTGTTGTATAATTCTGTTCAGGGACAGGTAAAGGTTGTCTGAGTGCTCAGAGTACATAATAGTTAGAACATCAGGTAGAGTAACTTCTGCTTTGTTGGTTTTGAGTCTGTCAGCATAAGGACTTTAAAGAATGAAATATGAAGATGTTGAGATACTCAGGAAAATGAAGCAACTTTTTCTAGAATGAGTGGAAGTTTCTAAAGGGTTAAAGGGACATAATGTCCCCTTACTCTGTTTAGAGACCCTCCACCCCCTTAAAAATCCTTTTTTATATATATGGAATGTATCCTGGCCTCCCAGTCAGTGAGCAACCAACTAGTTAAACAGCATAAATACTCTTTATTAGCTACAGAGAGAAGGCACACTCTGTGCTTCTAACAGATAGTATGTACCTTTGCTTCTGTAGTTGCAGGTATCTACTGAGGTTGAATAAACACATTTTTCCCTATAACTTCGGAGCTTGAGGTTATATTTCAGCGTGTAGCAAAGGTCTCATTAGATGTTCATTGCAGCTGTGACTCTGAGCTAATGAACTGGGGTGATATAATGAGTGAAAATATGTTAAGAAGTTATATGGGACCTTGTAACTCTGATCACATGAAGAAGAATTGCAACTACTTAACTTTTTGGTCTCTTCAGTGAGACTTTTCTCCAAGCAATATGTTGTAAAATATTAAGGTTAATACTTAATGTTATGATCAGGATTAGATGTATAGAACTGATCTTCTCTCCTACCCAGTTAGACTAGACCCAATTGATTTAGTTGCATAATAATTGCAACATGATTGTCTTCTTTTAAGATATAAAGTTCATAAATTAGGAAGATGGGTTTTTATGCTGTGTTTTGAATAAGGTAATTGTAGGAAAAAGTGGAGCTGATCTTTGTCTTTTGCAAGTTGCTTCTACAATGAGTAGAGGAGACAATATTCCCAGAACTCCTACAGAGATGGTAATATACACAAAGCCACTGTATTTGTGTGGAAGAATTTTTTTTGGCTGGTAGAAAACTTTGTGTATGAAAAATAGTAGGATTTAGTCCTAAAAAAATTTAATGAAAGATTGTCCTGCTAAATAAAAATTGTAGGACTGGGAGTCTGGCCTTGGTTTAATTCCTAGAGCACTTAGCCAATAGGTGATCATGGAAAACATGTTAATTTAGTTTTCTGTTTCTTCATCTGTAAATTGGGCAAAGTATTTCTGTAGTCACAGGGCTGCTGAGGATAATTGAAGAAGTTTGTTATATCAGTTGTACTTTATAGTTACTTGGTCGAAAAGAGTGGAAATATTGTCATGATGATGCAAAGGGCCCACAAACTTGAAACTAGCAAAAAGAGTTGCCAGAAATACAAGAAATCCCACTTGTTTGATTTTTCTGTATTGTTTTTGTTTTCAGCTAAAAAAAACAACCTCAAAACATACCCATGTATGGTTATAAATTGACTTCAATAAGCTCATTTGAATGTTGTTTACATCACTTTATGTCTTAGGTTCTTTTTTAATTCCTCTAAGGCATCCATTTAATACTATCAAGTGATAAGAAAATAGGGCTGTATTTATAGATGTCTTTCTCTACACAGCATTGTAGATGAGATTTATTCACTGATTTATCAGAGATTTCAGGATGCATATGTGGCTGTTAATTTTCTTTCTGTTCTCTGTCTTTCTAATTTTTGTTTTGTTCCTTTTTTTTTTTTTTTTTTTTTTTTTCAAATCTTCTTCTCTCATACTGCCCTGTGAGTTTGTTGTTGGGTCTAAAAAGGTAGGATGTGATTGTGTATATTTAAAAATAGTTAGCTTTCTTCCATGTACTGCCTTCCCACCCCGCCTTCATTGCATATTTTAGTGTTGCTTTTTATATTTATTTTTCAGTACACACAAAAATAATTGCTGCCTGGAGCCTTACTCCTGTGGTTGACCCCTTTTGGCACATTTGGCAATTATATTTGGTAACAAGGCTGAATTTTTTTGTAGGACACACATAATTTGCATAGGTGGCTGCTGGCCTCTGGAATTTGCTTTATTTCTTAAAGTTCAAAGCCATGAACCTGTTGTTGCCTGTGTTTGGTTTCCAAATTCAAGAGTTCTGGCAGTTGATCAAATGCTGTAGCTGTGTCTTTTAAGTCTGGATAATGTTATGATTGGTGATATCTGTAGTTCCTGCATGCTAAATGGAATTAGTGGAATTTTATGGAAATTTTTGTTGAAGCATATTGCATGAATACTTTTGCAAATTCATTTTGCATGTTTCTTCCTTTTAAATTTAGCCACTTTGAAATTTTGAGGAATCCAGAAATTCCCTCAAACCCGTTGCTGGATGGTTTGTAGTGAAAGTAAATTGAAATTGAAAGACAATATTGTTGCTCTGAATTTTCCATAAAATTATCCTGGGATCCTAGAAAGAGTTGGGGATGGGGGGGTAAAGCACGTGTCCTGTGTAGCAATGAGTTGTCCTTCCATTTGAAGCAGTAGCAGTGGTCACTGATGGTAATGCTCATGTTTTTTATTTTGAAGAGAATATAAAGAGACTGTTAGGTACCAAACTAACACAAATCACTTTAGAGTAAGATTTTAAAGTAGTTTTTCAGTCACCTGTATGTGTACCTGTTTTGAGGAGAGGAACTTCTGGAGTTTGGATGACTGACACTATGTGTGTTCCTGCATTATGTGGCACTGACTTCCTCAAGGATGCTCCTGAAGGGGTCTGTAGGGTGTCCTTGAGACTCAGTCTCTTTAGTGGGGAAAAATAAATAGAAACAGCTCTTAGCAGTAGGGTATTACAAGGAGAGGATCTAGAAAAAGGTTGTCAGTCTATCCTAGAAAAAGTAGCAGTTAAATGGACTTCCTGTCATCAAATAGGTTAGGTTTAAGCAGTAGAAACCCAAATTAATTAAACAGTTAATAATTAAAAAAAAAAAAAAAGATATCTGTAACTGATAACAGATGTGGAACAGTCAGTGGAAAGAAAGCAAAAGAATTTGCCCTTTTCTGATGATTTTAAAATAATGTTTCCTGCTTCTTTCTACTAGCAAGGGTACTCATGCAATTTCTGAGATGGTCTATCATTTATTTAAGGCCTAAATACACACTTATTTTCTTAACTTGGATGCACACATACAGAAAAATGGCAAGAATATGTTATTTAGAAAAACTCTTCAAAGCTGTGGAAACGTATTTACAAGCAAAGGCAACTTTTAAAGATGGGGTTGTTTATTACTTTGAATTACTTCATGTCCCCAGATGTTAAACAGATAACTTATGACTTTCATCTTTGTGGCCAGATTCTTCAGGTAAAGCTGTGTTAAAAAAAAATTATGCTGAGATATGTATGTATGATTTTTTCAATGAAATTTGCACCCCAGTATGCATTGAAGAAATCATCAGTCATTTTGACATTCTTTTAACAACCTGATGTGGCAGGTACTGGATTTTTTTTTTCAAAACAGGCTTCCCATATATGCAGTAGTTTAAGTTTTGCTGTTCCTGGAGAGTGGTTTTTTCTCAGTGAAATCTGTCTTTTCTCTTTTTGGAAATGATTACAGTAATTGGGAAAAAAAAAAAAAAAGCCTGAATTCACTGTACTTTATCATGAGCACTAATTTCAGACAGTTTATATATTTGTAGTTTGTACACTTACTCTATAAATCTTGAGAAAATGTTTTCCAGGAGGACTGTAAAGCCTTGCAGGTACTGTAGGAAATAGTTCCTCCCTTGGCACCACCTGTAAGAGCCTAAAATGAGGTGGAATGCATTCAGTCTTTGAATAATTAAGAGTAAATTTCTTCATCCCTGGGGATAAATTTTGTTTATTTAAAAATAAGGAGAATTGCTAAAAGAGATGTATTTTTTTACAAACATTTTTATGGATGTTTAAGTGAATAAATGCATTCAAACTTTGCTTATATTGAGATATGCATAAATCTGCAACAAAACTAAGTATTGGCTAGGAAGAGGTGTTGGTGAGGCAGTGTGATTGAAATGATTCTGTATTAGGATCCAATTTAGCAGTCTGGCACCACCTCTTTTCCTTTTGCTGTGTGACTCATAAGTCATTTATCATATGCAATCTGGAAAAACACACTTAAAAACTACAGTTTTGAAAGAATATGAGATGTAATTTGTATATAATCACAGAGACTAATTGAAAGTAGAGAGGAATTTTTAAGTGTTAGTATCTTTGAAAGGAAATATATCTGTGTAAGGAAACAATGATTCTTCAATTCCACCATTATTCTATGTAAAAAAAAGTTAAAAGCAATAATTCTGGAATGTAGAGATTAGTAAAACTTGATTTCTAAACAATTTGTATTTTCCTATGCAATACTGATTTAAGATTACAAAGTAACATTTTGCTGGAATTATTTCTTTGTAACCCAAAACTCAGATCAAAATCTTGATAAGATTTGGTGCCCTTCCATAGTTTGTGCAGAGCAGCTTTAGTTGTCTCTTTGAAGTTTCTTGCATTGTTTTTTTTAAGGAGATCCATGAAGTACATGCTTGTTGAACAATAGAAGACAACAAATATTGCAATTTCTTGACACATCTGAAAGATCAAAGAAGAAGCCATCTTGCATTTAGCTCCATTTAATGTTATCTTCACATTAGTTGTGAATATAAAGACCAGAAAAGTGGGAACATTTATATATAGGAGTTATTAGTAATGTTCAGATGGAGAGGAGCAATAGCAGACATGCTTCTTGTCTCCTTTATAATTTCCATTTTTTCTCACGAACAGTGAGACTGGTTCTGATTGCTTTTTGATTTCATTTTTATAAAGAAATTCTGTGTGTTTCCATATAGCTTCTCTTTTTAAATTTCTGTCCTCCATCCATATGAATATTACTTTCTTTTAATCCTCTTGATTAACCACTTTTTTTTCAAACCAGCTACAGTTCTCAGCTTGAGAAGGTGCTGAGATATCTCATATAAAATGTAATATTAGAAGGGTTGGACCAGATGATCCTTGAGCTCCCTTCCAACCTGACATCCTGTGATTTGGTGGCAGCAGCTGGTGGTTCTGCTTTAGACTTGATGCTTCTCTTTGTTGAAAAAAACAACCAAACACCCAACCTAACCCAAGAACCTCAAAAGCAAACAAGCAAACATGTTATTTTTTTTTTATTGCCCTTTCTCCTATCCTTCCTGCCTTAAAATCTAAAGGATTAATATGCTTATTCCTTATACTTCATATGTTTTTATCCCCCTTTTTCTTTTTTTCCCCCACATTGTAGGCTTTATGAGGGCAGTCTGTTCAGATGTGTTATGAGAGATTATTTCAGTTGCACTTGAATTCATCTCTTTGGTTCTCTGGGAAGTTCTTTGCTGGAAAAAAACCCCCACTACCTCAAGCCCCATTTCATTCCATAATCATAGCATTTCCTCATATATCCAAGACTTGATTTAGGGTGTAAGAGCTCAGCATCTGAAGAATAGGTGTTACCCTGTGTTTTTATTTTTTAATTTTAATTTTTTTAAAAAAAGATGTTAGGTTCAAGTATGCTAGGTAATTTTTTAGAAGATACTCTGGACACAGTTTAATTGTAAAAAATATCAATACATCTACTAAAAAAAATGTAGCATAACCACAGTCAATCCAAGGTAGTTCTTTGTGGTTTTGGAAAGATTACTTTTGTAGATAAATGAATAAAATATCTAAATTAGTGTTTAATTTTTCCCTAGGAAAACAATATAAGGTAGATCGAGGACATTGTTGCTAGGGAATGCTCTTGCAGGAGGCAGAACAGGAGACTCAGCACTGTTCTGAGTTGTGACAAATCAGGAGGTGCTCTCCAAAGTGTGTCTTTGCATCTGCTACATTTCTTTATCTGAATTTACAAAACAGTTTTAAATATTGAAGTTAATGCCTGCAACATGTGGAGTTGTGCTCAAGCTGCAAAAACAGTGTCTGTTCAGTATTTTTTGTAGGACTTCATTGGCCAGTGAAGTTTATTAATTTTATTTGGGACAGGAAAGAACTTCACTGTTTATTTTAATATGTAAAAAAGGAGTAGCAAGAGAAACCTTGTCAGTTCCTTCTGGTGATGGCAGTGATCTGTCACAAACCATCCCTTAAAAAGAAAATTGGATTGGCTTCATGACCATGACATTTCTAGAAGTTGGCAGGTTGTGTACAAGAAGTCAACAAGAAATAAAATATTCTTTAAGACTTTGTAAGAAGGACCAGGGCACTGTGGCACTGACCTACAGAGACTCTGGGATGTCAACTGCCAGCATCTTGGCAGAGGAGGCACCAAGGTCTCAAATGATCCACAGGAAGAGGATATCACTACTTTTATGTACCAAGAAGCACCAGGTCTGAAGCCTTGGCAGAGGACAGAACCCATGAGCAAGAGTCACAGGGAGAAGCTGCACCAGAAAAGCTGCAAAAGGAGGAGCAATAGTGGTGTGTGACTGCTAAGAAGCACCCAGGCTCCTGTCTGCTGGCCTGGGGTAGTCAAGTTTGGTGTTTGGCAGGAGCCAAGATCTGGGATGTCACAGAGCAACAACTGCCAGAGCTGGTTAAAAGCACTGAGTACTCTCACTACTGTCACCTCTTCCATGTGAACACCAGTGACATGGTAAAGCAAAACTTCAGAGCCCTGGAGGCACAATTAAATGGTACAGGTGCCCAAGTGATCTTCTGCTTTGTCTTGCCAGTCAGAGACAGGGGTGCAGGCACAAGCTGACACATCATGCATGCAGTTCAATACCTGGGTTTGTGGCTGGTGTTGTCACCAGGGCTTTGGGTTAGGTGATCACAGATTTTCAGTGCATACAGGCTCTGGGGAGTGATAGGCTCTAACTACCAAAAAGAGGCAGGAGAATCTTCACTAGCAAATGGGCTGACTTCATGAATTGTACTTAAACTAAGAAACTTGGGGGTGGTAAAGTCCAAAGCTGACAACTGTATATTCATAAGCAACATGGTAGGTGAGTGCATCTGTGACTGTAGTTAGGAATGCTCCCCAAGCCTCTCCAAAAAGGCAAGAATCATAAGTTCAGCCACCTCAAGTTCATGTAGTTTGGGCAGCACCAAGGAAAACTGGAGCTCTGTGCCCATTCTGAGAGTTACAGAGTCACAGGAACCACAGAAACATGGTGAGAATACTCACATGCCTGGAAGGCCACAGTGGATGGCTACAAACTCATCCAGAAAGCTAGGAAGGGAAGAAGAGGGAATAGAGTTGCACTTCATGTCAAAGTAGGAAGCTTAAATGTATGGAGCTGAGCTGTGGAGCCCCTGAAAGTTCTATCAAATGCCTTTAGGTCAAGATTAGAGGCATTATGACCCATCTTATGTCAAGGTGTTTGTTACCAACCTCCCTTTCAGGCTGATGAAATCTTACTTTTGGCTGCATAAGGAAGTCTTGAGCCAACAGAACCTGCTCCTCATGGGTGACTTCAACTACATGGACATTTGTTGGGAAAGCAACAGAGCAGTGCTCCATCAGTTTTCTGGAATGCACTGAGGACTGCTTCTTGCTGGACCAAGCAAGAAGCAAGAACAGCACAGATTTACAGCTCTCAAACCAAAAAGGCTTGACAACATTACAGGGGTAGCCTTGGATACAGCAACAACATTGTGGAGTTTAAGATCCTGCTGAGCAGGACAAAGACCATGGATTTTAGAAAAGCCAAGCTGAATATGCTCAGGGTCATATGTGAGGGATTCCAGAGGAGCCATCCATGGATGGCTTGTGGGTCCTTGGAGGAATTCAGGAACAGCCTCCTGGAAGCACAAGAACAATCCATTCCCTTCTGAGGCAAAGGAAGAAGGCAGAGCAAGAGACCATCCTGGCTTACCAGTGAGCTATTGTGCGTTTTTAAAAGCAAGCAAGAAACATACCAGCCATGAAAAGGGAGCCAAACACCCCTTGAGGACTACAAGGAAGTTTTTAACATGCAGCTGGCCAGAGTGCTAGAGAATCTCATCCAGACTCCCTTTTTCCATAGAAGGTTGGACCAGGTGATCATTTGAGGTCCCTTCCAACCTGGGTGATTCTGCAATTCTGTTTTATTTCATTTGTGACAAGGCTATGAAAATGCTCTGAAGTTGAGGATTTGACCTTTGTGACTCAATGTGCATAAAGGCTCTGTAGCCAAGTAGGGGATGCATTGCTTAATTGCTTTTTTTTCCCCCAATACATCCACGAATTGTCAGTTCTTTTACTTTTGCCTATTACGCTGATTAGAATCCATACTGGATGTTTGCTTAGAGAAAGCAAGCAAATGAATGCTGATCTAATACAGAGGAAAAAAAATAACTGCTTTAGGTGTTTATGAACTCCAATCAGTGTTTCCTGTAAGTGACTGTAAGCTGCACCTTTTCTTTTTCAGGCACTATAAGAAGCGTTGTCAAGGCCGGATGCGAAAACACGTTGGTGATCTGTGCTTACAGGCTGGAATGTTGCAGGATTCCCTTGTGCATTACCACATGGCAGTGGAACTCCTGCGGTCTGTGAATGACTTTCTGTGGCTTGGAGGTAGGATCAAGTGGGGAGAGTTAACCAAATAAGTAGTTGCTAAAAAATCAAGTCAATCAAACCATTTTCTGTAACTTCCTTTCTGGATTTTGAAAAATAGGAGTGATCTTCGGTGACCAAAATCTGAATATCAGGTGTGACTGAGGCTCCTGTCAGCCCATATCTCCAGTCAGTCAAGTTCTCTTTGCATGGAATGCCTGTCCTGCTGTTCCTCAATTTGCTGTCACTGTCACCCTGGAATTTTCTGGGAGTGTTCTGTGTAATCAATGTGGCAGTCAAAATATTCAATACCCACTGCTGTTCCTTTGTCCGCTGAGCTTATCATCTGATGATGGAAGGCAGTGAGGTTGCCAAGGGCTGTTTTATCCTTGGTAAATCAATGTGTTCTGTTCCCAGTCACCTTCTTGTCCTTCATGTGCTTGGAAATGATTTCTAGAAAGATTTCTTTATAGCCTTTTCAGAGAGCTTATGTTGATCTTTCTGTACACCTCTGGTTTTCCCTCTTGAAGTTTTTCCCTTTGAGAAACCTCCTCCAATTGGCATGACCTGTTGTAGGTGATAGGAGAGTGGTCTCATACAGACCAGCTCTTTTGGCACCCATGGATGCATCCTACCAGGTTTTGTGGATTTGTGTCCAATTTTTAGGTGTTTTGTACTTTTGTCTTCCTCCACTGTAGCTAGTGCCTGCTGCAGATCCTGATAATAAACCTGGGATGTCTGAGGGTAAACCTGGCCAGTGAAAGCAGAGATAAATTGAGTATCTCAGGCTTCTCCATGATGTTTTTTACTAGAACTCCAATTTGAAGCATACTTCATGTTTGTGTAAATAGATTTTTGCAATGTAAATGGACTTCTTGCAAGTGTCTATAATGAATCTGATGGCTTTTTTCTTTACCCTGCAGCTGCTCTTGAGGGGTTATGCTCAGCATCAGTCATCTATCATTATCCAGGTGGTACTGGAGGTAAAGTTGGATCTCGCAGGGCACAAGGAGGTTCTCTTTCAGCTGAGGCAGGCAACAGGCACAGACCAGGTAAGGATGGAAATTCATTTTTGTTCTGTTTTCTACCACTAAACACCTGAAAATCTCCTCCCTGTTTCACAGAATCAGCCAGGTGGGAAAGGACCTCTGAGATCAAGTCCAACCCTGTAGCTCAACTCTAAAATTATACTGACGAGGGGTAAAACTAGAAAAGGGGAGTGGGAGGGAATAACTATAGTTCTTTTAGGATATACTACCCTGTATCCTTGTAGGCAGTAACCCACCCCAGTGCCTGTAAGGTGATCCAGAGAGCTGCTCATGTTAACTGATTCTTGTGGCTTTCACCCCTGGACAGATCTGTTGGCTCTGATTGGGTTATTTGGGTTCAGCTGATTCTCAGTGGTCCTCTGAGCTCCTACATGTTTGGGGAGATGAACCTGAACCACTTAGGAAGAAACATGTGTTGGTAATTATAAACCAGGGGAGTTTTGGTCTAACCCAGCACAGCTGTTTCTGGGTCTGTGCTCAGGTTGTTACACAGTACTGAAACAAACAGCAGTGGGGTTTAATTGCTGGTGTAAAGTACTCCTGTATGGGATGTGATCAAAATTATTCCTTCATCTAAAAAAAACAACCACCCATTTTTATTCAGCTGTAGGTCAAAATATAGTAAACATTTGCTTTACATTCTTTTTATTATAAAATGTGCATGCTGAGACTACATAATTACAGTACAATTACCTTATTTCAGCAGAGAATACTAATTTTTTGTGTAATATCTAGTCATTAAAATTTATGCATTTGGTCCTGTGACCTGTGAGTGCATTTCATGTTAGGTGGTATGGTGTCACTTCACATAGTTATTAAACTTTTGTCCACTTTCCAATTAATATTTAACAGTAGATATTGCAATGGGTTTGTTATTAGTGGGTGCTTTTTGTTACTGAGAAGGTACCAAAGAAGTCACAGCTATCAGAATAATTGAATAAAATTATTTTGGATATATTATTGCTGCTTCTCTATGTAAGTTGTCTTGTAATTCAAGGTTTGCAGATTTGTTAGGGTGGTTGGAATTTAAAAATGCTTTAGTTTCATGTAACAAGGTTTTTCAGAGGAATTTCCTATGAAGAAAACCTGATTACAGTTTTTTTTGTCATCCCTTCTAGATGACAGTGATCCATTAGATATTTTTCCCTAACTCTGGCTATGATCTCCTAATACTTTGAGATCTGAACTACTGAATTTGGTCTAGCCAAGTGGTCTTTTTCCTACAAGGTATTCTGGAAGTTTCCATACCTTTTTTGGACCCAGCAGTGCTTTTCATTTAATATCTTTTCAAGCTGCACTTTTGTTTGTAATTTACATTGTTGCAATTAATTTTGTGAGGACAGTATTTAATCTGGGGAACAAATTCCAGTGTGTCTTTCTGTAGGATAAGAGCAGAAACAAAAGGGATTTCCAAATTTGGTGCAAATAATGGACTGCCAGACTTGTAGCTGACATTGAACTGGGATTATTTCTGAAGCATAAAGATTTGAGAGTTTTTATTTCTTCCCTTTGTGCCTGGATTTGCACCTCTCCTCATGCCTGTGCTAAGCCTTGACAGGATGGCATTTTGTAGTGCTGCTTTTGTACCCAGATCTGATCAAGAGAAAGGTCTTTCTCTTGAGTATCCTGTGATTTGCTCCATTTGGGTTTTTTTAGGTTGTAGCACAGGATCTGACTGCACAAAAAATGTTGGGGTGTCTGTTTTATATAGAAACATCTTCAGAAGGAGAAACATAATCTCTCTTTGTGTAATAGAGTGCAGGCTTAACAGGGCAATGCTAAAGGGTGGTTTTTTTAGTGTGAGGTTTTTTTTCCCCCTTCTAAGCAGAATGTATTTAATGCCTATCTATAACCATCTGAATACTGTCTCTTTTATGGATATAGCTTTCAAATTAGTTTGAGACTCCCTCGATAATAATACTTTATTACTCAAAAATAGAGTATTTAAAGTACTTGTGTGAGGGAGGGAGACATGGAACCTTGTCTGCTCCAAATCAAGTTTCTTCCTTGGCCATTGTCATAAGCCCTTGGACTACAGTGTCTTGCTGATTGTGAAAAGGGGACTTTGAGGTTTTAAGGAAGGGTTTTCTTGTTCCTAAAGCCTTTTGTTTGTAGGGGGAGAGCTTCAGGCTGTGTCCCCTTGAATGGCTGGGTTCATCTCTGCAGCTTTCAGTGAAAAAGAAGATTTTATGTTGCTTAGTTCCTCTTGGCTGGGACCCTGGCCATTGCCTTTTTGCTATGTGATTTGCATGTTGAATAAGCTGAGTTTAGATTTCTTTCTGCCTGGTTCAGTAGCTGTTTTGAGTTTCTCTACAGTGTTTTATTTGTCTGAAGTACTAAGCTCTTCATTTTGTCACCTCACCTTCCTTTTTCCCCAAGCAGAATCAGGACACCTGAGTGAAGTGTTTGAGGATATTTCTGAGCTAGTCCTAAGTCTCTGCTTCTCTAGTCTGAAGTCTGAGCAAATCAAGTGTCTTGCTCATAAAGTGACAGTTTTTGACTGCTTAACCCTTGATCTTAACAATTTTATTGCCATGTTTAATCAACCTTTAGGGCAATGAAGTGTTATGTATCAGGTAATCCAACTTTGCAATATTCTTGGCAACTATTTTATATCAGCAACCTGGCTTGTTGGGTTGGAGTGATTCAGTTATTCAGAAAACTTGATGGAGTGAGATTGAAAGGGATAAAATAATGTGGAAATGTTGTTCTAGAGTATTGTGTAGATTAAATGAGCTCCCACGGGACATTTAAGAGCTGTAAGACCTGATATTAAAATACAGTAAGTGGATTGTGACAGAAACTTGCCAACTAAAACACAAATTAAAAAAAAAAAAAAGGAGAAAAAAGATATGGCTTTAAATTATACACTGAAAATTTAATTATTCTTGCTATGTCTTAGAATACAGTGCAAGTTTATGGATTTTTACATTTATTTTTTAAGAGAATGAGGTTTAACATATGATGACTACTTGAATTACAATTGGTAGTCATTCAAATTAGCAATGATGATTCTTATAAATCTTGTAATTTTGTTCAAACCTGATGTTAGTTATAAAACATTATAAGAGCTTATTTTGTTGGCTATATTCAAGGCTGAAAAAAAAATCATTTTTGTTCCTCCTTTTAGGGGCACAAGAAGTTCTCATTGATCCAGGTACATAATTTTCATGCATGTTTCCAAAGTCTTTTCTTTTATTACTTGCATATGTTTTGCATTTGTATAGGTAGTTGCTGCCTCTTGGCAAAGGTAGTCCTGATTCCTGATAATTCAGTTTTTGGCTACAAATTGTGAGGAAGCAAAGAGACTGAAGATTAACTGGCAGAAAATAAAGGCAATAATTCCATGATTGTGTCCCTCTAAATTCTAATCAAGACTGTTTCTTCTGATGAGTAGTGGGGATTAAAATTTTTTTTAACCAACAAACTTGAACATGAATGTTCACAAGGAGTTTTGTAGTGCTGCAGTACTCATTCAACCACCCCTAACAAAGATTTTGCACTTCCATAAAATCCCTTAAGTGTTAATCTGCAGATATTCTTGGTATGATGCCTTAAGGCTGATAAATAGGAGACTGTAAAATAACATAATTCTGAATAGAAAGAGGGATTAGAAAGTATCTTTCAGATTATTTTTTAACAGTCTGTTGGGAGTTATGTACACCTCTGAAACACAAAGATCTTTTTGCCATCTTAATAGAGAAACCTCTTGGAGAAATAAATTACTGTGTAATCCTACAGATTAAGTAACATGTTAAAACCTACAGAGCCTTGCCTAATGTTTGCTGTAGAGTTTAAATTTTGTTATGCTAACTCTGCAATAAAATTAAATTTTTAGAAATAAAATTTTCATGTTTTTTGTAATACCCCAGATTTCCTTGGCTTCTGTTTCAGAGTCTTTTTTCTTGTGTCTATAAAGGCACTTTCTGTCTCTCACCCTCTTTTTTATGTAAGAAATTTCTTACTCTTTTACCTGAGCCATAGGTAGTTTTTTTCTTTTTACCATGAAAGGCTCAGATTTGGTGGCCTTCATTATAGTGTAACACTTGGCTTTATGTTACTAGGTATAGGGAAGAGGAGTATTTCTTTTAAATGACTGAAAAGAAGGTCACTGATCTAATAATTAGTTATAAAAAAGTTTTTTTTTCCTTAGGTGTGCTTTAGAAATAGAGTTTGTAAGTAGAACCAAAGGATAATTCAAAGATTGAAACTGGATATTCAGATGTGGCTGTCTAATTTTAGCAATCTAGTATTTTATTAATAATCTAAATATTCAGAAAAAATGTAAAAGATTATTAATACATTTAGTTTTTCTCTAAGTGAAAGATTATTTCCTTTCTGCTGCTTTATGACTGAATCACTTTTTAAAATAGCATAGTAAACCAGGACTAGTGTTTTCTAGGTAGGGCATGAGGGGGAAATATTCTTTGTGTATGCCTTGGTCAAACCTACAGCATATCCTAGTTTTCTGCTTAGATATTTGGTATTTTCTAAAAGTCTTAATGCTGATTTCTTACCCTGTTGTATTTTAGGTGCCTTGACTTCCAATGGCATAAATGCAGATACCAGTGCTGAGATAGGGCGTGCCAAGAACTGCCTTAGTCCTGAGGACATCATAGATAAATATAAAGAAGCCATTTCCTACTATGGCAAGGTAATCCTACTGATTTTTAAGTAACTTCACTGAAATTCTGGTGAACAATGAACTTCTGTGCCTTTGTTTTCAGAGGATCTTCTAAAGAATATGGAATGAAGTTTGGAAAACGTAAGATAGTTGGGGAAATAGGAATAATTCCTACTGCTGAACTGAGTGCTTGGTTTAGAGTCATGGGTACCTCAGAACTTTGGTTAAAGACAACACCTAAACCAGCAATCTGCTGAGTAAAACTATTTACAGTGCCTGCTAGGACCTGGAGGTTGGAACAATTGGTTTTGGAACAATTGTATTACATTTTTAAAGCACTCTGAGTAGAAGTCCCAGATATCTGAAGGTTTGTTAACTATTAGAAATGGTCCTTAATACCTGATCAATTCCAGTGATGCTTTTATACATTGTGTAAACTGAATGCTTCTTCACTGTGTCTGCTGGAATGATCCCTGGGGAATTCAGGAGTTTCTGGAGAGGATGCTGGTATCAATCCTTGATATTAAAGGATTGTTGGGAAGGCTGGAGTTCAGAGCATGTGGAGGGGTAGGAGGTCATGATGGAGATGTGATGGAGAAATGTGATGGAAGAAACATTCATAAAAGAGGATTTAAGAAATGACCCAGTTTTCAGCTCTACTGAAGCATTTTTTAAGGTTCTTATGCAAGTGTTCAGAGCATAGGATATTATGGTGGCTTAATGCTTGCATTTTAATACAAAAACAAAAAAATATTTCATACTGTGGTAATAAAGGCTCAATATCCATATCAACATTAAAGATAATAGTAATTATTTATGCTTTAATCAATTTAATTTCAGGTATCCTTTTTGTCTGATACTGAAAAGTATCTGTAGACCAAGCTATGTAATTATGATGTGGCACTTTCATGTCTCTATTGAAGGGGGGACTCTCCAAATGAAATGAGAGAAATTGTGTGCATGACTTAATTTATGATCAGGAGCAATGAAAAGTGGTGGTTTTGGGGATTGTTTCAGATACATTTGAATCCACTGATATAAGGATATTTCTCAAGTATGCATTCAGCTTTTTATGTTACTTTAATGGTAAGTTGCTCATCTAAAAAGGGTGTGATTTCTTTAGAAGTATAAAATTATTGGATTTTGGACTTTGAGCAGGGTATTTATATTTTAATAATACATATTCTGCACTTAGTAAGAATGCTTCACTGCAGCTTCACTTGCAAAATAACAAAAAGGTTTGTTTTGGGAGTGGTCTGTAGCTGTTCCAAAACAAGCACAGTTACTTTTACCTGCTTAGAATGTTCAGATAGTGTAACTCCCTAGTTCTAATGCTGAGGAAGCAGCATCTTGTATGTTTTTTTTTTTTTTTTAATGCTATCACTGAGCTTAAGAAACTTCTGTAGCATCTCCTAAATTGGATTCAATCTCCAGTGATTTGTCTTTGCTGATATAAATGCACAAAAGAGGAACTTGGAACTGCTTTGGTGGAGTAAGTTCTGCATTTTGATCTGAGTTTTATTTCCCCCATTAGATTTCAGACATGATAAATACCTGTACAGAGTTGAACTTCAGCAGGAGACAGGCTGACTCAAATATCCAATATAAGTATTGTTTGAGCAAACAACTGGATTAAATTGTTTGTCTAGAAAATACTTGTGTGTCTGAGCTTGCACAGATCAGTGCATGTCTACATTGTCTCCTGCCTTTTTAAAGCAACCTAAAGAACTGAAATAGTAATTTACAGAACATGTTTTGTAATTAGATACTAGAAAACTCAGGATAATTTGTAATTCACTTATCATCCGTGATACTGTTTTAACAAAAGACAAAATTGATGTAGTAAAACCAAAGTTCTGTTGCTACAGCTTCCTGTGCTATAGCACATTTTGTAGTAAGTGGAAAAAGCAAAATTGTTTCTTGATTTGTCATGATGGAACAGTTTTAGGTGCTGAAGAATTACTGTAAAACTGAATTCTTTGCTTATGAACCTGCAGTGTCTTTGTGGTAGACACACCACCCATACTTGCCATAAGTATGAGGCTATCCAAAATTATTCCAACATTCCCAACTTTTCTCCTTGTCTTAATTCTCAGACTGAAGCTGTGCTGTGACTCAAAATTAGAGTCATAAGTCAAGAGGCTGAAGGCCATTGTTTTGCATAATATTTTAGATGATACCTTAATTTTCACTTGGGCATATGTTGATAATTTAACTGTACAGTCACTGGCTTTGAGGAATTGCTGGGTTTGGAAGATGTGACACTTAAGTGTTATGCAGAAACATTCATCAAATCTAACGGGTGCAATACTTCAGTATTATTTTTATTTTCTCCCTCTTCAAGTACAAGAATGCTGGTGTGATTGAACTGGAAGCCTGTGTGAAGGCAGTGAGAGTCCTTGCAATACAGAAAAGGAGCATGGAAGCCTCTGAGTTTCTTCAGAATGCAGTTTACATCAACCTTCGTCAGGTGGGTGTGGGAACTTCAGTTGTTTTTTATCTTCTCATTTCAGAGATTATACAAAAATGTGAAAGTTACTTAGGTTGAGGGGACTCATTTATTTCCTTATATCAATACCACCTCCTCACTTGAGGACTTGAGAATTTTCACAGCTGTGAGTCCATAAGGTACCAAATCTTAGATATAAAAAATAATTTGTTCAGATGGTGCAGGAGAAAACCACCTTGAGCTGACTGCCTCCAGAGAGGGACCCTGACCAAAGAAATTCCTGGGCAATGAGACCCTGAGAATCTATGCACCCTCCCCTCTTCATGACCATTTCATGTGCCTTTTGGCCCAATGGTGATTTGTAGTCTGGGGTCTTCTATCACTGAATTGGATTGGCCATTAACTGTTCCTGCTGAGCTGCAGCTGCTGCTTGTAGCCTTCTTCTGCCTTCTTGCAGGCAGAGTGTGTGTCAGGGTTTAACACTGCCCTGGCAATTAAACCAAGTGACAGATGCTCTCTATTAATCTCTCTCTCCTCCCTGATAAAGAAAGGAGAGAGAAGAAGGGAGAGAGACTGATGGGTTGGAAACTAAACCACACAGCTTTAAGGAAACAGGAATGAGAAATAGGACAAATGACTAAATCGATACAAATATCCAGGAAAATTGATCCCAGGTTCCTCCCCCCTTTCCCCCAATAACACTCCCATCCTCACGGAGGCTGCAGGGCAGCCCTGGGAAAGTCCAGGCTGGACTCCTGGGGTCAGCAGCAGTGGGGAGCTGGAGGCAGGAACACACAGATTCAGGCTGGCATGGATCAGGAGCACAGGCAGAGGAATGGATGGAATCCTCCCAGGATGCCCAAGCAAACAGGGAACGGGTGAAGAAAGGGAAGCAGGAAGGGCAGGAAGCTGGAAGCTCTTGTGAACCCTCCAATTTATCATAGAATCATAGAACTGGCTGGGTTGGAAGGGACCTCAGAGATCATCAAGTCCAACCCTTGATCCACTCCCGCTGCAGTTCCCAGCCCATGGCACTGAGTGCCACATCCAGGCTCTTTTTAAATATCTCCAGGGATGGAGAATCCACCACTTCCCTGGGCAGCCCATTCCAATGTCTGATCACCCTCTCTGTAAAGAAATTCTTTCTAATGTCCAACCTAAACCTCCCCTGGCACAACTTGAGACCTCTTGTGCCCTCTTGTCTTGTTGAAAGTCGTCTGGGAAAAGAGACCAACCCCCACTTGGCTACAACCTCCTTTCAGGGAGTTGTAGAGAGTGAAATATATATATATTTTATACATATATACATATGTATAAAATATATATATATATAATATATATATATTATATTTAGTATGAGGTGTATGGGATGGAATACTCTGTTTGGTCAGTTCTGGCATCTATCTTGTCTGTTCCTCTCCAAAGGAGGGCTGCAGGTGGGACCTCTTTATTCCTTCTGGAGGGCAAAATGTTCCTCAGAGCTGAGCAGTGGCCTTGGTTCTGCACCCCATTCTCCAGCTGGAACTCTAAACATCGAGTGGGATCAGTCCCAGCAGCAGACACTGCCTGAGAAACTTGCTGTTCATTTCAGCAAGTGCAGCTCCTTCCAAGAGACTCAGCTGAAAGCAAAAGTCCAAGACAGAAAATCACCTTTATCCTGGCCCAAACCAGGACAGGGTGGAAAACTGAGAAGTCCTAGACCTGGGATAAGCATTAATTAGCAACAACTAAACCATCAGTGTGTTACCAACATTATTCTCATACTAAATCCAAAACACAGCACTGTACCAGCTGCTAGGATGAAAACTCTATCCCAGCTGAAAGTTCACAGCTTGCAGCCTGAGGTTTCAACAAATCCAGCTACTCATGCTAAGTAAGGAATGCTGAACAGTGTACAAAATCAGATAACATTATGTTGTAACTTCTACATCTTAATGCAAAATGATTGACTCTGAGTGATTCATTGTATCTAAAACTTAATTTTCCCACCTAAATGATAATATTTCCTAAAAGTTGTTCTGTTATATTGTTTTACTCGGGAAAATTGGCTGTTTGGGGCAGATCTGCAATGGGTTTTTTTTTTATATTCTTGATTGTATATGGTTCAATGGAAGTGATCAGACAGGAATTACCTCTTGCAGATTGAGCTCAAGAGTCTGAGTAGTGCTGTTAATCAATTGAATTTTTGTGTTGTAGTGTGAAGTTTTTGCTAGGAATTCAGAGCAAAAAAGAAGTATTTGAAGCTGTCACAAAAATGCTCAGTACCACGACAGAACAAGACTACACTTCATCAGTTTCTCAAGCTTTGTGTCACTGGCTACAGTGAGACTGCTGTGGTTGAAATAATTGACAAAAAGCTGCTTGGTTTCTTACTGTTTTTCCTTTTTTTTCTTGTTACATCTTAGACTAGCAGATTTTTATTGCAGACCATGGAGTTTATTAAGCCCAGACTGGGAGAGCAAATTTATGAGATAGGTAGAATTCCTTCATTTGCAGAGAATCCTTTCTGTGGAGTCTATTTTCTAACTTTACATAAATGAGAAATTAATTGATTGCTAAGCCATCATAAAAATCAATTTTGTTGCAGAGTACCTTAATTGTCTTAATCAGTGCAGTTCTCTTTAGTTCTGCAGTCTGTCTTTGGCTTCAGCTCTGTAGCCTTTCATCCAGGCTGCTGTGGTAGTATTTTTCCCTTGTTCTTGCACTCTTATTTTTGTGACCTGCAACATCCAATGTTGTTGTTATATTGTTTTTCTGATGGAAGCAATTACTGTCATTGTGATAATCACCTGCTCTCCTCTCTGACATCACTGATTTTGCAAGTTTCCCTTTATATAAGAGGAAAAAACCAAAGATTTAGTGAATGGCAAAATATGTCTTTAAATAGCTGATAAGTATTATCTGGTAATACAGAAACACAAAGCTTGGCAGCATGCAACTCATGCCCTGATCAAAGCTTGCCTGAGCCAGCTCTGATAGCATCCCAAATAGAAACAGATAAGAGTTTGAGTAAGTCCTGATGAAATGCATCAAGTGAAACAGGCTGGTGAGTTATTTTCACCTGTTGAGGTGGAGAGAACCAGAGGAGGATGTTATGAGGCCCCACTGCTTTTCTTTCTACCTGGCTGGTCTCTTTCACTCTGCTCTTGTTTTTGTTTTTTTTTTTTTTAATTGTTCCTAAGATGACTTTGAACTCAGTATTCCATCAGCTATTGACCCCACAAATAAATCCTTGTGCATGTAAAGCCTCCCTTAGTGTGCATTGTCATGCTATAAAATATATGCCATGAATGCCAGGCCTCCCCCTGGCTGGAAAACATTGAAATAAAACCCAGTTATATGAGGTGGTTTTGTTGTAGCTCAGTTAGATTCTGGCAGATATCATCTCCCAGCCTTCAGTGTTTGTCACTGTCACCACAGCCTTCTCCTGAAAAAGGGGCAAGGTACAGGGTGGGTGGTTTGTCAGGTGGTAGGAAGTTGGCTAAGGGGCTGCACTCAGGGTGTGGTGATCCAAGGTTTTTCCTCAGGCTGGCAAGATGCTACTGGAAAGGGTGCTCAATGAACTCATCTGGACTCCATTTCTCTCAAAAGGTTGCACCAGGGGATCTTTTGAGGTCTCTTCTAACCCTGGCTGTTATATGATGATTCTTATTCCTGTTATTCTATTGCTTGTACAACATGAGAGATCAAACTAGATGATAATCAGTAGCTGTGTTCTGGAAAAAAATATGTGTTCAGCTGCATACTGAAGAGCATGATCATTTGTCTTCTCAAGAGTGATGTTGACATTACCTGATTCTTAAAAATACCTTTAGTAATAGTGAATCTTCTGCTGTATCTTGTGTATCTAATGTGTACCTAATGACCACTTGTTAATTTTGTGTTGCCAGCTTTATATGCTATTGTTGCACCTCTGTAGAAGTTCAGGATGTAGTTGCATCCAAAAAAAAAAAAGCCCAACCTTGGCAATATTGATAATTTGGGCATTAGGCCCACTGCTGAGCTGTGAACCATTCTGTACCTTTATTAATTTCAATCAAGTATAATATTCATCTAGCTTGTTACTGCACATGTCTATTAGTTTGCCATTATCTTGGGTGGAAGTGTTTCTATAAAACATTATTATGAAAAAAATGAGTGAGATAATATTTCCAGTGTGGGAGAGTTTGTTTTCCATAAAGATTGGTATGGCTGGGAATTATATTTACAGCTCTTGTAATTTACTGTATAGATTTACTGTATAGAGCATGGAAACAGGTAGTAGTTATAACTTGGCCTAACACAAAGCAGGGTGTGATAAATTAGGGGAACACACTGCAGGACAGTGTTTTCCTTTTGCAGGTAGAACATCAGCATAACCAGTTTTCAACAGCAGAAAAAAATACCTCACAGGATAAAGCAAATGCCTCCATGAATGAATGATTTGGTAGTCTGTGTCTCTCCATCTCCTGAAGCACAAAGATTAGAGCTATCAGATAACAGCATGGTGCCTTCTGAAGACTTCAGGCTTCTTTAGGTTGTCCCATATTCCTATACCCACAATTAGAAATGACTTTTGAAAGACTATTTTGTTAGCACTATTGAGATTTAAGCAATAAAAGATCTTTTGAAGCTTCATTTATAAGACCTAATAATTTCTGTAGAAGTTAAACTGTGACCATCATCTTTTGACTTTTAAGTATCTCAAGCACAGATCCTATGAGGAGAGGCTGAGGGAGCTGGGGGTGTTGAGGCTGGAGAAGAGGAGGCTCAGGGGAGACCTCATCACTCTCTCCAACTCCCTGAAAGGAGGTTGGAGCCAGGGGGGGTTGGGCTCTTTTCCCAGGCAACTCTCAGCAAGACAAGAGGGCACAAGAGGTCTCAAGTTGTGCCAGGGGAGGTTTAGGTTGGACATTAGAAAGAATTTCTTTCTGGAGAGGGTGATCAGACATTGGAATGGGCTGCCCAGGGAAGGGGTGGATTCTCCATCTCTGGAGATATTTCAAAAGAGCCTGGATGTGGCACTCAGTGCCATGGGCTGGGAACTGCAGTGGGAGTGGATCAAGGGTTGGACTTGATGATCTCTGAGGTCCCTTCCAACCCAGCCAATTCTATGATTCTATGAATTTGAGTGCTCAGAATGCACATTGATACTTTGAGTTTTGAAGACTGAACACCATTTCTGTCCTTCAGCAATATTTTTGTCTGAAGTTTGCCATTTTAAACACCTTGGTTGAACTTGTTAGCAGTTTCAGAATGATTTAAAATATTTTATATTGCTTTAGGCTGTTCATTCCAGATCTTGTGCACTAGGTGTCAGCAGTCCTCCACCTTCAGAACTCAACATTTCTCCACACTGGGATGCAGACTTGGAGTATCTGGTAGCTTCCAGAGTTTCTGCTGCTGTTTCTTCTTGGCTGTCATACTCATTCAAAGCAGAGGGGAAAGAATGGTTACCTGGGACTTGTGCCAATGTACTGATAAGCTAAAAAAGCACCTGGTGGTGGTTACTCATCAAGTTTGTCTCAACTTGAAGTCTAACAGGGCTTAACCTTCCACTAAATCTTTCCTTGCTATTTGGCAGCTTGTGTATGTCTAGTGTCATGGAATGAAAATTGTGTGGTTTGCAAGATAGGAGACATATGAAAATGGAGACAGGAGTTTATTTGGTTTCACAGCCTGAGATGTCAAGATCAATACTCAGATTTAATCTTAAAATGATAAAAATATTTAACCTGGTAAACAATACATTTTGGTTGTGGTCTATTTTTGTGTTCTTACTGTACACATGAATATCCTGGTAAATATCTGCCATGAAACATGGAGCTGTTTTGCTGTTATTGACTGTTCTGACTACTTATTTTTCAGTACTTCTGACAAATAAAGTTGTAAAGAAGTTAATCTTCATTGCTTTTGTTAGTTGTTAAAGTTGAAGGAAGCTAAGGTTTTCCTGGCAGCAGAAACTGTCATGACTGGGTATATGCAAAATCACTGACTTCTGTGGTGCTGGAAATACATCTCCTATGTATTTTTAACTCGTGGGGTTGGTTTGTTAATTTATTTTTTGTAGGTTTTTTTTGGTTTTTTTTTGGTGTATTTTTGGTTTGTATTTTTTTGGTTGTATTTTTTTTGGGGGTGGGGGAGCGGGGGAAATGGGGGGCGATGTCTGTGTGGTTTTTTTCCTTTGTTTGTTTTGTTTTTCTTGCTTGTTTGGCTTTTTAAAATTAAGAACCAACCCTATTCCCTTCCCCCTTTAAATTTCAGCTTTCAGAAGAAGAAAAAATCCAACGTTACAGCATCCTTTCTGAGCTCTATGAACGGATTGGTTTCCACCGCAAGTCTGCATTTTTCAAGCGTATAGCAGCCATGCAGTGTGCAGCACCCAGCATCCCAGAACCTGGCTGGAGGGCCTGCTACAAATTGCTTTTGGAAACCCTCCCTGGCTATAGCTTATCACTGGACCCCAAAGATTTCAGCAAAGGTAATTGTCTCTGGGAAAATAAGGATTAGCACAGTGAGCCACTCAGCTGGCTTTCTGTGCTTCTTTGGCAGATTTCAAATGGAGCCAGAATAAGTTACCTATCAGAAAGTAATTGTGGCAAACAGAGCAGTTCTTTTAACACTGTACCTTCAGTTTTTCTTAGTCTTGCAGTTTTTAGGTGCTATGTGTAATTTGAATTACTATTTTATTGTATCTGTTATAAACAAAGGAAAAATAGTCTATAGGAACGCGTGGCAATTCTTGTAGCTGGTAAATACAGTGTTCACTTTCTGCAAGTTCTGTGCTGCTTGCTGTCCTCCTTTAGGCAAGCTAAGGATCTTTTGCTTGGTCTTTAAAAAGATTTAAGAAGTGGTTGATTTGGATTTAAAATGAAGTTTCTGTATGAAATCTAATGTAAATTTCCTGTTCAGGGAATTAAAAAAAATACAAAACCTTAAAGCTCTTGTGTAGAGTTTTGGTTTCTGAATTCTAGTGATGAATTTAATAGTTGATACACAAGCATATACAACAAAAATAGCTTCCAGATTAAAATATTCAAGTGAACTTAAAGACCCTAATTTTTCTTTAGAGTACAAGATGCAGATGATGTACAATACAAACTGAGTGATGTTTATACGTGTCATTAAATCACTGATTAATATATTAAAAAAACCCCAAAACTGCTTGATTTGTGGTGACTTCTCACTTTAAAAAGTATTAAATGTCTGCTTGCTTTACAGGAACTCACAGAGGATGGGCTGCAGTACAGATGCGTTTGCTTCATGAGCTGGTGTATGCTTCCAGAAGAATGGGCAACCCTGCCTTATGTGTCAGGCATCTCTCTTTCCTTCTACAGACCATGCTGGATTTTCTTTCTGATCAAGGTATGTTTTTTTGAAAAAAAGATACTTACACTTTCTTCCATCCTACAGCCAAATAATGTGACTTTGTTTTGAAATATACTTAATTTGAGAAGCAATGGAAAGCACAGAAGTCATGGAATTATGTGTATGCATGAGGTAGGTTGTTGATAGTGATAAATCATGTATGCAGTATAATTAGTTTTAAATATTAGTTTCTTGGCCTCAATGTGTAGTACATAAAATAAAATTTCCTGTAATGTTTCCCATCTGTAGATTGACTGCCTCAAGCCCAATGCTGTAGTTCCTTTGTAAATGCTCAGAATATGATGCACATGGCTTAGAATAAAAAGAAATGTTATTTTAAAATACTAGCAGCCTTCATAAGTGCAGTAATGAAGAGACTGAGAAGATATGAGTTGAAAAGTAAATTCAGAAAAGAAGAGTGTATGGTATTGTCAGGGTTTAACACTGCCCTGGCAATTAGACCAAATACCAGATGCTCTCTGTTAATCCCCTTCCCCTTCCTGATAAGGAAAGGAGAGAGAATAAGGGAGAGAGACTGATGGGTTGGAAACTAAACTACACAGCTTTAATGAAACAGTAATGAGAAATAGGAAAAATGACTAAATCTATACAAATATCCAGGAAAATTGATCCCAGGTTCCTCCTCCCTTTCCCCCAATAACTCTCCCATCCCCACCCAGGCTGCAGGGCAGCCCTGGGAAAGTCCAGACTGGACTCCTGGGGTCAGCAGCAGTGGGGAGCTGGAGGCAGGAACACACAGATTCAGGCTGGCATGGATCAGGAGCACAGGCAGAGGAAGGGATGGAATCCTCCCAGGATGCTGAAGCAAAACAGGGACAGGGGAAGAAGGGGAAGCAGGAAGGGCTTTGACCCTCATCATCCCTCCAATTTATCCTGAGGATGAGGTGCATGGGATGGAATCCTCTGTTTGGTCAATTCTGGCCATTTCTCTTGTCTGTTCCTCCCCAAAGGAGGGCTGCAGCTGGGACCTCTTGACTCCTTTTCTCCTTCCAGAGGGCAAAATGTTCCTCAGAGCTGAGCAGTGGCCTTGGTTCTGCACCCCATTCTCCAGCTGGAACTCTAAACATCGAGTGGGATCAGTCCCAGCAGCAGACACTGCCTGAGAAACTTGCTGTTCATTTCAGCAAGTGCAGCTCCTTCCAAGAGACTCAGCTGAAAGCAAAAGTCCAAGACAGAAAATCACCTTTATCCTGGCCCAAACCAGGACAGGTATTTGATGCTGAGGCTATCCAGAGGCTACCATCTGGTTTCTTTTTAAAACAAAATTTTCTTATATTTTAATTTAATCATACTTGATAATTATTTTAAAACACAACTTTTGTCTGTACTTGAATTAAAATTTCCAACCATGCAATATGGCAAATCTGAATAGAAACTATCATCATGTAAATCATTGAATATCAAAGTCAGGAAGGACCTTTCAGATCATCAAGTCCAGCCATCACCTCTGTAATCACTAATTCATCTCTCAAAGCACCAAATCTACCTGTTTTTTGAACACCCCCAGGGACAGCAGCTCCACCACCTTCCTGGGCAAACACTTCCAATGCTTCACCACTCTTTCACTGAAGAAATTTTTCCTAATATCCAATCTGATGTTACCTTGGTACCTGTTTCCTCTTGTCCTATTGCTTGTCACTAGGGAAAAGAGGCCAACTCTTGTCTCACTACAACCTTTAGGTAGCTGTAGAGAGCAATAAGCTCTCCTCTCAGCCTCCTCTTCTCCAGGCTGAACAGCCCCAGCTCATAAAACCTGTTCTCCAGACCCCTAATCAGCCAGGTTGCCCTTCTCTGTACCCTCTCCAGCACCTTGATGTCCTTCCTATACTCTGGTGCCTAAAACTGTGCATAGTACTCAAAGTGCATCCTCACCAGGGCTGAATCACATCACAAGGATGTGAACTCCTCCCTGGCCACACTAATCACACTGTTCCTTTTATGAGCCACGATGAAGTTGCCCTTTTTGGCTGCCTGGACACACTCTTGGCTCAGTCCCTTTCTGCTGAGCAGCTCTCCATTCACTCCTCCCCAAGCCTGTAGTGCTGCTGGGGGTTGTTGTGACTGAAATGCAGGACCTTTGGCTGTGCTGAAACTCAGAATTGGTCTTGACCCATCTGTCAAGCCTGTCTAGATCCCTCTGCAGAGCCTCTCTGCCCTCAGCACTTCCACCCATCTTAGTGTTATTTGCAAACTTAAGAGTGCACTCCCCCCCTCATCCAAACCACAGATAAAGATCCAAACCACAGATAAAGATGTTCCACAGGAGTGGTCCCAGCACTGAGCCCTGGGGGACACCACTTGTGATCAGCCACCAGCTGGATTTAACTCCATGACCACAATTCTTTGGACTCAGCCATTTTTTTAATCCAGTGAAGGATGTGTGCATCTGAGCCATGAGCATCCACCTTCTCCAGGAGAATCCTGTGGGAAACTGTCTCAAAGGCCTTGCTGAAGTTAAGGTAGACAATATCCACAGCCTTTCCCTCATCCAGTAAGCAGCTCACCCTGTCTCAGAAGATGAGGTTTGTCAAGCAGGACCTGCTCTCCGTGAGCCCATGCTGACTGGGCCTGATCACCCCACAGTGCATGAACCCCACAGTGGTATTCAGGGTGATCTCTTCCATCAGCTTCCCTGGTGCCCACAGGCCTGTAATTTCCCATGTCATCCATCTGCCCCTTCTTACATGTGGTTACATTGGCTGATTTCCAGTCTGCTGGTATCTCTCAGGACTGCTGATAAATAATGGAAAGTGTCTTGGTGAGCACCCTCACCAGTTCTTGGGTGCATCACATCCCATAGATTTGTGCATGTCCCTTGTTACTGTGTTTCCTTCTGCATCCAGTAAGGGATTGAGGGTCTCCTTGGTCATTGCTTTGTTGTTAATACATTTATAGAAAGTTTTCTTGATGTCCTTTATCACTGAAGACAGATGAATTCTACCTGGGCTTTGGATGTTCTAATTCCCTCCCTGTACAGCTTCACAACCTTTTTGTAGTTGTTGTGAGTGGCCTGCCCCTTCCTTCAAGGGGAGATATCAGTCACTATTTCAACCACATGGGAACTAAATTCAGCTATTAAGTTACATAAATATGTAAAATGCAGTCTTCTGCTTAGCAAACAGATACCAAATTTGACATAAAAGCTCTCTAATCTCAAGCCATTATGTTTTAATGTTAACAAGCCCTTCAGAATCACTTTTTCTTTAAATAGCAATTAAAATGTGCAATTGCAAAGTTGAATTAAATCTGTTCTTTTGTTTAATGCTTTTTGAAACATTGTGTGTACAGATGATGCTGCTGCATTTGATTTGGGTAAAATCAGATGCTTGGAAAAAAACCCAAGCCAACAGTGTTTTATTGTGGTTCTTTATTGATGAGGGTACACGTTGTTCTTCTGACACCAGTTCTACCTTTTGTTCCTGGATAGTCAGAAGGCCAAAGGTAATGAGACAAATGACAATATTCCATGTTTTTCTTCTGTACATCCTGGTTATTGGTTTTGGATACAGGCTACATGATTGTCTAAGTTCTCTTGTAACTTTAGATGCTTCTCTAGCCAACTGGATTGCCTGCACAGGTAGTATTACCTTTGGTGTCTTAAAACATCTGGTCTGGTGTTCTTATCACTCCTTAGATTAGCACAAATTATTTAGAAACAGAGCCATGTTGTCTACCAATCTGAAGGACAACCCACATGGCTTCTCATGTGTGTATACTTTTATTTTTCATCACCAGAAAGACAGAATAGTTGGTATGATGGAAGTCAGAGTCTTTCTGTGGTGACCTTTGCCTTGAGTCTTTTCAGCAGCAGCAGTGACTGAAAATAACAAGGCTGAGTTCTACAGCCATGACCACAGATGTCTGACAGCTTGGCAAAAATTAGTCACACTTTTTGTTCCAGTTTTGTTGATCTAGTTATATGGCCTTTTTTGTACCCTGAGTGTAAGATTTTGAGCATTTTTGCCAATTTATCTTTTTGCCTTTGTCATGAAGAAATTCTGGCTCTGGCAAAGCAAAAATGAGATCCTGGGCTTCATTGCAAATACCCCTTTGATAGAGGCATGTCCTCTGTTGTGTTAAAGGGCAAAGAAATTTGGCAGAAAATAAACCCCCCTTGTGTTCCAGCTGATCCTCAGGTGTTAGAGGAGCAGGGGGTATCTGGGCTGAGATTCTGAGTGATACCCAGTTTGGTGTTTATAGTCTGATTGTGTTCAATACAGATATTGAAGACACAATTGTGGGTCCCCACAGTTGTGGGACACTCCTAACATGAACCATCACAGGCACACTCAAGGAATTCAGTGTTCAATGACAACTCTCACAGCTAGATTAATGAATAGTGTAATTTTTTAAAGCAACAAATGCACAGGTTCTTTTGGATTGCCAGGGATAAATTCACTGTCTGCAAAGCACGTGCATGTACTTAAGTTATGAGTAATCCAGCCTGGCTACAAACATGCTGAATTATAAAGCAGCTCTTGAGAGTTTTCTAAGATTCTCAGGGAGGCACTTGGTGTTGTCCTGTGTTCAAATCTTGCCCAAAGGGGTGGAAGAGAAGCTCAGCCCATTGACTGATCCTGGAGGTCAGAGCTATGGGGTTGTCCCTGCAATGGTATCTTTCCCTGGCAACTCTCCTCTCTGAAACCACTTTATACTATTTTATCTTACAGGTGGAGCTTGACTGACTGTAGCCTTACAGACCTTTATTGTGGTTGGTGCTAAGTTCTCTTGTTTCACTTTTAAAGGTGTAGACTGGAGAATATTCAGAGCACCAGCTCAGTGAGGGGTGCTGACCCCTTAGCTGTGGGTAGCTTTTGGGATGGAGGTGTGTTTTGGTATTATAATGAGATTCTAATGAGTGAAGTTCACCTAAGGGATGGTATTTTGTCAAAAGATGACAGACTGTTGGCCCAGGGTATCAAATATGCAGATTACCAATTTCATAGTTCCTTCAGATCCCATAATTGCCACACAGCCTGGCCGTGGTGTTTCCCCTCTGTTCCACCCTCAATTCAATTTCTTAGAGTTAGCACAAGTTTTCCTGATGTTGCCAATATCTGGGGTTGTCTAGGGGATTACCATGGAACAAACTCATTGCATATTAGATGCATTCCACCCTGCTTCATTGCTGTACCTTTCCTTAAAATGTGACTGTGTGTTTAATTTGGAAGTAACCTCCAATAATTATTCCACACTTTCTCCAGAGTGCATGCTCATCACCCTGGCCACAGTCATTAATTCTGCTGAAAGACATGAAATCTTTAGTGGAAGACTTAACTTGTTATGACAATTCTCTTCACTCAGAGGACAGGTGAGGTCCATGCTGAAGGACTTAGAGGATTTCCTTGCTGTAGCTGGATATTTTATGTTCAGAAGCAAACCTTATCAACAAAGTTAATCAGTCTCCATTGGGGGGGAATTACATATATGGATTTTAATTTCCAGTGTGCCTGCTTTATCTGTATCCATACAGGCATTGCACAAGAAATAATATGGAGACCATTAATATTATGAGACCATTGCTTGGTCAGGAGTTGTTTTGATGGTTTATCTCAGATAGTGACTGCATGGTGTGGTTGCTCTTGGCCAAAAACTTGGCTCTACTGAAGAAAAAGGATTTTGTTCTTTTCAAATGTCCCATGTTGAATTTTCAGACATATCCTTGGTTGAATTTCACTGATGTGATGCTCAACTCTACAGTGGCAAGATACTCTCCCTGTTGTAGAACTGGCTATTAATTGGCACTTGAAAATGTCAGACACATTGATCCATGCCATGCAGACCTTAGAGGTCACTGAATTTGGCTCCAGGCTGTTTTCTCATGAAAACAATCCTTCACCTTCCAGAAGTTTGTTATTCTCAGCCTGTGCTGAGATCATCCCAGCTGAAAAATTTCTGCCAGAATTTATGCTGAATGCTATTTCAGTTCCCCTCATCCTTCAGATCAGTTGTGATGGACTTGTCAGTGTTGGCTGGGCAGATCTCTTTGATGCCTTGACAGCTTTGGAATTGTTGGTAGTTGGAGGACCAGGGCCTGCATGCCAATAATCTGAGATTGCTTTCAGAACCTTTCCATCCTCCTCTCAATATTGCTGTGCTCAGGTGATGGCTGAGCCTGCCAGCTCTTTGGCAAAGAGTGATGAGCTTGAGCTAAGAAAAAAAAAATTCTCCAAACCTTGTTTATCTTTAGAAATTATAGTTAAGCCTGGACTGATCATAAGTTGATGATGCCAGATGTGTTGTCTGACTACACTTAGGATATGCCTTTCTTTCCCAAAGCTTGTAAGAAGGAACTATGCAATATTTCACATACATTTTTTTTTTAATAGAACAGATTGCATATGCATTTACTTGGTGCTATTTAAATTTAAAATTGCTATGTGGATATTCAGGAAACATGCAGATTAAACCAGGCTTCTAAAAATTATCAGCTAGACCAGATGCAAAGGTGTAAGTGCCCTGATGTGTAACCCTTTTCATAGAATCATAGAATAGGCTGGGTTGGAAGGGACCTCAGAGATCATAGAGTCCAACCCTTGATTAACTACCGCTGCAGTTCCCAGCCCATGGCACTGAGTGCCACATCCAGGCTCTTTTTAAACATCTCCAGGGATGGAGAATCCACCCCTTCCCTGGGCAGCCCATTCCAATGGCTGAGCACCCTCTCCAGAAAGAAATTCTTTCTAATGTCCAACCTAAACCTCCCCTGGCACAACTTGAGACCTCTTGTGCCCTCTTGTCTTGCTGAGAGTTGCCTGGGAAAAGAGCCCAACCCCCCCCTGGCTCCAACCTCCTTTCAGGGAGTTGGAGAGAGTGATGAGGTCTCCCCTGAGCCTCCTCTTCTCCAGCCTCAACACCCCCAGCTCCCTCAGCCCTTCCTCACAGGACTTGTGCTGGATCCCTTCACAGCCTCCTTGCTCTTCTCTGGACCTGCTCCAGCACCTCAATCTCCTTCCTGAGCTGAGGGGCCCAGAACTGGACACAGGACTCAAGCTGTGGCCTCCCCAGGGCTGAGCACAGGGGCAGAATCCCTTCCCTGGACCTGCTGGCCACGCTGTTCCTGATCCAGGCCAGGATGCCATTGGCCTTCTTGGCCACCTGGGCACACTGCTGGCTCATGTTCAGCTTCCTGTCAATCCAGACTCCCAGGTCCCTTTCTGCCTGGCTGCTCTCAGCCACTCTGTGCCCAGCCTGGAGCTCCCCATGGGGTTGTTGTGGCCAAAGTGCAGGACCCGGCACTTGGCCTTGTTGAACCTCATCCCGTTGGAATCGGCCCAGCTCTCCAGTCTGTCCAGGTCCCTCTGCAAAACCTACATTGGCAGCAGTAAAGACTGCCCTACCCTCAATTTCTGGGCATCTTTAATTAAAATTTCATCTTGAACTTCTACCCAAACACCCTGGAAAACAAAATCAAGCTTCGTGGGCACTTGGTGGGGAGTTATACTTCCCCACACAGATGTGACTAAATGGCATTTCACTGATGAAAGGGATAAGAATAAACTATAAATAGCTGCTGCTACTCCAAAGGATGGAATAATCTAAAAGCCCCTCTTGTTTTGAGGGACTGCTGGAGCCACTTGTTACTGTATCCTGTTCTCTTGTTTATGTCTTGCTATGATTTTCTCATTTTTTCCCACTTTGGACTGCTGTAGCAAGAGTTCTTGAGAACATTTTTCAAGTTTGAGCTGTTGCTTGCCATTGCACCCTTCTGTTTGCTGTTCCTCCTGCCTATTCCCATCATGCTCCTCTTTTTTTTTTTTTTTTTCCTTTTCTTACTATTTAGGCCACAACAAACAAGATTATAAGTGTTAGAAATAAAACATATGATAAACAAATATGAATGCCTGATTTTAAAATAAACCTCCACAACAGTGGTGTTCAACTTTGAAAGGAAGAGATACATAAGAATAAAAAGTTAATTAAAAGAAGTGGTGTGTTGGTTGTTAGCATGGAGACTGCATAAAGATTTCATATTAGTTCCTCATGAAGTGTATTCTCCTTCTTCATGGAAATAAATTAAAAAAACAGAAAAAAGCAAGAGCAATATAAATTGAATTGAGGGAGGAAAAAAATGTACTTTATAAAAGTGGACGTGATGTATAAACACAGAAGGTGGAAGGGAATGTCATCCCCAGTAAATTAAGTCAGGGGAAAAGAGGAAGCTCAGGAAAGATTTTGAGGAGTATCTTGCTGGACTCATGAAAGTTAATAACTTCTTTGGATGTATTAGAAGCAGGAAGCCTGCCAAAATGAAACCATAATTTGGGTATAAAAAGAGACACTTGGGGAAGATTGATTTGTGATCTGAACTGTAAAAATGAGTAGTAATAAATTTCGGGTACCAGGTAAGGCTCAAAGATGCTAAAAGAATTCTAAAATTAAGCAGTTGACCAGTAGTTGACTACTAATAGTTGCAATGAAGGGATTTCTTAAATTGCCTTCGTTCTCATTTTGAAATTATAAATGGCAAGTGTGTCTCTGCATATTTTTGAGTTGAGCAGCTCTAATTAAATGAGTACCTGTGTCCTTGTCATCCTGATGATCCTGGCCATCCCAGTGTTTCTTCTGCACAGATTCATCCCTCCCTTTGCTCATCTCTGGCTGTGTCAGTGCTGACAAGGAGTCTGCACCTGACTCTGGTTATTTGTTTTGGTCTCATAGGAAGGATTTAGAATCTCTTTGAAGTGTGACTTCTTTCTATGGATGTTCTTTCCAAGGCATGATGGAGCATTTAAGTGTGTGGTTTAGTTAATTCAGTGTTCCCCAATTCCAAAAAAAATCCCCCTTTTGTTGGTACATTGATTAATCACTTATTGGAAGAGATAGCAAGAAACAATAAATGAATGAGATTATGATGTTGAGAATATTAATTGTGGCTTTTGCTTTTGTAAACGTAGTACATTTCCCCTTAGGATCCTCTGTAGTGTGTAAATTAATTTTTAGAAAGGTTAAAGTTACTGATTTTAAGGGCTATAGAGAATGAAGCTGCAATCTGACTAGAGAGAGAATATAATGCAAATTAAAACCTGATGTAAACTGATTTGAAGTTAAGGTTTACTTAACTGACACTAATGAACTGGTGCCAGCACACTGCATTGTCTTTTAGCTGGCAAAGTGCCTGCAGGTTTTTTGCCTAACCAAGAGATCTTTCAAAAGGGAGGTAGTTTGTTTGATCTTCTAATATTAAAAAAAAATTATTTCAGGAGGGAGACTGAAATCTTCCATGTAATTACCAGGGAATATTTATAGCAGCATGGTAGGTTCTTAGCCATTAATAGGAAATCTTTCTACAGCTTCAGCACTGTGCCATAACTAATCTCTGTATGTATATTTTGAAGTGTATGTGTGTGTGTATTTATAAAAAAATGTAATCAGACAGTCTCATCACCCCATCTATGTTTGATGTATAGCAATGAGACAACATTGTGTGAGAATGAATATATTAAAAAAGCTTGACTGTAAATGCTTCCTGACAGGTTGTAACCAAAGTCTTCTGAGATGGCACATGAAGTAAAAGGAAGTTGCTCAGAAGCCACTTAATGCTTCATTCTTTTGCATCATGGTACCATGAGTTTTTATAGAATTATAGAATGGTTTGGGTTGGAAGAGACCTTAAAGATTATCTAGTTCCAACCCCCCTGCATGGGAGGGTTACTCAAAGACCAGATTGCTCAAAACCCCATCCAATTTCATCCAGTTTTGTGTTTTTTTCAGTTGTGTGCTATAGAATGTCAGCACTGTTATGTGCTCTTATTGCTGGGAGTTGTTTATCTGCAACACTTTCCCCTTCTTTTTTGAAAAAAAAAAAAAAAAAAAAATGGTTTTAAATTTAAATTACTAGCAGCAGGATAAAACTCCCTGGGCTGTTTATTTTTTCAAAATCTCTCTCTGGAATTAGTGCTTTCTAGAGACAACTTCACTCAAACTGTTTATTAAAAAAGTGTAATTTATTTTCCTGAAAGACGTGTCTTTCAGACTATGGAGAAAGTGAAGATCTCCAAGAGGAAAAAGCCACAATGCCTATCTATATGTGTTTATCTGTTTCAAATAATGGTCTCCTTGAGATCCTTGTGCTCCTTGAGTAACTGGTTCTGATCCAAAATCAGTAAATTTCTTAATTTTGAAGTTGAACAAAGAAATGAGGCTGAGTAAACAAGCGGAAGTGATTAAAAATAATACGTTTGATTACCACAAAATATGAAGATCAATAGTTTCTTAAGTCATTTGTTGAATGAAAGAAAAATCATTATACTGTGAATTAAATGCTGACTGTTCCAAATGACAGAGGATTATAAAGAAACCTGGAAGTCTTTCACATTTGAGTTACTGCTGTTTAGACATATGTGTTGAAGTACAGACAAAAACTCCAGCCAAAACTACATCAAAATTCTTAGGTAAAACAGAAGAGTGATCATATTGTTAGATTACATTTTCTCCGTTTTTTAATGACAAAACTTTCCTATTAATTTGTTTAAATTCATTCATGAGCAGAATGAATTTTCTGAGCTTTAGCTCATAATTCCTACCTCCATGTGGTTTACTTTGCTTTTTGACCAAGCTTGGTTTGATTAATTGAGGAAAAAGACAAAACTGTTCAAATGAATACAAGTTGCCAAGTTTTTGTTCCAGAAAAAAATATTGATTTGGTGAAGACATTCTATAATTGGCAATATGTAGACATGAAGAATTGGTGCTATATTTTTAAGAGCTAATATTTTTATACTAAAGGAAGCTATTTTAGGAGTAGCTATATTACTGAAATTCAAACAACTTTATATGGCACTTAAGAGACTTTCTGCTGCACTCTTTAGCCTAAATCCAAATGGAATCAAGGTTGCTACTGAAACTAGCATTTTATATGTAAAAAGAAATATTTGGTACCTTGGTGAGCTCCCCATATGGTGTCCATTGATTAATATTCAGTGTCTTAAAAATGATGATGATGATGATCTAGGAGTGATAGTGAAGAAAAGTTTTTACAAAAGGCTGGGAAAGCTCAACTATAAACATATAGTCTGAGAGAGCAGACAGGTTTTTGTTGTAACTTTTCAAACAGCTGTTTAGTTTTTTAAGCAATTTAAATGTTCTTGTCTCAGAAGCACAGGTCTTTTCTCTGTGTATCATTAGAGGAGGCATTTAAACCTTGATTCATGATAATATGCTCTGGCCAAATTCCTGTGACTTGGCATAACATTGTATTGAGAAAAATGTCCTGCAGAAATTAGCATGTAGTTCTTGCCATCTTATGTCTCTGTGCTTCTTCCACCCAAAATATAAAACTGGATGTGTTTAGCAGTTATGCCACAGTAAATTTTTATCAAGCCTCCTTTGCTCAGAAGCATCTTGGCAGCAGTGCTAAACTTCTTTTATTATTTTAGAAGTTATCTGTGCTTAATCTACTTTATGCTAAGGTAGGTCTTCTGGTATTTCTTAATGTGAAAAAATCATTAATACTGTTCTGAGGTTTACATAGTGATTTTTTATGTACAAAATATGTTTTTGTACTATTCAAATTACACAGACATCTGAAGTTCCCAGATACGGTGCAGAGCTAGATACTGAAATTTTAATGGCATATTTCTGAACTTTGACCTCAGCTATGTCAATTTTTCATGAGTTTTTATCTAGAGGTATTTTTGTGCTAGCTGTGAATTTTAAACTGGATGAGACTTAATGTGTGGAGATTTAAAAATAATTGTTAAAAATCTTGTAATAGAAGGCTTGACTATTTAGTCAGTCTCTTGCCATTCTGTCTCTCTGTGGTGGCCATCTTAGAAGCAAAAAAGCATTCTCTTCCATATTTTTTTAATGTTTAAAAGATTATCTCCCTCCCTGCCTGCCTCCCCTTTGCTGCAGAACTAGGAGAAAAACTGATAATTTCTTTTTCAAAGATGAGGTATTACATAGCAAATAACAATCCCCTTGCCTTCACTGGCTTCTTTGTGTGGATGGAGTCACTTTCCTTGATACTGTTCATGATGATCTGTTCAAGAAATTGTGTCTTGTATAGTTTAATTATTTTCTTGTTCTTCCTGCTGTATTCCATGTCAAACTGAATTTTATTAGTTTTAGTCTCCAATGTATTTATTTAGACATTTATTTTCCTTGATTTCTCAGAGAAGCAGGATTCATAAAATATGCTGTCTGCTAGTGCCTTTCCTGTTTCCCCCAAAGAATTGCTTTGGAGTCCATTGACAAAACATGGTGTGGAGAACAAATCAGAAATGTTAATTTTGCTCCAGTTTCATGACACTTGTTTATACATGGGAAAAGTAGGTGCTAACAGTTCCTCAAGGAGGCAAAGAAGAAAAGAGACCATAAATTCTCACTGAACTTGGTCATTTTGGCATCCAGTTGGTCAGGCAGCTTCTCCTGTCCAACTGACCTCATGAATACAGGCAGGAGTCTGAAATGTAGCTGCTCAGGGCAATATAAAAATATTGGTGAGTGCTGAGATTTATTGCAGTAAAGAACATTAAAATGAAACCCCAGCATTCCTTGCATTGCTTTCAAAGCAGCTTGTGCAAGTATCAGATCTCTGAGCAGTTTGAAGTTATGTTTACTCACTCCATGTATTTTTCAGAACAATATTAGAGATGATGTTGGTTTACTAAAACTCTAGAAAATGCTGTCATCTAAAACATATCAGACCTGATGTAATGGAAAAACAGGTGACACTTGCCTGCACATGAGAGGAGACCTGCTCAGTTCTGCTGAATTAACCAACTGAAGTACTGAATTAGTGGATTAATCATGCAAGTCGTGCTGAGGTGCTTCACTGAAATTACTGTCTTGTTTATGGTAGTGAAGAGTGATGTACTCAGTGTACAAATAGGTTGAGTATGCAATAAGACAGTATTCCATCTGCATCTCTCCTAAATGAGAGTGGAGGGACTACCTGAAAGACCTTTGCATATGTGCTGTACTCCAGGGATTAACTTCAAGGCAAGAAGTTTGTAGTGGTTCCTGTCCATGAATACTCAATTTCTACCTCAGCTTTTGTGAGGGTCTTCATGCATTTTGTGGCCTTTAAAAAAATCATCTTTTAGTTGAAAGAATACACTGTCTTGATGGCAGCAGACACTGACTTATGTTTTTCTCTAGTTGTAAGAAGGCTCTCCAAGCAATTTTCTGGCTTTTTGTGAAGGAAAGAGCAATGTTCCTGGGAACAGCAACTACTGTTTCTCATGGTTTTCCTGCTCTCAGGCTGACTTCTCTGTCTTGTTAAGTTCTGGCAGTAAGTTCTCAGGATGTTTGACACTTTGTTCCAGAGAACTGGATTAGACCAGCTGGTTACCACTCCTCAGGGGCTCCAGGTCTCTTCTGACTTCTCCTTTTTGATCATAACAGAATCACAGAATGTCAGGGGCTGAAAGGGACCTTTGAAGATCATAGAGACCAATCCCCCTGCCAGAGCAGGACCAAGGCCAGGGCAGGTCACTCAGAATATTTGTTTTCAAGGGGGAAAAAAAAGCTCAGACACCATTAAAAAGAACCCTGGGCAGTAGTGTTTTCTGTTAAAACTCTGATTCTGGACTTACCACCACAGGACAATTGAAGTCAGAAAGCTTTTGGCTATTTTTTTCCCAGCTTCCTTTTTCAGTATTTTAGCAAGTTGCATAAGGAAACAGAAAGTTGTTTCTCTTCCAGTGAAAGTGACAGATCAGACATAAACTGTTCCCTTTCTTCATTCTACTTTGCTGGAGGTTTTTCTGCAAGGGACACAATGACCAAAACAAGATCAACCAGTTGTTTACTGGAGAACAAGTATTTTTAATATTTGATTTTGTTTTCAATGGGTAGTGACTGAGACTGAATGCAGATATTTAAATATTTTTCAAATATTGAAGTGAAAAGCCATTCAGTTTTAGCAATTGTGTTCCAATTTTCTCTGTTATCTGCCTAGGCATCAAATGCTATTTGTGTGACACTCTGAAATCATGTTTACTGAAGTGCTTAAAAATGTTTCTCTATAACTGACCTGCTTTCTTGGTCTGATTTTTCAATGGGTCCAATTTTGTGAAATATTATTTCACATTATAGTCAAACTAGCAGAAAGACTTTTTTTTTTTTCCCTTTTTTTCACACATTGTAGCTTTCAGTCAGAAATGCTTTCTAACTATCCAACTGGAGCTTTCAGGTCTTTTGTGTTCTCATATGAGAAAAAGGTTTGAAGCAGCTTTGTGACAAACTCAGTGCTTATTGTGTTGACATGAAATAATTAGGCAATAAAATACCAAGAATAGTGGTATACTCACAAATTTTTAAGTTGTCTGAAGCAGCCAAAAAAGGTAAAGGGAACAATTTGGTATGAAATGGGGAAATTGTACTTTGGGGTTATACTAAACAAATTGAGAAGTATGTGACTGAGTGGCAATACTGACTCTGGCTTTGTTCAGCTTTATTTGGTTGCAGCCTTTCTCTGCTCCTGATCTTTCCATGAGTCTGGAGAAAAACTGGGGGTAAAAAAAACCTGAACATAGCTATTCTAGACAAGAAAATAACCCATTACTTCTCACTCAATAATTGAGTGTCTGTACCTACACAAGAGCATCCAGTAGTGTTTCCAGCTGCAGGGCAGGCTTTTAAAGCTGTTGAGGTGAATTCAGAGGTCAGAGGATCAAGTGGTGATTGCTTTCCTGCTGACATGTGTACAAGCATGAAGACACCAGGTGGGTAAAGACATCAAAGAGTAGCTGGTTTTTATCTCATCTTTGCAAAGAGAAAGATAAGTACTGGTGATAACTGTTTCAGTCACAGGTTTCTAAACTATGGGTCAGGAGACTCAGTAGTTAAATAGCTGCTCTCAGGAGGTCTGTGCAGTTTCTGATTTTGTCAAAATATGATGACAGCCAGACAGATGCTGGGAAAATTCTTCTAGAGCTGTTTGAAACTAAGCAGTCTGTAGCAGGCTTTTGGCAACTGTTAGGCTTTGCAGATTTGGCTAAACAGAGAAATTTGTATCATTCATTCATACCTCAGAGGCCAGGTAGAAAAGGTGCTCAGTCAAGGGAGAAAGGCTCCAATATTTGCTTTCAGAAGTGGGTTTTGGGAAGGATCCTGCAGCTCTTGCTCTTTTAAATCATGAATTCTTCTTGATATTCCCTATTGAGGGAGATTCCTTTAGCATCTCACCTGAGATGCAGTGTCAAGAGCAAAGTAAATGGGTACCTGGCTTGGCTGAGGCACATTATAAACTACAGCACCAGCACAGAAAAAATATTTTGTTTCAGCCTTGTCTTTGCAGAAGGGATGCTGGGCTTCTGCTGTGAAATCAAACTGCAACTCTCAAATCCATACAAGAAGTGGCAGCATGTTTACTTTGAATACAACAACTGACAGTGTTTCACACTAGGACATGAAAACTGATTCTTTAGAATGACAGAAGTCTGGTTTCAAGCAGAATTAAATGCATGCTGGACTGTTGTCTTCATCATTCCTTGTGGTTTACCATCTCAGTGGATTCTACTTGTAGTACTTGTACTATGTGCCCTTGCTCACATAGCCTGGCCAGAAGAAGTTTAGATTGGATATTAAGGAAAATTTATTTCCTGGCAAGGTTGTCAGGCAGTCCAAGGAAGCAGTGCAGTCACTGTCCCTGCAGGTGTTAAAAAGCTGTGTAGATGTGGTGCTAAGGGACATGATTTAGTGGTGGACTTGTCAGTGGTCTAGCTTAACAGTTGTATTTAATGATCTTAAAGGATGCTTCCAACCCAAACTATTTGATGATTTCTTGAAATAAGCTGAATGCTGTAGCCTGAAATTTTGATGAAAATACTCAGTCTTGAACCTCTACTACTCCTGGCTGTGCTGCACTGTTCTGAGTGTATGTGTAATTCTAAGAGTGTATTTTTTGGAACATTTTCTCCACCCAAGTAAAATGTGGTGAGTGACTCAAGACTACTCAGTGAAACACAGGCACAAACAAAGCAATTTGTTGTTAACATGGCGAAACTTAATCCAGAAGACCTTGAGAATGTTGATTTACTTTGAAAGACTACTTATGGCCTTAGAAGTTTACAAACTTGATTGATAGTAACCTCATAGTACATAAACATTCACTAATGTTTGTTCTTCATGGCCTAAGACAGTGTTTCAGTTTACAGGGTATATTTCTCTCCTTTTTCTCACTTCTCCCTCTCACAGCTGCTACACAGCACTTTTACCCTTTCTTGAATACACAGCTGATGGGCCCAGATTTGATCAGCAGTTGGGTCCATTTTGGAGTTGGTGGGACCTGGCTCCCTCTGACATGGGGGTTACTCTGAGTCTCTTCTCATAAAAGTGTCAGGGTTTAACACTGCCCTGGCAATTAAACCGAATGACAGATGCTCTCTATTAATCTCTCTCTCCTCCCTGATAAAGAAAGGAGAGAGAATAAGGGAGAGAGACTGATGGGTTGGAAACTAAACCACGCAGCTTTAATGAAACAGTAATGATAAACAGGAAAAATTACTAAATATATACAAATATACAGGAAAATGGATACCACATTCCTCCCCCCTTTCCCCCAATAGCTCTCACGTCGCCACCGAGGCTGCAGGGCAGCCCTGGGAAAGTCCAGGCTGGACTCCTGGGGTCAGCAGCAGTGGGGAGCTGGAGGCAGGAACACACAGATTCAGGCTGGCATGGATCAGGAGCACAGGCAGAGGAAGGGATGGAATCCTCCCAGGATGCCCAAGCAAACAGGGAACGGGTGAAGGAAGGGAGGCAGGAAGGGCAGGCAGCCGGAAGCTGGAAGCAGGAAATCTGGCTTGGCCCTCGTGATCCCTCCAATTTATCCTGAGGATGAGGTATATGGGATGGAATCCTCTGTTTGGTCAATTCTGGCATCTATCTTGTCCGTTCCTCCCCAAAGGAGGGATGCAGGTGGGACCTCTTTATGTTTTCCTCAGAGCTGAGCAGTGTCCTTGGCTCTGCACACCAGTCTCTAGCAGTAACTCTAAACATCAAGTGTTATCAGTCCTAGAAACACACACTGTCTGAGAAACTTGCTGTTAATTTCAGCAAGTGCAGCTACTTACAGGAGACTTAGCTAAAAGCAAAAGTACAAGACAGAAAATCACCTTTATCCTGGCCCAAAGCAGGACAAAAAGCCACCCCAAAGTACCCCTCACTTTCAAAACATTGCTGCATAAGCCAAATCCATTTGTCCAAGCAGGTTTTTTTTGAAAGCAGTATTTGCTATTCTCCCCTTTTCAATTTTATCATTGAAAACTGTTGAGTATTTTGCTATCAGAAGTGTTTTCTAGAAACAGTTTAATTACTGAAGTTATTTTTATAGGTAGCATGGATGTGGAGGAATGTTCACTGTGCTTTAAAACAACATAAGCAAAAACTTTTCAGCTGTCCTGTTCTTCTCTCTGAACACACACTCAGGCTTATTTCTGTTTGCAGGCTCCCTTTTGATCTGAGAAAAATTATTTTCTGCTCAGCACATATCTTTCCAAATGGACATTTTTTTTTCTGGAGATGCAGCTGTATACATTGTTGAAAATAGAATTTATTAAAGGTTATTGAACACAACCCAAATAACACATCTATTGAATGCTCTTGTATTTTTAAGCAAAAACAAAATTTTCTTTCAGGTTGTTACGATTTAGTAGCATAATACAGTACATTTATTTTAAGAATTCTTTAGTTTTAACACAAGGTAACACCACAAGTAATTTGTTTCTCTTTGCCTTTAATATTGTTTCAGTTAATATTTCAGAACTAGGCTTGTTCCCCCCCAAATTCTATTATTAGTAACCTTAACATGCTTGAGGCCAATTGTGTTGGATATGTTGATTTCCTTGATAAATTGTAGAAATTTTTATCTTGACAATGAAAAAAATTAACAAAAAGTAGGTATAGGCTGACACTTCAAAAATTGTGAGAAGTCCAGAAAAGTGCCACTTAATTTTATTTGATGCATCCATTAAGGCTTCTGAAACATACCTCTAAGCACTGTATGCAAACAGTTGGCATTCCATTAGTATTATTTTATATAAATACAAAAAACCAAGTAAAACTTTAGCTTGTGACTTTATCTTAAACTTTTTTTACATGTAAGTATGAAGCTTTTTTTCTAATTTTACTTTAAACAAAATTATTTTCTAGAAAAGAAAGATGTAACACAGAGCTTGGAAAGCTACACAGCAAAATGCCCTGGTACAATGGAATTCATCACTCTTCCAGATGGTTTGAAGTTACCTCCTGTTCCATTCACCAAATTGCCCATTGTGAGGTAAGAATCCAAAATAGTCTTTTTTCCACAGTACCTGTCCAAAGTTAAAGGATACTGGAAGGATGAAGTCTTCTCTGTTTACAAAAGTTGTTCATGCTATCATGGAAAAATATCAAAATGTCATTGTTTTGAGAAGTTTTTAGGGCAAAAATGGAACCTTTGATCAGCAAATACTTTCTCTGTGTGTATATATATATTTTATATATATATGTATGTTCTTTAATTTCAGAAGGAGAGATGGTTTTGGGTGTGGTTTTTTTTTTCATTGGGGGGGTGAGGTTAAGTATAATTCAAGAATTTTTGATACAATCAAAGAAAAATATTTTTTACTTGTTTTGTAGTTGCAGCTGAGATTTAAGTTAGGTGCCTGAGCATACTGAAGCTCCATGAGTTGGATGCTATCTCTGTCCATGGAGTGTGGAACTCAACTGGAACTGATGCCTTTTGTAGCTGTTCCTTTCCAGCTGCTGCATTCTCAAGCTGGCATCTTCACTGTCCTGTTCTAAGTTTTATTTTTTGTGCTTGTGTTTCCAAGGCACATCATACAATCAGTCCTATGAGCAACACCTTGTTGTTGCTATATATTACAGTGGGAAAGTGAGTTGACTGATGTATTGGGGTTGCTTTAGTTTCACAAAAAAAATTTATGTATGGAGTTAAATTAGTCATATTTCTATGACTAATTTAACTGCTGCCCCTGTGCTCAGCCCTGGGGAGGCCACAGCTTGAGTCCTGTGTCCAGTTCTGGGCCCCTCAGCTCAGGAAGGAGATTGAGGTGCTGGAGCAGGTCCAGAGAAGAGCAAGGAGGCTGTGAAGGGATCCAGCACAAGTCCTGTGAGGAAGGGCTGAGGGAGCTGGGGGTGTTGAGGCTGGAGAAGAGGAGGCTCAGGGGAGACCTCATCACTCTCTACAACTCCCTGAAAGGAGGTTGGAGCCAGGGGGGGTTGGGCTCTTTTCCCAGGCAACTCTCAGCAAGACAAGAGGGCACAAGAGGTCTCAAGTTGTGCCAGGGGAGGTTTAGGTTGGACATTAGAAAGAATTTCTTCAGGGAGAGGGTGATCAGACATTGGAATGGGCTGCCCAGGGAAGGGGTGGATTCTCTGTCCCTGGAGATATTTCAAAAGAGCCTGGATGTGGCACTCAGTGCCATGGGCTGGGAACTGCAGCGGGAGTGGATCAAGGGTTGGACTTGATGATCTCTGAGGTTCCTTCCAACCCAGCCAATTCTATGATTCTATGATCTTGGATCATATTGGCAGCCAAGACACAAATGCTTTATAACCTAACTGAGATTTAGAATGGGTTGAATTACTGAAGTATGTGGAGTGCATTGGTTCATTTTCCATGGACCTTAAAGTTGTCCAGTACCAAGTTCAGGTAACTGTCTGTGTTAAATGACTTCCCTGGTCAGTGCATTCTGCAGGCAGGTTCCCACCTACATGCATGAAGGAGGCACATATTTCTTCTTCCAGAAGTTTTTAGACAACAACATTAATGCAACTTTTAACATTATTTTTATTTATTTATTTATTTATTATTTTATTTTTAGAAAGAAAAATGAGGTAGTTTTTAAAAACTGGAATTTTATTCAGCAAACTTCTGTAGACCTTTCTAATACTTCAGTTACATAACTGAGGGGAGATGTTAGAGCAAAAGTTTCCATGAAAAATGATTTGTTCTGAGAGCACAAATGCTGTCAGCCACCGTGCCTCTTGTGGATCTCTATTCTAGGAATAACTTTAATATTATACAATAGAAGCCCCAAACTACCTTACTTAATCTGTGGATAGTATCTCTCTGGCTTGGCTGTCAAATTGATGCAGAAATGTGATGCTGAAGTTCCCTTAGGAGTCTAACCCTTAACTTGTGCTAAAAAAAGCATCATTCTGTTTAGCTGGGAAGTGTTAAATCTGAATTAATCTCAGGTTTTTGCATTTTGGTTAACTTTTAAACCATGGAAGAGATGTATCATACTGCATGGATTCTTGTTCTTCATGCTGAATATTGGGTAGAATTCAGCTCTGGAAGATCAGGGCAATGCTGATTGAATCCTATTTTATGGGTAGGGGCCAGTGAAAACTTTGGCAACAGGATGCCAATATTTCCCATTATTTCATGGGAAAGGCTCTGTTTAAGACAAAACACTGTTTTGCATGCTGAGAGAAGGGGACAAGCAGATTATATTTACTTGTTATTTCTAGGCCTAGCTTTAAGCAGTTGTTGAAAACAGGGGCTGATGTTTTGCCATGGGTGAGGAAGCCAACATCAACATTTTCTAACAGTTAAGAATTGCTGTTTGTTCCCCTCTTTCCTTCTTCTTGTCTTTTGAAAGTTTTATAAAAGCCATGGTGGTAAAAATCCATAATCCAACATAATATTAGTTGTGTCTAAATATAAAACCTGTCCAGCTGGCTAGAAAATAACCATGCTGCAGGCCTGTAGAGCTCTTTGAGCTCATGTTGATCATGTTAATTTTTGAGACATAAATTATAGATGTGTGGAAATAAGGTTTTGATCAATGTTGAATAACCTCAGCTTATGATCCATGTTAGAGCCCTCTAGAAACATACTCATTTACTGATGATGATGGAGACTTCTATTTACTGCTGGTATTTCATGGTCTGCTAATTTTTAATCCATTTAATGGGGCGTGCTTATTTTGGATGCAGACTTCTTAATGAAAATACTGCTGAACTTTGAAATGCCACAGTGAAACTGGGACATAGTTGCACTGCTTCTTTTTCTGTCCCATACCTGTAAAGCAATAGAAGACTTTTGGCAAAATTTTTATATTCCATTACTTGTGTTAACTAGTATTTAATGCCTGGTTGTCCTTTGAGTAAGTTACTTTTTTATACTTTTCCTTTTTTTTGTGTGCGTATCATGTTTTGACTAGATGCTTGGTCTGTTATTGATGTGCTTTAAATATTACCATATTTTAATGTATTTTCTTTTAGCCTTTGAAATGTTGGGGATTTTGACATTTCAAATACTGTAGTGCACTCTGGAAATCACTTTGAATTTTTATTTCTTTTGATAAAGCTTCAGAAATTAAAAAAATGTTGGATTGGAAAGCATTTTATTATAGCATATTATGAATTAATCATCTAGTAATTTTCTCAAATACAAAATAAAAGAAGTTATTGTCTTTTTATTGTAATAGATGGACTATTCCCCTTTTCATAGCTTACCTATGATAAAATTCATTTTCTTATTAATATGTTTAAAAGAAGATTTTTCTCTTCTCCACTGATGTCTTTCAGTTGTCCTTATACTTTTTTGATACATAAAATTTACTTGTTTTTTTTTTTTAATAATTACTTTCATTATCCCTCTAAGCAAGTTTTAATTACAAGGTTTTTAATTAACACAACACTTCCCAAATACAAGGATTTGATCTTCTGGGTAGCTGGTGAAATTATTTTGTGATTCCTAATTGTCACTTATTTGAATTCAGTCAGGTTGGGCTGGGGGCTAGAAAATGTACATCACTGGTGCTTTTCACACAAAAAGCTTTTTTTCCTGTAACTTTAGCAAGTGAATGATGTTAGTTACATCTTGTAAATGATGCAGAACTGTTTCAGCATGTAAAATAATACTTGCTTTTCAAAGAGAAAACACTTGATTTAAAGTTGTTTCAGTGACCTTTATGGCTGAGGATTCAGAATCATGGAATCATAGAATCATAGAATCCTAGGGGTTGGAAGGGACCTGGAAAGATCATCTAGTCCAACCCCCCCTGCCAGAGCAGGGCCCCCTAGAGTACATCCCCTAGGAACGTGTCCAGGTGGGTTTTGAATGTCTCCAGTGAAGGAGACTCCACAACCCCCCTGGGCAGCCTGTTCCAGGGCTCTGTCACCCTTACAGTAAAAAAATTTTTTCTGATATTCAACTTGAACCTCCTATGCTCCAATTTACACCCATTACCCCTTGTCCTATCACTGGTCACCACTGAGAAAAGCCTAACTCCATCTCCCTGACACTCACCCCTTACATATTTGAAAACATTGATGAGGTCACCTCTCAGTCTCCTTTTCTCCAAACTAAAGAGACCCAGCTCCCTCAGCCTTTCCTCATAAAGGAGATGTTCCACTCCCTTAATCATAATAGAATCATGTAGGAAAAGCAACCTGGGAAAGGTTGCTAAGACCATGGAGCCCAAACATGCACATAACACTGACAATTCCACCACTAAACCATGTCCCCAAGTTCAACATCTTCACCTCTTTCAAATACCTCCAGGGATGGGGACTCCACCACTACTCTGGTGTTATGATCCTGCCGACCATGCCAAATGTCACGGTCTGAAGTAACATTAACATTTATTGCTGTTTTGGATACATGAAACAAAGTCCAACTGTAGAAAAGGTTGGGTGCAAGCAGATTTTATGTGGCACTCGACACAGGCAAAATATAGAGCCAGCAAAAGAGGGAGAGAGGAAAAGAAGATATAAGAGAGAGAGGAAAAAGTGGTAAGAAAATGGTAAGAAAGAATGAGAGAGAGAGAGAAGTGGAGAAATAAAGGGTCAGAAAATTGGAAGAGAGAGAGAGAGAGATTCTGAGATTCTTCCAGATGCCAGTCCTCCTCTCTTCCAGCCACTTTACCAGGTACATCATGGTGCCTCCAGGGGCGTCCGAGCATTGAAGGTTGGCCCTCAGGAAAGGGGAGTAGTCTCCACCCAGTCATCAGTTCTTATCTTCTTCCTGGTGCCATCCTTGCTCTGCTTCACCCCCCCCCCCTTAGCCAGGTACTTCTCAAGTAGAATCATAGAATCATAGAATTGGCTGGGTTGGAAGGGACCTCAGAAATCATCAAGTCCAACCCTTGATGCACTAAGTACAATCAAGGTGGCTCAGTCGTGCCTGGAGGGACGTCCCAGCATTGAAGGCTGGTGCTCAGAGAAGAGGAATTGCCTCCACCCAACAGCTCTTATCACATCAAGGTGTCACCCCTGCTCAGCTCTGGCGAGCCTGCTCCTCCACCCTGCCCAGGGCTATTCATTTTAAAATTGCTCCTTTGAGACAGTTGCAAATCAGTGAGGTCAGACTCACACATCTGGGCAGCCTATAATGTTTGCTGTACCTTTCAGTGAAGACATTTTCCCTAGCCAGGAGTCTTAAAGGCTCTTAAAATGTTAAATATCCACTTTCACCAAATATCCACTAATTTATTGCTTGTTCTTATGACCACTGTTTAGTTTTTAATTTCCCATCATCACTGTCATTTATCAGTTCGTTTTTAACGTGACCATCTAAAAATTTTTTTTTTTTTTTCAACAGATCTGTGAAGCTCTTGAACCTCCCGACGAGTCTCCGACCTCACAAGATGAAAAGTCTGCTTGGTCAGAACATGTCAACCAAAAGCCCCTTCATATATTCTCCAATTATTGCACACAGTCGTGGGGAAGAACGAAATAAGAAGATAGGTAAGACTATTTTGCAGTATTTTCTATTGTTTTGTTAAATTAGAAAATCTTTCCTGGTCAAAGAAAACAACCCTGTACCTTATTCTCTTGTATGTGAAATAATCAGATTTTTATCCTGAAGGAGCTTTGTTCTCTGCAGGAGAGGTTCAAATTCAAAAGAGGAAAAATAATGTTTGTTTGCTTGGTTGGTTGGTTGGTTTTTCCCTACAGACAGTTTTTAATATCTTAGTAAAAAAGTGGTAATAATATATATTAAAATTATTGACTAAGCTAGTAAAAGGTAATCCATGTAAGTTATAGATCATCTTATGGTTATGATTTATTTAAGAAATACAGTTAAACCACCTTTTGTTTATTTGGACTGCAAGTGCTCAGCTTGTAGGGAGTATCTTGTCACCTTCAGTTTTAAATGTGAACGTCAGGTACACCTGGTTACCTTTGAGGAATTTGGAAGATAGAGACAATCTTGTGGACTGAAAAGATGCTGATGTGAAATAATCTTTCTGCATTGAACAGTTCTTCAGAACTTAATCTGCTGTTGAACTCACTTCCATAAAGTTCTTGCCTCCTTAAATTAAAAAAAAAAATTAAATAATTTAACCTTGGTAGGGTGGAGTATCTCTAAAGTTGAGCCTTTGTCTCTTTTTGTGAGATATAAACTGAATGTACAGTTTATTACCTGGCCTATTTTTCCTCATTTTCTCTCCTAATTATTTTCACAAGTTACTAAATGATTTGCACTATTACTTAAACCTCCATTTTGTGAACCTCAGAAAAATCTGCATCTGTAGATCCTAGTTTCATCCCCTCCTCCCACAGCATCTCCCAAACTACTTAATGTTCCCCCAGAAAATTAGTGAGAGAAAACTAAGGTTTCCAGCATCTTGCTGGTGAGCATCAGCTCTATGTGAAGTTTTGTTTCCATTATTTAATTGCCTTCTTTTTGTGTTCTTTCATTATCTGGTTGCATTTTATTTCAGTTTTAATTATTCAAGGCAATGTATACTCTGTACCTAGCTCCAAGTATGTAAGCATTTAAGTGTCTGACATTAAGGATGTGTTTAAGTGTGTCTTGACTTGATGTCTGAGTTAATTTTACCAATGTGATGTTGGCACACTGGGTCTCTGGAGCACTATTGCTGTGTTAATGAACACTTCTGGTCCATTATCCATTGTTTTGCCTGTGGTTAAAATCTTGTGTCCCACCATGCACTTGAATGGGATTTGAGCTTGGAAGTTTATAGAGATCTAAATTTAGAACTTAAATACAGCAGTCTGACAGCTCAGCTGATGCTAATGTTTGTTACACTATGATTAGGTAATTCTTGCATTAATTCTGTAATAATTTCATGTAGATTTCCAGTGGGTCCAGGGAGATGTGTGTGAGGTTCAGTTGATGGTGTACAACCCTATGCCTTTTGAACTCCGAGTGGAAAACATGGTATGTATCTTCCTAAATCTTCCCTTTTTATTTTTTTCTGAAAAATTTCCCAGTTGAAATTTCAAATAACATTATTCTCTAAATCAAACACTTCAAAAAGAAACACCCTGAAGCTATTGTAACCTGTTTAACAGGACAGTGCTATCAGTTTTCTCATATTTGTTGGTAGTGAGGGCCTGAAATGGAAATCTCTGCTATTCAGAGTGATAAAATGCTTTACTGTTACTGACCCATAAATCAATTCCATACCTCTGTGCATTGAGTAGAACTCATGCTACATAATTTACAGATACTGGTTTTCATGTAATATTTTAATCTCAAAACCTAATAATTAGTTTATTCTTAGTACTGTAATTTAAAAATTTGCATTTATCCTAGCTTGTCAAGTTCCTATTTTGACTACATTACAAAAATCTGAGGAATTAAAATATTTCTGAGAAGCTTTGGCTTTTAATAGAAGCTTTAGCTTATATCTCCTGTTCCGAAGGATAGATTTTATGTGAAAATATGATAAGCTAAAATGATCAAGAGGGACCAAATAAAAGGCTTAACTACTAGAGAATCATTTAAGGTTAGAAGGATCAAGCTGAAGCCATGTACTGTTTCACTCAACTCTATGATATTAGTTTTGTGGACTGCTTGAAGTCTGTCCTGAAACAAAGTAAATTACTGGGTTTTGGTTTTGTTCCTCTGTGCCAACTAACAGGATTTTTAAAAAAAAATAAATTTATCTCCATTTAAAAAGTTAGAAGTCCTTGAACTACAATCCAACTTAATCTCCACTTAGTCCTAATCCAGTGTTTTCCTTTATGTTAAATATCTTTACCTTTAACATTCTTTAAGGAATAAATCCTGTCTCTGTAGAGCCCATTGTTCTGCTAGGTTAAGTGAATCACTCTATATTTGTTTGCATAGGATTTTTTTTTTTTAATTGATAGATCTTCTGCAGTGGCTACTCAAACAATTTGACCTGAATTAGTGATAACAGACCACATACAGTATAGTGTTTTTCCATGGGGAATGAACATACTCAAAGATTGTGCTTTTAGTGTAATAAAATTTACTCATGGAAGGTAACACACTGGTTTCTTCAGCAGCATTTTATCCAGCCCTCACAGAAATATTCCAAATTTTGGGGAGTGAATAGAGAAAGGAATTGTAAAGCTGTTGATGAGAAAGGACTCTCCACAGGAATTATTTAAGAATATTTTGAATTTAAGAATAGTCTAATTTGTTTTGTGTAAGTAACAATGTAATTATACTTAAACTGAGTTTGGTTAATTCCTCAATGAGGAAATTTCTTGTGAGTGCATTCATACACTGAAGAACACAGAATATAAATATTTGAAAAGATGTGCACTTCATTCCCTGAGCAAATTAGTTGTAGTAGTGTGAATACTTCCTTTTACTGTAACTGTGATAAAGTTATCATTAATACTGAATTTCAGTTTCACTGGGAAGCATAGGAGGCAGCAAACTCAATACAAATAATTGAAGTGATTAACATAATTCTTTGGTCAGTGGTCCCTAAATTGAGTGTTTTGAGAAATTCTGCTTTGTGCTGATGTCACCTCATTGGCAGAAATGAGTTGGTTTTGCTTGGTTTGTCTGTGGTATCAAGTCTGTAGCCATCAAGTTGAGTCAAGTGATTATTCCCCTTGACTTGGCATCTGATAGAAAATGTCATGAGAACCAGGCTAGTTCTGAGCTCCTCTTACAACAGAAATATTGACAAACTCCTGTCAGTCCAGCATTATTACCAAGATGACATGCAGGCTGGACCATGTGACAGATGAGGATGGCTTCAAAGAGCTGCACTCTTCAGTTCACAGAAGAGAAGAACAGTGGCATAATTTCCATTCCTGTGCTCAATCCCAGTATGGGAAGGTGCAGTGAAAATGGAGCCAAACTCCTCTGGGAGGTGCCCAGCACAAGGGTGAGGGTCAGTGAACGTGTTGCACCAATGGAATACACTCCTAATAAAAAAGTCCCTTTTTCCAGTCATGATGGTGATTCACTGGAATTGGTTTCCCATGGCATCTCCATCTTTAGAAATCTTCAGAACTTGAGTGTGTGGAGTAGGGAAAAACCTAAACCACCATCAAAGTTGGTCCTGTTGTAACCAATGGGCTGGGAAAAAGGATCTCTTGCATTTCATTTCAGCCTAAATTGTTCTGATTTTCCAGTCTCCTCTGTAAGCTTTCTAGAATGTGGGAGTAATTACAACTTTATCACAGGAATGTTTTTATTTTAATAATTCAAAGCATTGTTTAATATTTTAAAATGTTTTGGTTTATTATTAACATGTACTCAGTGTCTGCAGTCTCCATGCCCCCTTGATGTCTGATTTCTCATAATATATCACATTCAGGCACACTATTTAGTCTCATGGAATCATTTTCCTAGCAAGAGTCCCCTTTTATGTCATTTAGTGGCAGTTTGATCCTGTTTGTCCCACAACTTTTTTCCTTCTGAGTCAGTGTCTTACCTTTGCAATATGACTTCTGGTTCAAGCTTGTTTCCAATGACTGGCAGTTTTTCTTTGAGTTTTTCATTGCTTTATTCCCTTTGTTCTTTACCCTTTTCAAGGTTCACCATTCATCAACGTGTAACTGTCCTGAAATCCAAAGTGTTATTTTTTTTTTTTTTTTTTTTTTTTTTTTTTTTTTTTTTAATAGTTTTCCTTTTTCCTCATCTTTTAGTTCTATGATTTGTTGTTCTGCTAGCTTACTCTTTCCTGTTAAATGAATGCTGGAAGCATCATTCCCAACTTTAATGGTGAGACTTTTCCTAATGTGTCTTACTGGTTGTTCTGGCTGCAACTTGTGGTGGTGATGATGGTTGCAATGTATTGAGCACCAATTTTTGAGGAGAATGATTCATCATTGAAAAGCTTCTCTGGCTTTCTTCACTATTTGAAGTATTCATGCTAAGTACATGTGGCTTCACTGAAGTATTTCTTTTTAAGTAAAAGAAATTGAATTTCTACACTTGAGACTATGAAGACAAGACTTTGATCAGTGTTGCTCAGATAAGCCCTGTGCTGTCTGAAAAGTTGATGTTCTGACTGTTTTGTTTTATTGTTCTCAAAAGTTCTTTACCCATCTTTGTTGTTTTTACTGTTAATTCCCTGGAATGTGTAGTTCTGACTTGAGACTCCAGATATCATTCTGTCTAGATACTATTCTGTCTTTTTCAAGTTTTTATTTTCTCCATTTCACTAGAAGGCACCTCCATTGAAAGTTGCAATAGTGTTTGTAAAATAGCAATGTTTAATGATGGAATATGGAATGATTAAGTCCAAAAGCTGTGTATTTCAGTCAATAAAGTCAGGTAAGAGAGATCATAGGGGTGATCAGATGCAGTGCTTTAATAACACTTAGCAGGTACCTTAAATCAACAAGGTGAGAGACACAAAAAGGAGCTTTGACTGCAATGGATCAGACAGAATATTTTTCTTATCCTGGTGGTGGAGCCCAGATCTGCAGGAGATGTGATGGGAATATACCACTTTTTTCTCCCAGGAATACTGATTTCTGTACAGGCTTGTTCAGTTATGTGAATGATAGCTTTCATCTCTTGCTGTTTTTCTCTCCAGGAAAAAATGGTCTTCAGATTTCAGGCATTCAGAAAGCCACAGGAATTCTGGGAAACCTCTGATAGATTTATTCTGTACCTTGGGACAAATGTTTAAAGCAATAAATCATTGTACACTTGAGTGAGATCTACTATTAAAATGAAATGCATGTGAAGATGCAGTGTGAAGAAGTCCCCATAGATGTTAACTGCTTCTTCCTCTTTGTTTCACAAGTTCCATTTTAAAGGCAAAAAATGGCCAAAAACCAGCTGAGAAATTTGGAGACAATGTTATTTCTTGAGTGAAAGCATTTCTTCTGCTTTCTGCTGTGGAAAATGTAACTGTGGTTCTAAGAAGGCTGCAGTATTTACACAGTAGGGTAAACTGCATTGAATACCATTGAGAAAATAAAAAATACTTCCCCAAAACAGGAGGTAACGTAGTTTATAGTATTAAAAGCTCATTATTAAAAAAAAAAAAAAAAAGTCTTAGGTCCTCTTCTGTTTGAAGTGTATTTGAAGACAATTGAAGTGTTGTATTTTTATTAATGATGGTATAAGAATAGTTGTTTTGGTAAACTTCAAAACTTGACTCTTAGCCAAGAGTAAAAAAAAACTTTACTCTTACCCAACCTTGATGTTTAAAAGTATAATTTAAAATTTTGCTAAATCTTAATGTATAATCAGTCCATAACTTAGGATCTTGCAAATTGTTTCCATGTACTGCTCTGTAGTGACTTAGTATCTTTTCTTTGCTTCTGCCATCTTGAGAGAATATTTACTTATTGATAGATGACATTTAATTGAAGCTGTGTTGAGGAAGAATGTACACAAAAAAGATGAAGGGGAAGAAGGATAAAAGGGCTCATGTTTGGTGTTTTTTACATCTGCCTAGAATCTTACTACAAATAGTAAGGAAAATTTCCTTTTAAATAAATATTTGACAGTTTTTGTGGAGAGTATTTGATAACATTGTATAAAGTTTGTGCAGCATGAAGACTAACTTTAATGGCAGTGTTACTTTAAAAGAAGAATAATTGCATTTTAGGGTTTGTAAGTAAAGCTTAAAAAAACCAGTTACATACTTTGTGTTAACTGCATCCCCAAGTGTTGCCATTTACATACAACTTGTTTTGTTTCTCTAAAACTAAATTGAGGTTTGACATGACTGATAGACATGCTATGATAATAACATACATATATTCACTCCAAGACAGTTTAAATTGTTTTATAAGAATACAAGGAAGTGTAGAATTGATTTTTTGTGCATGTGATTGTTACTCTATTCCCTTGAGGAAACTTTGAACACAGGTTAACCTCTCCTATAAGGTCAGAAAGAGCAGTGATTACTAAGTAGTATCACTTGAAAGAAGGTACAAGACTCAAAAGAGAAGAAATCTATCCGTTATTTCCTTTTATTTTTTGTTGTGTGTTATGAGTTGATAAAGGGTATGACAGTACTTCAGCCTTGATTTGATTGTCACTGTTAAAATAAAAATTTTTAGGCACCAGAGGGCAATGTTGGGCAAATATTGCTGAATTCTGCTATCCAGCAAAGAGCTATACTGAAAATGTTCAGATATTCTAGGTTTGTTGTTGTCTTTTAAAACTTATTTGTGTGGGTTAAGTCTGAAGGATAAGTATCTTGAGTTCAGTTTATGTCTGGAACTCTGAAGCAAGCTGAGCTTTATGTTGTTCTGTTGTTCTGTGGTTTGTTGGTTTTGTTATTTTTTCTGTTTCAATGAGTTTTTTACGTTTTCTTAATATCTTTACTTTTAAAAAACTCAAAGTTTTACTGAATAGTAAAACTGTCATAGTCAGAGAAATGAATGCTGTATTCTCTTTCCTGTGATAATACTCTGGAGTCTCTTTTATTTCTTGTCCAGGCATAGTATGTGCTTAGTGCAGGTGTTTTGGCATTTCCATTGCATTTTTTCTGTATAAAAGCTCCTGCTTTTCATGGGTTTTGTTGTTAAAGAAGAAACTGAGAATTTATTCTTAAGGGATTATAAGAAAAATACATTGTGCTGAGAACTTGGTTTGCTTTAGCAGTGATCTGTGATCCATATGCCAGGTTTGTGATCAGCATGACCCAAGGGTGTAATTTTGATATAATTAACTTTAGGGACTAGGGAGCAATGTAAGCATTTTTTTCTCTTTATCTACTGTCATTAAATAATTTTACTAGTAGCAATTTCTTTTACTAGTAAGTCTTCCCTCTTTTCCAAAAGCCATGTATATTTTTGGTGGTTGTGCTCCAGATGCATTCGTGTGCCTTTTTCTCTATTACTGTCTATTTATCTTGACTTCGATCTGGATTTTGTTTGTTGTTAACATACTCACTTTAAATCTTTTGGTGAGGAAGATTCTTTTTCTGACAGCTGGGTTGTGGTCATTGCCTTTCCTGAGCCTTGACCATTAGTCTTTAAAAATATTACCACTGGTTTATTTAATTTTTCTCACCCATTTTCCCCCCCACAACTGTGATCTTTAGGTTTTTTCAGGATTATTTGGCTTTGATTCATTCCAGGCCTTAATTACCTGCAATGAGGGAACTCATTGGTGTCATTTGGCAATTTTCAGGTGAATGGCAGCCTCCTCTATATGTTCACTCGTGGCTCCTTTAGATGCATTTTTCTGCATTGTGCTGGCTTTTCACTCCCTCTTGAGGTTATTTTTTGACTTTACAGAACCCTGAAAGTCTTTCAGAGAATATCTTCCCATTCATCCCCTCAATCCAGCTGGATGGGGGAGTATGTCTGATGGCTGGGATGGGGGACTAATTGATATTTAATAAGAGAATTTTATTGGAGTGTTAAATGGGTCAGTGAGGGGAATTACAGTGGTTCCCCCAGTCCCATCCCTTACAGAGTGTGATGAAGACTGAGGCTAAATCAGTATTAAAGTGTGAATGCCCATTCCATTTCTGCAGGGTGAATCCTACTGGAAGGATTCATTCTGAGTCACATGAAATCCATGGTGTTGCATCAGAGCTAAAATTGTTTTGCATTGTCTTGGTACAGCAATAATGATTTTGAGCTCTGTGTTAAAAAATACTGCAAGGAAATATCACCAAGAGAGCAAACAAGAGCTGCTTAAGCTCCAGCTCCATAAACTTAATTATTTGAAAAGCAGTGACCAACCTTGCAGAAATAAACAAAATGCCAGTGTTCTTTTAGACTGGGTGATGGGAAGACAGAATTAGTTTTTACTTTTTTTTGTTGTTGTTGATTGCTTCTGACAGCTGAAGTTTCCATATGAAACTGGGGGAAAACAAGAATTCAATAGAAATGAGGGTTTGACACAGTGTTTTCTTATAACTCAAGTGAAATGATGAAATTGAATTTTGTGCAATATCAGAGTTTTCTAACGTATCATTTCATAAAACAGGAGAAGCTTTGATTGAATTAGCTGCTGCCTCTACAGTGTCAAGTCTACAAAGAAGCAACTGCTGGAACAAAGGATTTTTTTCATCTCCTGGATACATTATAGTTGTCTTGATGACTTAGAAAAGATATCAGAAGCCTGACAAACCTGTTCAGTTTGCTTTCTTAAGCTTCTGGTATTTTTAGGAGTTTGTTGTTAAACATCTTACCTGCAAAGCAAATCAAGCCATTAAAACTTAATATGCATGACAGGTCAAGTTTTTGTCATTGCCTGGGTAATCTGGTGGTGCCATTTGCATTTTTTTTTAGTACTTGTTATAGGAGTATCAATTTTCTTAATTTCTAATTGAGAATGAGAAATAGAAGAGGGCTAGACTGCCTTTTATGGCTGACATGAGCATTAAAGGTGCACCACTCAAACACTAATTGAATTAAAAACTAAGCAAACACAGATGTTTCCAAAGGAAAGCAGTGCTGGTATTCTGACCTTGTGCATATAACATTGTTATTTCTTAAACTGCTTTTTCAGTCTTCAGTCTCTTTTTCATTTTCTGTGGCTCCATGCATGAGCATCTGTCTTAAAAAAAAAAAAAAAAAAAAAAAAAGTATCTAACTCCTTCCTAGAGTTATGAGTTCCTGTGAAACTTCCTCATGGAGCTGAAGTTTAATGTAGTTATACTTGCATTAATTAATGGAGATATCTGTATGATATCTGTATAAAAAAAAAAAAAAAAGCTGCTGGTAGCTTAGACTTATGTTCTTTACAACCTTACATTTCTTACTTGTACCAGTACATTCTGTGTTCAGGCATCTTAATTCATTAACCAAGTTTTCAAAAAAACAACCAACCTACTCTACTAAAGACAGTAATGCTGTGTTTAAAACTTTAAGTATTTGTTATGCTTTATTTCTTATTTTGTCCCATGCTTTAAGTTTAGGATGCTAAGAGATTTATCTGACGTACACTAAGGAAGAAAACCATATAATATAAGTACTTAGCTTGCTATGGAGGATCACCTTGGCAAAGTGAATGCCTTATTCCAGTGCACTGTGGTGTTTAGGTTGGATAGTAAAGCTAGGCTTGCATTAATATCTTTAAAAAAAAAATTAAATTATCCCATTTTCTGTCCAGAACTTCAATTAAACCTAAGCAAGAATCATTATTAATGTTCAAGTTCCACTGTCAAAAATATAAGCAAATACCATAAGTAAGGTCACAGGTATAAGACATGCAGGTACAAAATGACATCATGCCCATCATATCACTCAGTGTTTTTACTCTGCTTGGGTTCCAGTGTTTATTATTTTTCATATGTACTTCCTACCTCAGATCCTGAAACAGATTCCACTCTTGGCTACAAACCTTGCCATAATGTGAGCAAATAGAAATAAATCATAAGAGTTGGGGTGATGTACTGCAAGGGATTAAAACTTAAGTATCTGTTATAAAAATGTAAAAGTATATAATTGATTTATATATAATTTATATACTTTTTCAGGGTCTTTTGACAACAGGAGTAGAATTTGAATCTCTTCCTGCAGCTCTGTCTCTACCTGCAGAATCTGGTCTCTACCCAGTAACTCTTGTTGGTGTTCCTCAAACCACTGGACAGATCACAGTCAATGGTAAGGGATGTCTTTGGTCATTCTCTTCCTAGCAAAACAACCCTGTGTTTTACATCTCTGTGAAGAGTTTATGACACATTTTATATATATAAATTTATTTATATATTTATATATATATCTAACACATATATATATTTTATATTATATATATATTATATAATAATATTATATGTATATTTAACACATATATATATTTTATATTATATATTTGCCCGTCTGAATTTTCCTCAGTATGTAAAAGAAAAAGCAAAATGAAAAAAGGCATCTCTTTGCTATAAGACTGTAGAAGAAACATAGCCTGAAAAATGTCTCAATTTCAACTGTTAATGGACACATATTTACAATATTTCACTTATGGGAGCAAAAGGATAATGATCTCAAGCTCCCCTTTATTAACCCTACCATTTGGAAAGCTTCTGAGGATTACTTAAATTTTTCATGAGAATGCAGAAGATAATCTTGTGGTTTGGTTTTCTTAATTAATAGCATTCATGTAAGATTACAGAAACTTTTGCAGATTGCTCATGTAGAAACAATTTGGCCAACGTGTGTAGTCTGTTGCAGTCAAGATAACATTTCATTAATGAGCCTAAATAGAGCTGTTTTTGTAGTAAGTACAGAGATTTAAAGGCTTTGTGTAGAAGACAAGCAGATCAGTCTCCTAGAAAAGGAAATGTATGTGAAGATGATAGATTTAACAAACAGAAGAACTGAATAGTTTCACTACACACAATTTCAGGTACATGTTCCTGGAATAATACAGAGTTAGAGGAAAAGAACCATTTCAATAAAGTTAACACCAAAAGAAGAAAGGCCTTGAGTTGGAAGAAGCTGTTCAAAAAAGTGCTTTTCTGGCTGCTCATAATTCCTAATTTATTTTTTTTTTTTTTTTTTTTTTTTTTTAATTTTCCAGAAAGCATTTCAGTAAATGCAGAATAGCATCAAAGCATTCAGAACATTTGTGCTGAAGTTGTCCACTTTTAGTTTCACATACTAAAAATACACTGGAAGCAGAGGAGTAGATTTATATATTTGGCATCTTTGTGTAAATGTATCACATTTTCCTTCAGATATAGCTTGTATATACTGCCTGATGAGGAATGCTGTGGAGATATTTTTGTTCTAAATTGAACTTTTGGAGAATAAGCTCTGGTCTTTTACAGCACGTGTCTGTGTGTGCATGCTTATATAATTTTTCTAATTTATTTCCTTTAGGATTCTTTTTTCCTTATCTTTTGCATACAGTTGGGACTCTTTCTTAAGAATTTTTTGAGGAAAAAGGGAACTGTTGACATATTTTGAAGGGTAACAAGTTTTTTTATGCACCAGTGGATTAGGTGATGTATAAAATGGTAGTTTCTATATCATGACTTGATACTGATCTTGTAAAGCATTCTACAGAACTTACCATAATACATGGTAAATTCACAGTGTGTTTTTATCTATTTGTTTTATGTGCCACAGATAAAAAGATGTACATGTGTATTGTTTGCTTGTTGTGTAGTTACTAATTTTAATATTTAGGGAATTTGAAAACCTTTTATGTATTTTGTGTTCTAAGAAGATTGCCCTGTGAAGAAGGTGGTGTTTTCTATAGCAGAAATATTGGCAGAAATATTAACAGAAATATCTGAATAGTAATCTTAGTACTTTAATAGCTCTCAGAAAGATGAAAGATGCACAACATAATGTTTTTTTTTTCTGCAAATCAGGTTACCATACTACAGTTTTTGGAGTCTTCAGTGATTGCCTTCTGGACAACCTGCCAGGAGTGAAGACCAATGGCTGTACTGTTGAAGTCATTCCAGCTTTGCCAAGGGTGCAGATCAGTACCTCCCTTCCAAGGTGAGAAACAAAATTAAATTCTGGTTTTATTTGGTCATATTTAAATGTTAGTCACACATGGAATAAAAACTCCTTCCTGTGAGTATATAATCAGTGTTTAGTAAAACAAGACAAACTAGATCTGTGCTATTTGCTTTAGAAATCTGAGTTTTTTTGTTCTACTCCTTGAAACCCTGGAATTTCATAGAAATCTTACCAACATTTAATGTTGGGCTCTGTTCATGAGGGAGTCTTTTCCTGACAAAGCACATTAGTTTTTATAGCTGATTTTCTTTGGAACCTTCTACTGGAGCTGAGCTGACTTTTAATAATTATTTTAAAATTTATTTTTATAAATTTATATATAATACATATAGTTATGTAATATATATAAACATGTAATATTTATAAATTTAAATATTTTAAAAATATTATTATTAATAAATATATCATAAAATATACAATATAAATATAAATATACATATTTATATATATTATATATTTATAGATAATATAAATATAAATATATAAATATATATTTTATATATTTATTTATTTTATATATATTTATTATACATATATATTATATATAAATATAAATAATATAAAATATATATTATATAATAACAATAGTAATGATAATAATGATAATAATGATAATAACAACAACAACAACAATAACAATAATAATAATAATAATAATAATCATAATAATAATATTCCACCAAATTCATTTTTTTTTTTAAGTATTTGAGATAATCTTGATACCATATGAATTTCCTTATTCCTTTGCAGGGCAAACTGCTGGTATGTAGGAAAAGGTTTGTGTGAAAGTTTAACTAATACATAACTGGTTTTAATTTCTTCAACAGTTGATTGAGCTAATAGTAATTCTGGTGTGATAGTCATTATAAGCAAGAATCATTCTATGCCTTTCCAGGCATGCCATAGTATCTTGTTAGAACTGTGAATTTTTTTTTAAGTTATCTGTGTTGCAGAAGGTCAATTTAAGAAGCTTGATTAAGCAGAAGCTAGGAGAGAATCATAGGATCACTTGGGTTGGAAAAAACCCATAAGGTAGAGTCTAACCATGAACCTAACACTGCCAAGTTGACCACTAAATCATGTACCTAAGCACCTCTAGAGATGGTGACTCCACCACTTCCCTGGGCAGCCTGTTCCAGTGCCTGAAAAGCCTTTCAGTAAGGAATTTTTTCCTAATATCCAATCTCAACCTTCCACTAGCACAACTTGAGGCCATTTCCTCTTGTCCTGTAACTTGTTACATGGGAGAAGAAACTCAACCTCCTTTCAGGTAGTTGTAGAGAGGAAAAAGACCCAGTTGCAGAGCCTGAGCTTGTCAAACTTCAAACAATTGCTCTTGACCCATTGATCCAGGCTCTCCAGATTCCTCTGGAAAGCTCCAGATCTGCATGAGCTTTCCTACTCTCGTGAGGATCAGCACTCCCTCTCAGTTTGGTGTCATCTGCAAACTTGCTGAGGGTGCAGTCATAAAACTTGCTGTGAGTTGAGAATGACTTTATTGGTGTTTGTCATTACATGTATTTACATATATGCTTGTGCCTAAATTTCTCTCATGGAGTATATAAAGATATTCTAGTGAGTAAAACAATCCTAATGGAAAAGCTGATAAAGTAGGAAAATTGAGGGAAGAAAAGGACAAATTTATAATTAAAATTGGAGAAGACTTCTCATATGGAAAAATATCAGTCATTTCCACAAGACTCAGAAATTTTTGAGGTTGCATGCCAGTGTGTCAGATGCTGCAGGTTGCTTTCTTGATGAGTATTCCTAATATCCTGAAATACTGTAATGCTCAAGATCATGTTTACAGGCAAAGAGGAAACACACTTTATGCAGAAAACCAAGAATTTCCTACTTGTGTCTAAATGATTCCTGTATGAGACTGTTATTAGTCCAGATGCAATTATTACCGAAGAAGGAAAAACGAGCAGAAAATGCTCTGTGCAGAAGAATTGATCTTTGTAATATACTTAAAATTGCTAATACACACACTTCAGATTTTCTACCTCTTCTCCTGGTCTGCTCACCCTCCCACTTCTCCTCCTGAGCCCTGTGATTGGCCTTTTCAGGCTGGTGGCACAGCAAATTCTCAGCATCTGGAGGCATTCACCGAGACGAATACGATGTTGAAGGACTGGGTTGTTTTTTTCACTCTAGAAAACATTCAAAGCCATTTTTGTTTGCTGATTCATTTTTACAGCTTGTTTTTTCTTCAATAAACCTTGCATCCAAATTTAATGGAGGTGTTTTTTTGTGTGTGTGTGTATTAGGTCCTTGTTTTGTTACCCCTGAAAGCTTCTGTCTCAGCTCCACGCCTGCATTTCTGAGACTGCTACTGAACTGTGAGGTCTCCAGTGCTCAGTGTGTGCCCCATTTCTTACCAGCCCAGCCCAGTACTACTTTTTGCTGCATCCTTTATCTCCAGTTCACAGTGCCTCTCCTGTTTTACCAGACCTTTGTTTCTCTACACTGTCACTGTGCTAGTCATAAGTGTCTCATTCTACCTGGAACAGTCACTCCTTTCTACTATCTATAGGAAACTATATGCCAAGTTAACAAATAAATAACAGAAATAAATTATGTGTAGCATTCAGGTCAGAAGAATTACTGCTACAGTAAGTCAAACTGAAGTTGCAGGCAAGTCAGGACAAATTCAGAGCATGCACTGAATCAGAGATCAGTTTGTGCTGCCAGTGACCTTTAAGATCACCTTGTCCAACCCTGCTGCCATAGGCAGAAGCATCTTTCACCAGATCAGGTTGCTCAAAGCCCCATCCAATCTGGCCTTGAAGACTTCCAGTGATGGGGCATCCACAGCTCTTTGGAAAACATGCTCCATTATCTCACCCCCTGCATCATAAAAAAAAAATTTCTTCCTTTTATCCAATCTAAACCAACCCTTTTTCAGTTTATAACTGTTACCCCCTGTCCTGTCACTACAGGCCTTGGTAAAAACAGTTTTCCTCTTTCTTACGAGCTTACTTTAAATATCAAAAAGCTACATAAGGTCTCTAAAGAGCTCTCTCCAGATTTTTTTTTGGGGGGAGGGAGGATTCCAGCTCTCTGACCATTTACGTGGCCCTCCTCTGGACCTGCTTTAACAGGTCCATGTCCTTCTTGTGCTGAGGACTCCAGAGCTGGATGCAGTACTCCAGGTGTGGGGTCTCAACAGAGTGGAGCAGAGAAAGAATCCCCTCCCTTGACCTCCTGGCCATGCTTCTTTTTGTAGTCCAGGACAAAGTTGGCTTTCTTGGCAGATTGCTGCCTCATGTGTGATTTTTCATCTACCAATATCCCCATGACAAGCTTCAGTCCTTAGGTCTTTCAAGTTCAGAGCAAAGCTGGTGACTCTACAGTGCTGACACAAGATTTGAGGTGTTTTTTAATTTAAGAAGCTGTATTGCAGTCAAGAATATGAAGGCTGAATCAGCTTCAGCTCATGTTTCAGATCTACATTTTTACAGTACTATCCCTTCTTTTCCTGTCACTCCCAATGCCTGAAATTCAGAGTGCTGCAATTGTAATGAGGCCTGACATTAATTTTAAATTATATAAAAAAAATAAATCTGTGTTTTAAGTACTTGTTGTATTCTGATGCATTCTGAGTGACTAAAATCTGCTCCTGTTTTGTGGAGAGCTTCTTATCTTGTACTAAGGAAAGATATGATAGAAAGGAGGGGTAGCAGTAATACCTGCCAAAACAAGTTACTGAATCTGGGTTTAGCAACATATTTCTTGGTAATTAATCTCAGTGGCTTTTGCCCTTGTACACTTGATCCCTTCTGAACACATAGCATCAACATGAAAAATACAGTCAGAAATCAAACCTCTGCCCATCTGTTGTGTTCTGCAATCCCCCTTCCCTCCTTTCTGTTCTGAAGAGTTCATTTATATTCAATATTTCACCTTTCATGTAGTGAATTTTTTTCAGAATCCCTTCCCATGAAGTTTATGCTGTCCACTAAAACTGCATTGTCTCAGGTCCCATATTACTTCTTCCTAGTCAAGGTCAAGGTTAATGCTCAGTTCTCCTTTATCCATGATGTTTTGTCATAGGACTGGGCATCTCTGGGCATCACTACAGGAATTGACTGGTTTGACATATTTCTTACTTTCAAATGAAGCACTTGTTAGTCATTTACATAAATTCTCATATTTGTGACACTTTAGATATCCATGCATTTTCTCAAGCACATGTAACAATTCTTATTTCATCTCTGTTATTTTTACAATGTACTGCTTTGCAAAGTATATCTTATCTTTCAAATATTGTTTATGATCCCTTAAGAAAACTGTTTCTGAGTGAACAGCTGTGAAAAACAGTGCTGCTTAGCTATCATTAAAGGTGTTTCTCTCTTCATCTGCATACACTCTATTTTGGTGGAGTTTGGGAATGCCTCAAAGTGTAAGGTAATGTATCATTGCTTCTGAATACAAAGGTTTCAGCTCTTCTGAGGTTTCTTTTACCAGTTAACTTCTTGTCATTTTTTAAATTTTTATTGGGTTGATCAGAGTGCAGAATAAGCTTGAGGATCTTGCAGAGGACTCTCACCCTGGTTTCTCCTATTCACCACTCCCCTTCTTATTTTCCTTAATTATATTTGTTATTATTCATGTTTTTCATTCAGTTCTTGGTAATCATGGGTACCCAACCTTAGTGTTCAAATTCTTGGTAGATCAGATACTACTTTTTTCTTTTTTCCTCATTCGAATGACCTCCTCTTGCTTTTGTTCTCTTTTCACTTCCTTAGTTTATTTACAACTTTTTACCAGCTTTCACAGTTTGTTACATTTTATATTGTTTGAACTCCTACTTGTCTTGTGCATAAAAAACTAACGTATGCCCTCAGTGGTTATTAAATATTACCCTGGCTAAAATGAGAATGGAAAATGGTGTCTAATATCTTCAGGATTGCAGATGAGTAATTTCTGAGTCTTCAAAGAATAATTAAGAGTATATAGTGACTTGGATAGGATTTTAAGATCATTATCATAATACTTTGGTTGTTTGTCATGTTTTGTAGGTCTGCTCATACACTTCAGCCTTCCTCAGGAGATGAAATCTCCACTAATGTGTCTGTTCAGCTTTATAATGGAGAGACCCAACAGCTTATCATTAAGTTAGAAAATATTGGAACAGAACCATTGGAGAAACTGGAGGTCACAGCAAAAACAGTCAACACTAAGGGTATGTGTGCTGGTTTATATTTAAGAATAATAATGATCACTTTTTTCCTTTTAAAAGGGGGGCTAGCATTGTTATTCTTATGTAGAAAGAAAATGAAAGAAATTGTAGAACCATTGGCATGTTGAAAGAATCAACTGTGTTTTGGAAATCTGGATTTCATCGTAGTTACCAGGAAAAAGAATCCTGAGGCAATAACTAGGAAAAAGCAAGAATCTTGGGTCTAAATTATTTTCTCCTTATGTCTAAATAAACTGATTAGTTAATTAAATAAATTACCATTAGCAGTAATTTTGTCCTACTTGAGGTAGTGAAACTAAATAAGCCTACTTACAACTCACTCAGGGAGCAATAAGAAAAAAATGGGATAAAACCTCTATAAATCAAAACAACAAATAAAATAAGCTACTGTGAGTTAAAAGAATAATTGAAAGTATGGAAGAAAGACAATACATCTCTTGCTTCCAGTTATTTCTCCAAAAATACTTTGTACTATTAAAAAGTATCCTGATAGGTGAATTTTGCTTTTGTTTTGTGATGTGTTTTCTCATTTTTTTGTTTGTCCTTTGAGGCATCGTTATGAAAATTATATTAACAAAAGAACTACAGGTGGCAAGTAAGATATGCTTACAATAAAATAGTTTATTTTATTGCAGGTTTTATTCTGTCAGTGCCAGAGTATTAAAATGCAATATGATAGCTCCTGATTTTTGTTGATTTCAGTTTTGGAGCTTGTGATTTTTTTTTTCCAAGAGTATCCTTCTCTCTGCAGCCTGAGAGAATAGGAGTTGCCAATCATCTAAGAACAGATTTTCTGAGACTTGTTACCAAGGACAATTTTAGAAGCTGAAACCTATGATGACTTTTTATTAGTTAATTAATTCCTGTATGGTCCTATTGTACCATACTGCTGTGTGTATGTGATGGAAAGAACAAATACAGCATGTGAAATAAATGGTGAAATTCATATACTGAAATATATTAAATGGTGGAAATATGGGCCTCTGAGTCAGATGTTAATCAGACTCTTAGCAAATAACATCACCCAGTTAGCTGGCTTAGCATTTTGAAAAAGAGACCTGTCAATTCTGAAATAATTATCTCAGTTACAACTTTGGTTAAAAACAATGGGGAAAAAGGAGGAAAATTAATACACTCAGCTGTCAGTTCACTAAACCTTGAATTTTACTTCATCTTTCATTTTCATTCTCTATGGAAACTGTCTACAGTGAACTCTCGTTGTGTATTTTACAGTCTTTTGTATGTTAAGCATAGTAATAATTGTTTTTATTCCAAAAAAAGGAAAATATCTGATGAGTAATTTAAGCATTTTGGAAAAACAGAAATGAGACTGAGTTTGGAGAGGCTATGAATTATATTTGTTTTGGGAGTGTGAGAACCATGCTGTCTGGAGAAGTAGGAGTATGCTTGGGCAGGAACCTCTGGAAATCACAGAATTATTGAGCCTGGGAAAGACCTCTGAGCTCATCAAGTCCAGCCTGTGATCCACCACTACCACACTGGCTACACCATGGCATTAAATGCCACATCCAACCTTTCCTTCAACACCTCCAGGGATGGTGACTCCACCGTGTCCCTGGGCAGTCCATTCCAATGCCCTGATCGCTCTCTCCATGGGGAATTGGTTCCTGATATCCAACCCAAACCTCCCCTGGCACAGCTTCAGGCCATGCCCTCTTCTCCTGTCTCTTGCTGCCTGGGAGAAGAGCCCAATCCTCACCTGACTACAACATCAGGGAGCTGTAGAGAGTGATAAGGTCCCCCCTGAGTCTCCTCCAGGTTAAACAACCAAAGCTCCCTCAGCAGTAAGACTTTCCCCTTTCTCCCTTCCCCAGCCTCGTTGCTTTCCTCTGGACCCATTCCAGCACCTCAATGTCCTTTTTGAAGTGGTGGTCCCAGAACTGGACACGCTACTTAATGATTTACATAAGGGGATGAGTCCACAATTAGCAAATACACAGATGACACCAAGTTGGAAGGCAGGAGGGCTCTGCAGAGGGACCTGGACAGACTGGAGAGTTGGGCTGATTCCAATGGGATGAGGCTCAACAAGGCCAAGTGCCGGGTCCTGCACTTTGGCCACAACAACCCCATGGGGAGCTCCAGGCTGGGCACAGAGTGGCTGAGAGCAGCCAGGCAGAAAGGGACCTGGGAGTCTGGATTGACAGGAAGCTGAACATGAGCCAGCAGTGTGCCCAGGTGGCCAAGAAGGCCAATGGCATCCTGGCCTGGATCAGGAACAGCGTGGCCAGCAGGTCCAGGGAAGGGATTCTGCCCCTGTGCTCAGCCCTGGTGAGGCCACAGCTTGAGTCCTGTGTCCATTTCTGGGCCCCTCAGCTCAGGAAGGAGATTGAGGTGCTGGAGCAGGTCCAGAGAAGAGCAAGGAGGCTGTGAAGGGATCCAGCACAAGTCCTGTGAGGAAGGGCTGAGGGAGCTGGGGGTGTTGAGGCTGGAGAAGAGGAGGCTCAGGGGAGACCTCATCACTCTCTACAACTCCCTGAAAGGAGGTTGGAGCTAAGTGGGGGGGTCAGGCTCTGCTCCCAAGCAGCTACCAGTAAGACAAGAGGGCATGGGCTTAAGCTCTGCCAGGGGAGGTTTAGGTTGGATATTAGGAAGAAATTCTTTCCAGAGAGGGTGATCAGGCATTGGAATGGGCTGCCCAGGGAGGTGGTGGATTCTCTGTCCCTGGAGGTTTTTAAGAAGAGATTGGATGTGGCACTCAGTGCCATGGGCTGGGATCCACAGTGGAAGTGGATCAAGGGTTGGACTTTATGACCTCAGAGGTTCCTTTCCAGCCTGGCTGATTCTGTGTGATTCGGTGTACTCAAAGTGAGGCCTCCCCAGTTCTTAATACAAGGGGAGAATTACATCCCTAGTCTTGCTGGCCACACTATTCCTGAGAATTGTCTCATCCAGTCTTTTGAAAGCTTTTTGCTTAGGTTATCCAAAGTCCTGTCAAGCGCAGTCTTCAGTTTCTTGCATTGTCTCACATCAGTGAAATACAGTGCTGTCTATAGTACTGCTTGCTTGAGTTGAACCATGCCATTGGAGTAAAATAAATGCTTAAAAAGTAGGACTTTTGACATGACTGTGTGCTATGAGTACAGTATGGAGCACTGGTAAAAGAACTAATTGTTCACATTAAGCAGGTAGTAATTATGTTATTTCAAATGGGTTTGCATGTAGGTGTTGGAGAGACTTTTGCCTCTTGGATGGATTCTCTTCTATTTTAGTCCATTTAGTGGACTCACAGTATAGTGCAACATGCAATGTGGGATTCTGGTGACCAATGCAGAACCAAAGACTTGTTTGACCAGCAGCTGAGTTTGGTCACTGATATGTGACTATATGCATGGAAATAATGTGGGTACAGCACCAAACCATCTCCAACAGCAACCTCGACTTTTAACTTGGTATTACATAGCAACTTGATGTAGTGAAATGAGGCAATCAGGTGTCACTAATTGCCAGGTAGTGGGCATGAGCTTGTGTTTCAAGTTTCACCTTTTATTGGCCCCCTAATCCTGCTCATGCTCAGTAGGGGCCCGCTCTAATCAGGCACAGGTGGGCTTAACACAAGCTCATGCCCACTACCTGGCAATTAGTGGCACCTGGTTGCCTCATTTCTCTACAACTTGAGAGCATATACAGACCCTTATGAACTATCTGTAGTGCATTATAAAGTTATCTCTCAGATACTCTTGAGTATTCCTCAGCTGAAGTGTACCTGTGATTTGAACTGCTCAAGGTCTCCTTGAAGGCTGTTTGGCCTCTTCATCTGCCATGACCACAGCTTGCCTGTCAACTTGGAAGCCTGTGAGAAGTTGTTCTCTAATTTTAGCCAAATTCAAAGAGCTTTCAATCATCCTTGGTTTCACCTGATTTGCTTTGGTTCTTTTAGTCTTGGCTGTTGCTCGTAAATCTTTTGCAGCTGCTGCATACAGTCAGTGCCTGTCTGACCTCTATTTCCTTGCCTTCTGTTTCTAAGGCCACAGCTTTTAGCACAAAGATGAATGCTGTAAATGGCAACCATTCTCATTTTGTTTTGTTCAATTTAGTGCATGGAATTAGCTGTTGCTGTGCGATGACCTGACCTCCTTTCTTCTTTATTTTAGCCTTAGTTCCTTTTCTTGAGAAAAAGTTTTTGCATTGTTTTCAATGGTGCCTTATTAATGAGAACCTCTCTAGAGAAGGCTTTCAAACTAAGCTTCCCTTGCCTCCTCACTTCTTTTTCTTTCAGGTGCAGCTTTTTTAGTTTTTCTACTCTGGCTCTCAGATAAATGAGCAGGAACTGTGGCTCAGCCTGTGCACTTGGTAAAGGACAGGAGACTTTCTGAGCCCTTTAGCAGCATTATGGGACAGATCCTGAGGCAAATGAGACAAAGGGACTTGTCATGCTGCCCCAGTAAATGGGTCTGTCGTGGCTTTTAATGTTTCATTGCACCACTCTGTCTACCAGGCTGTGGCATCTCTAGGTTGGACATCCCATGCATACTCTCAAGGTCAACTCTGTGTCACTTCATATTGTCCCTCACCATGTCAAATGGTTTAATTTTTTTTTTTAGAACTATGATGTGCAAAAAGGGAAGCCCTTCCATCCTTTGTCTTCAGTCATCTCTTGTCAGAGGCTTGTTATGTCTGAGTTAGTGGGTGCACTGTTGTAAAAGCTTTGAGAACTCAACTTTTCACTCAGGGGCAAATGTGACACTGATGTCACCTGAAGCACTGAGAAGAGCATACCAGGTGTCCTCACCAGGCTCACAGGTTTTTGGGCTGTAGTAGTGAGCACAGCTGCATGCACAGATGGATTTGGATGGACAACCTCACTGATCTTTCTTAGAAGTGACTGACCTCTAGAATTTAAACACAGAGAAACAAATTCCCCTGTCTAGCAGTAGTCTTCTCATGGCATTTGAACACATCTCCCTATCATCTCAGCTGTTTATCTGTGCCAGACCGTAGAGGAAAAATCTAGTCTGAAGCCTAGGTAAGAATGGGTGGATATCCTGGAGTAGATCTATTTACCTTTTTTTCCAACCAAAACCATAAAGTCTTCCAGGATGGAGTTAGGTTATGTTTCATAAGGAGTTGTGAAGGCAGGAAGGCTTTCCTCCAGATAGTTCAAATGTCCTCGTGAAGGTAGGACTTGCAGCCTCTTGTTGCAACAGATTAATCCTACTTAATGAAAATACATTTTGGATTTTGTTTATTAAGCTGAAGACGACCTCAAGTGCTCGGGATGTGTCATCATTCTTTGCTTCACTGAGGAAAAAAAATCCCTTTTTGTTATGTTTTACTTACCTGGTAAAGGTTGTGGAGATTACTGTAGACCTTAAGCTACTTCTTTTGTTGAAAGTGGAAGACAGAAGAGTGGTTTGGTTACAGCTAAATCATTAGATGTGGTGACTTTAAGGAAACAATTATTAGGAGGAATTTTTTATTCTTACCTCATCTTTGTACTTATAAACAAGTCTATAATATTGACTTGATGTGGAAAGACACAAGACAACAGTTTCTGTGAGAAAACTATCTCAAGCAAAGCAGTTATTATTTATGTGGAAGCTAATGAAAAAATATTCACTTTATTTCTTTCCCTAGATGCCGTTGTTTCACTTTGGAGTGGAATTTTAATTACATTAAAAAAAAATGTTCATATTTCTAGATAGTAGCTGTTGAGGCAGTCTTCCCACCTTGTTTTCTTACACATAGGTCTTAGATGATGGTTTGGGAAGAGCTCTGGAATAGCTATATAACTAACTTGCTCTTAAGTAGAGTAGCCTGGTATAAAGTAGAGATGAACTGTGTGACTTGCAGTGGTCCCCATATTATGCAAAGCAGTGGTGAAATAGTATTTAAATGAGCCTTCAGAAGTTCTTCAGTATACTTAACAGATAGTATGCATTGCTATAATAAATAAATAAATATGTTTTCGAGGTTCTGCCCATCAAACCATTATGTTTATTTTATGTATCAATAGACTTTTCTGCAGTGTTTACCATTGTATATTTTTTGCAAATATCAGTGATATTATGGATCTGGTGGGATGATCCCAGCCAGGACTGAAGCTCCCACCCAGCTCATTCCCCCAGCAGGGTACAGAGGAGAATCAAAAGGGCAAAAGTAAGAAAACTCATAGGTAAAGATAATGATGGTTTAAGAAGCAAAGAAAAAAGGAAGAGAAAACCAAACCAAAATTTTAATGGCATTTTATGGCATGGAATATCCCTCTGGTCAGTCTTGCTCAGCAGTTCTGGTTGTGTTGCCTTTCCTAGCTCCTTGTCCACTGCTGGGCTGCTCCCTGCCAGGGCAGAGTGGGAAAAAAGCCCCTCTGTCATGCAACAGCCAGGATGCTGGTGCCTTATCAACACTCCTGTAGTTATAAACCCTAAACAGCACCATATAGGTTGCCATAAACACAATTAGCTCTTTCCTGTACAGTGGGTTAGAACTGAAGAACTGGGAGATTGATTTCCACACCCTGTTCCTCCTCTCCCTACCCCATCATTCATGAAGTGCATAAAAGAAATAAGGTATTAGCAGATATTTTTGTGTCTCTTTAGGATCTGAAGTGGGATTAATTTGCAAAAAATTACAGTGTTATTGTACAATTCTAGTATGTAGCAACCTTTTCTGCCATTCTAAAAAAAAAATATTTGCTTTTTTTGGTTGCTTCTGCTGAAGATACTGTACTTAAATGAATTTAGTTTTTGGCATACTTCAAAGTTTGAAATAACACATCACACACCATGAGGAACTTCATCCTTTGGTCCTCATTATTTTAAGATGGATTTTTTTTTATGTTACTACAGTAATGAGGACGCTTAGTAACTGGATAAAGTATCTCCATGTATTGATGAACAGTAAATATTAGTATTTTTTTTCCTCATATTACCTTCTGGCAGTTTAGGTTTAGGGTAGAGGAGCTAATAATTGCAGATGCTGTATCTCATATATACCAATCACAGAGAATTTCTTCAATGAGTCTCTTGTAACACAATCTGTCCTGTGTGGCTACATCCTTAATATTTGGGTCTTGTGTACATCATGCTTCTCATGATGAGAAGTTTTCTCACTTTTGAGAAAGGATTTTATTTTATTAAAAAAATAAAGTCAATAGTCTTCCAGCCTTCCCCATTTTGTTTAGAATCTGAAGTGATTTATTTTAGTGTCATGTTTTGAAGGAATGTTTTTTGCATTCATGTGCCATTTCCTGAATTTGTATAATTTAAAACTATATGAGATTTTATTTTTTAATCCACATGTATCAAAAGTGTTTATTTAATGCTGCCTATTGTGTAATAATTTTCTTCTGGTAGTGTTGCTCTTCACTTAAGAGTTGTATTTTGAGCTTTGTGATCTACATGCTTCCAGTTCAGTGTCAGTAACCTCTCTAGTCTTATATTCATTTTTATTGCCTTGATCCTGAATATTTTAGAATACAAACAGAAAATGATAACGTAGTTAATATTCTCTACAACAGTTGTAAACTTTAGCTTCCTTAACACAGGGTTTATACTCATGAAATATTTACTTGTTTTACTACAGAGAAGCTTTATGGGGACTTCTTGAGTTGGAATCTAGAAGATACCCTCTCCCAGTTTCCTCTGAAACCTGGAAAAATTGCAACGTTTACTGTGAACATCAAAGTGAAGCTGGACTTTTCATGTCAGGAAAACCTTCTGCAAGATCTCAGTGATGGTGAGTTTTTAATTTCTCCTTGCTTAGGAGGGTTTTATGTACTTGTTACAAACAATTACCCATTTGTGGCACCATGTGTGCAATGTGGCTGTGTTTTCATCTTTGTGTCTTGGTCAGGGAGCAGCATGGATTGAGTTTTTGGGGCAGCAATGGGCATATGATAACCTGACCAAACTTTCCCATCATGAGATCTTGTCAGGCTATCTTTTTACATCTTATTTGAAATTGTTTTTGATGTGTCTCTGCCTCTTTATCTTCTGAAGATAAAATATACTAGTTTGGAAACATCAGTGGGTTTTAAAGAAAAGTGATGTTAATCATTTAGTTATTCAAGGCTGTAGAATTCTTAATTATGGCTGACTGCAGTTTTTTCACAAGTGTGACAAGTGAAAAGTAGGGCATAATCCCCCTAATATTTGTACTATAGAGAACATTTCAAGGGCTTAAACTCATATTTCTTCTGAATAAAAAGCCCCCACTGTTTGCTTGTATTAGAATTATCTGGGATTACAAGTACCAGATAGTTGTAATAAGGATTTCCTTTTTATAATAAACACACAGTCTCTCTAGAGTAATTGCTGTACTCTGTATTTGTTCAATTGTTTGATAATTTACACTGATGGAATTAACTTGACAAAACAAGATATTCCTGTATTAAAAAAAAAAAACAACAAAAATGAAAAACATTATTTGGATTCTTGCCCAGCATCCAGTTGCAGGTATACATGATCAGTATAATTAATTTTTAAAAAAACAGTATTTTCAGCAGAGCAAAAATACAACAAAGTAACATGCTTACCTTATTCAAGCTGAATAGGACTGATTTCTGTGAATTATCTTGCAAATACACTTAGAAATGATATTAGTAATTACTTTAGATTAAAAGATTATTTTTCTTTTTAAATCTCTATGGTGTAAAATACATAAATTACTAAAATATTTCAGAATTTAGCTGCATAGAATACCCATAGTGTTGGTTTACATATTTTTAATTTAGAACTTTTTGAAAAAGCTGCTAGTGGAGGAGGTCCACACTCTGATATTATTTTGAAAACACAGCTGCCAAGGAATTGAGCCTTTGAGAAATGCCCTTGGTAGGAGCTGTAATTCTGTACAGCACAGATTTGTGCTACAGATTCACAGCACTGGGGGGACAGATCCAAAACTATCTGTAGGATTATTTTACTGTTTCAGGAGCAGCTGATATTGCATTACTTACAGATCCCTGAACTCTTGGTCCTCATGTACCCTAAAAGCCATTCTGATGGCTTTTTGTTTGCTTATTTTGTAAGAACTTTACTAGATTGTAATTCAACTCATTATGTATTACATTGTATGGGATATAGGCCAGCTGATTCAAATCCAAACATACAAACAAAATATTCTATAGAAGAAGAGGATAATATACTTCTTTCTTGGTATTGAGATTTAACAGCTGTGGGATTCAGACTTGAGCCTCTGCTTTTTTACCTGTATCTAACTTTCAAGGGACCCTATACAAACAAAATCATTGAACATTTCTGCCTCCTTTGAAAGGTTGTGTAACTGAAGCCTGGAAGCAATTAAACCTTTTCTGGTCAGTAATGATAAAGAAATAGGAAGCCAGTGATTCTTCAGAACTGTGCTATCTTTGGGTACTGTATGTACTTTGAAATGTTGTTAGAGATGCTAAGTATATTGAGATTTTTATTTGCTGCTTTCACTTTTCTATATGGCTTTTAACTTTACAAATATTCTGCTTTGTAAAAAGGCAGTTAAGATCCTGTTGTAAAGAGGTAGAAAAATCAATGGCAACTGACGTGACTTTTAATCAGCTAAGGTACTTTTTTTCTTTTGAAGACCAGATTTACAATAATGATCAAAATACTTTTGTGTTTTAATAGTAATGCCCTTAGCAGGGCATCTGTTACTTTGATCTGTTTTCATTTGCTGCTGAAATTGTTTCCTTTTATGCTGTGTGACATAGTACAGAAAGGATAAATTACTAATGTTTCTGATGATGCACTTATCCAATTGGAAAGTAAACTAAGTTATCACTCAAAATTGCTGATCTAATTCTTGTGTGTTGATGGTATACTGTCTGGTAAAGAAAAATGCTGGATGTTCTTCTAGATTAAAGGAAGCAAAACCACATGAGTGGCTGCACAGGATCAGATCAATGACCGTCTAGTCCAATATCCTGCCTGTGGTAGTGGCCAAGGGCAGATGCCTGGGGGGGAATATAGGGAAAATCATGAATGTGCCTGCTGCTTTCCTTTAGGCTTTTGGGCTCCAGCTGTTGTTAGCTGAGGAACTTCCAGATCCTGATATGGTTTTTCTCCTTTTAGGCATTTTTTGTCATCCTTAGTGGGTTTCTCTTTCATAAAATTCCTCGCTCTGTCAGTGCTGTTCATGGCACTCATGCCATGGCAAGAAGAATCACAGCTAAATTAGTTTTATCAGCTTAGCACTTACTTATATCAGTACATCTTCTCAGCATTGTACCTACAGTCCTGACTGTACACATTTCCTCTTGTCAATGTCAGAGTGGTCTGTTTTGCAGACTGGCTTAGCTGTCCCTGTTATGGGAACAGTTCCATGCATTGATCAATTCTTGTGTTGTCCCTCTTGAACTGTTTCTGTGCTGTATGTCTGAGGTAGCCTGTACACACTGATTGAGAAGTAATCTATGTGGTGACCTAGCAAGGCTTTCTGTTTGATTTTATATTACTTTGCTCAGAGCACAACTTGTCATTTGTTTTTTTTGACTATCACTGAACACTGACTTGGTAGATTCATGAATCTGTGAACCATAGCTCCAGGATCTTGCTCCTGAACAGTAATGATACACTGAGCCTCTTATTTACTTACAAAATAAAGATTTTTTTCCCCCCCCATTTATTTATACTGAATTTCCTTTGACAAATATCAAGGTCATTACATGGTTGGTAAGGTCCTAGCTGTAATGTCAGAAAAATGCCATTCTGTCTGTGCTGTATGGGCTCCCATGCTGAGCATTGGGTTTATACCAGTACAGCCTGTTAGGGTGTCAGGCAACATTGCAGAACATACCTTGAAGCTTGTCATTTAGGATTCTTCTCACAATCTGGATTGCCTTGCTTTATTATCTCTGGAATTAATTGCTTTGCAGACACTTTGAACAACGGGGCAGGTGTTCTAAAGACACTTGGTTAATTAGGATTAAGAAGATCAGGCTTGTGTATTGAAAGCAGTTGACCAAGATTTAGGGGTTCCCTGGAGGAAAGCTGTTTGCAACTAATGCTTAATGAAGTTTTGGATCTTCTGCCCCTTGGCTCAGTGGCTCAGGGTTTCCTTCTCTGAACATGCTGGGTTCTCTGTTGCTACACTAGATAGGACAGGAGGAAGCACTCTGGTAGAGCCAGGCTTAAGGTGCTTGAACAGGAATGTCTCTGTCACCTGTTAAGAAGCTAAAGGGGTGCTCACAATATGAGGATAATAAATTCTCCTTCCTGGTCATTGTGTTTTAATTTCTGAAATGCAGCATTTTTCTGACACTAGGCAGGACAAGGACAATAGCTGCTCTTTCTGGGTTGCATTATACTCTTTATGCTCTTAGTAGGAAGCAGACTTCTATAAAAGCTTCTGTTATGTAGGGATAATGTTTTGCAAAGTTAATTAATTAATCTACAATGAGGAATTCATTATGTAAAATGTTGGTGTTCATTCACTCTGTGTCCAGGGAGCCTAAAGACAAGTGCGAGAATATTTTAATTCATGAACTCATCAAAGGAACTAATTAATTACATGCTAAGCAGGAAGCAAATCTATGCCTTAAGTCTCTCCTTCTCTGGGAGAGAAAATGTTGCAAATAAATTATAGCATATTTCTAAAAGCAGTTATCTTAAATATTTTTAATATTCTTATAGAAGACCATTTTCTTTTTCGTACTCACGTTGTTGCTTTTCTGCTTAAATGGATATATTTTTTTCTACATAAAATATTCCTACACTTACATATTGTATAGACAATGAATTTTTTTGTGAGCAAGATACATGGTTTTGATATTAAATGTAGTCTTGACATGTCTTCTGAAAAACTAAGTAGCCTAGAGGACTCTGTTACGATAATTATACTGGTGATGATGATGGAAGAGATATTTCAGTGTGATAATTTACATGTTATTTGGTTGTCTTTATTTTTAATCATTTAGAATACTTTTTCAAAGTACTTCATTTCTGGGAATTTTTGTCTCTTTAGTTTGAAAATGTCAGTTTTCATTTTTTGCACTGCCAATCTGAGTGAATGAGTTGTTCATTTTTTAAAACTACAAATGCTTCTATGTCCTGCAAACATTCATCACTGTATTACTTAAAAAATACTAATTTTTAAAAAACTTTTCTTACAAAGTTCTTGAATTTCAGCTTCAGTACATACAGAAGGTGTCTTTTTATCTTCTACCTGCCTTTTAATTTAGATGTTGGTTTATAATTTGATTGATACAGGTTGGATTTTTTAATTTTTTTTTTTTTTTTTTTTCTGTCAGGAAAAAGCCATATTCTGTTTTGGCAAGTCTGTACTGTCTTTACATGGTGGTTTGGTTTTTTTTTTTCTTTTTTTGGGGGGGGGTTGTTTTTGTTTGTTTCCTTGGGGGGGGCTGTTTTGTTTTGCTTGGTTTTATTTTTCCTTTTTTTCTGCACGCTGAAAGTACTTCAAAACTGTTACAATATTTGTAGGACAGGCTGCCTACCAGGATCCGTTTTGATTTGAAATTTCTATCAGGCAAGGTATTAACAAAATAAAAAAATGGGTTGAGAGGGCATTTAGTGGTTGTATTTTATGGTCAAAAATCTTTCATTCTCAGAAAGCTTTGCCCTGACATCTCTGGGGATATTATTCCATACTGTTAAAACACTCAGGTAAAAAAGAAGGTGATAAAATGTTTTTATATTTTTTAATATGTGGTGATTAACCCTGATTTAGGGCCAAGCCCCTTCCTACCCCCCAAGCCAGTTGTAACCACTCCTCATCTTAAACAAGATGGGGAGAAAAAAGGATGAGAAAGTTCATAGGTTGAAGTAAAGGCAGATAGATCATAGAATCACAGAATCATAGAATCACAGAATTGGCTGGGTTGGAAGGGACCTCAGAGATCATCAAGTCCAACCCTTGATCCACTCCCACTGCAGTTCCCAGCCCATGGCACTGAGTGCCACATCCAGGCTCTTTTGAAATATCTCCAGGGATGGAGAATCCACCCCTTCCCTGGGCAGCCCATTCCAATGGCTGATCACCCTCTCCATAAAGAAATTCTTTCTAATGTCCAACCTAAACCTCCCCTGGCACAACCTGAGACCTCTTGTGCCCTCTTGTCTTGCTGAGAGTTGCCTGGGAAAAGAGCCCAACCCCCCCTGGCTCCAACCTCCTTTCAGGGAGTTGTAGAGAGTGATGAGGTCTCCCCTGAGCCTCCTCTTCTCCAGCCTCAACACCCCCAGCTCCCTCAGCCCTTCCTCACAGAACTTGTGCTGGATCCCTTCACAGCCTCCTTGCTCTTCTCTGGACCTGCTCCAGCACCTCAATCTCCTTCCTGAGCTGAGGGGCCCAGAACTGGACACAGGACTCAAGCTGTGGCCTCACCAGGGCTGAGTACATGATGCCATCTAAAAGATGGAACAGGTACATCATGTATTTCTCTTATTTTGGTATTTCTCTGTGAGTCACTCCAGTGTCTGTCCCTTCACAGTAAGATGTTAAAAAATTTACTACTGACCAGTCCAAAAACGTGTTTGCACATGGATAAACAAACTTATGCACAGGGAGTTTTGCCTGGTAGGATTTCATACCATCCTTTGGAGGGAAGTACCTTGAGCCCTGGGGAGCCAGTAGTACAGCGTGGCAACTGCAAGGTGGACAATTGGGACATCTTCATTCTGCTTCTCAAATCCTTTGTGGAAGTCAGAGGAAGCCTGGATAATGTCATGGTTTAACTCTGGACAGCAAATAAACACCACACAGCTGCTTGCTCACCCCCCCTTCCTCTGGTGGGGTGGGGGAAGAATTAGATGGGTAAAAGTGAGAAAGAAACCAGTAGGTTGATACAAAGAGAGTTTAACAATTCAATAAATTATAGTAATTTTTAAAAATAAAGAGAAAAGAGGGAATGAGAAAAAAAATTACAGAGGGAAAGGTAAACCCCAAGACAGACAATTAATGCAAATAAAACCAGTTGATTAACACCAACTGACTGCTGCCCAGCCCATCACTGAACAGTGGCTCCCCTGCCAACCTTCCCCCTCCAAGTTTTATTGCTGAGTGTGACATTATCTGGGATGAAACATCCCTTTGGTCACTTGGGGTCAACTGTCCCAGCTGTGTCCCCCTCTGCTTCTTGTGAGTCCCCAACCTACTCACTGACCCTACCTGGGGTGGGGGTGAGAAGAAAATCTTGAGTAGATGATGCTGATGATGGTTTGTGATGTAAATATTAATCCCCTGAAAAACTGTAATCTTTCTTTTCACTTTTTTTTTTTTTTTTTTTTTTTTTTTTTAATATTTAAAACTTGTTACTGAAGGAAACTGGATGGAAAAGAATATGAGAAATTCAACTTTGTTTTCTTATTGGGTACCTGTGAAGTTGGATTTTAATGAAGCAAAATCATTTTGTGCTCTGTCTTGTTCTTCTGGCTTCTACTTTTATGGGCTGTGTCCTCAACAGGTCCAGATTCAAGGTCATCAAATTAAATAGGGATATTAGCAAATATAATTTGAGATGAACAATTTCCAAAGAGGAAATGTGTTTGGATTTTGTTTAATATTTTGGTGTTTTGTGTTTTGTTTTTTTTCCATCCGTATTCTAGGCTTCAGTACATGAGATTTTGCTTTTATTTAATTTGCATTTGTGGATTGCAGTTTCTCTGTACAGCATAAAGGAACAAAATCCTGTTCTTCTTTGGACTTAAGATGCAAATCCAAATATTAACAAATTGTTACTAATGTATTGTGACTCTAGACTTAATACATGTAACATCTCCAACATTTTACTTTTCTTGTTGCTCTTACTTTTTTTTGATTCAACAGTAAAATTTCACAGATTTTAGTGGTCTGTGCTTGGAATGTAGCTTTGGAAGGTTGGAAATCCAAATGTGCTGCAGTTTATTTATTTACCTTCAAGCCATGCAACCTTGTCAGTCATAAAAATACTACTAAGATGTCACACTGCCTTTTATTGCTGTACTATATGCCAGTACACAGACTGCTAGTAACCACCAAACTGAGTACATTCCTCTGAAGATACCTATTTCTGTTAAACTTTTTGGTGACTATTAAAAAATGTGAACTGTAGTTTCTGTTCTTTGTTGTACATGACAAATATTTAATATATTTTTACATCAGCAGATGGTACAAAATGGCCTTCTATTTTCTGTTCTTTTCCACATTGTACATTTGACAAGGAATCCTCAGGCCTCATACTAGAAGTGAGTTTAATGATATTAAGAAGTTGATAGGGTCATTCTCATGGAAAAGGACAAAACTTTTTTATCTTTGTTCTTTTCTGATATTGCAAATATTAAAACTAATTTTGTATTCTTAACTCTGACATCTATCTCAGTTGGGCTATTTCAAATTACTTCCCAAAGTTATTTTTCTTTCCTGTGATCTTATCTGAGGTATAGGTGTGTTCCAGTTTGAAAATCTATGGCTTCTAGAGGAAAATATGGCAAAATAATCTTTATCCCTTGTTTTGCCCTTTTAGTAGAAAATGTTAATATTGTGTAAATATTGTGTATTTTCTCTCCCTTTGATAATACAGGTACAGATTTTACAGATTTGATGGAATAAAGCATAACACTAAACAACAAAAATAATTTTATTTCTTCTGTGTCTAGATGGAATCAGTGTTAGTGGACTTCCACTCTCCAGCCCTTTCCGGCAGGTTGTCAAACCAAGAGTAGAGACCAAACCTATTAATCCACAAGAAAGCAGCAAAGTTGGTGACTTCAGTCATGTAAAGGTAAGTAAGTGACATCAAAATCAGTAAAAGATTTTATTTTGATAGTACTGTGCTATGGTTATGTGATTAAAAAATAAAGGTTTATTTGTCTCGTAAATATTTCCCTTTGTTCTTTTATTTTTTTTTTTAAACAGCTTGATCTGTTTTTGGGTTGCTACATTAGAACAAACAAACACAAAAGCAAAACAAGATCAGACTGACACTAGAAATTGTAAAGAGCTGGTTGTCAGTCCAGTGCACTCAAGGAAGGTTTTATTACCCCCTTTTGCTTGCTTGTGCTGAATACTCTGCAGGAAAGTGTTTCTGTATAAATTCTTGATGTTCTCAAGCAAAAATCAACAGGAGGATTTCTGCCTCCTAAGCATTTTCTGATCCAAGTCCTATGTTCACACCAGTACTAGGCCTGTTAGAGGTGTTTGTAGAAGTAATAAAGCAGAAAAATTGAGAGAGCCAAAAGAAAACAGAAGTTGCAAGATTAAGGAACAAATTGTATTAGGAGGAACTGCACTGAGCTTACTGAGGGAGTCGTTCCTGGAGTAAGCTGCTGTTTGGTTTTCTGGTGAACATCAGACCTGTTGATAATGTAAACTTGTTTTGAGCAGTGAAATAAGAAGCAGCTTCATGCTGGCCAGATTTGCAGAAGACATGATTTAAGATTAAAATAATATAGATTGTAAAATATGTACTGCAGCACTTCCTTGGTCTCGTCCATAACTGCAGTGGATGTTGGGCATGCTTTGTAGTATTTGATATATTTCCTCCTTGGATCTGTATTCTTCATTAATTCAGAATTTAGATCAGGTGTTGTACAGTGCAGTATTTGCCTCAGCATGTAGCTGAGAAGCAAACATTTTTTTGCTTTACTTTTCCCAAGTAACTCACTTTGTTTATGAATTTGCTTTCTTACCAGCGAGGTTATTTACAATTCTTTTGGTCAATAAAGTGATGAAGCTGTTCATTTTTCAGTACCTTTCTTTTCAGCCATTAGTACTGCTGATTCATGGAATCATCCAATGGTTTTGGGTTGGAAGGGATCTTGATGGTCATTTTATGCCAGACCTCTGCCATGGGCAGGGACACCTCTCACCAGCCCAGTTTGCTCCAAGCCCCATCCAACCTGGCCTTGAGCACTTCCAGGGATGGGGCAGCCACAGCTTCTCTGGGCAACCTGTGCCAGTGTCTCACCACCCTCACACTGAAGAATTTCTTCCTATTGTCTAACTTAAATTTCCCTTCTTCCTGTCTGAAGTCATTAAGCCTTGTCTTGTCACTTCATGCCCTCATAAAAAGTCCCTCCCCAGCTTTTCTATAGCCCCTTCTTCAGGTACTGGAAGGCTGCTCTAAGGTCTAAGGGGCTCCAGCCCTCTGATGATATTCATAAAAAGGATGATGACAACATATGAAAGATGATATAAATTAGTAAAGGCTTTATTTTATGACAAAGCAAAGTGTTTCCCGATTGGTCATAAAAATAAATCAACAAGATTGAAGAAACTGTTTGATGTTTAGGTTGGTAAAACGTCCAGCATTAATTTTTAACTCTGATTCTGTTATTCTCTGATTAAGTTTAGAAATGTGTGTAGAATATCTGACCTATATTAACTTCTGACTTATATAAACAAAGGGAATATTATTTTGAATTTGGACTAAAAATCCAGATATGCAGAATTTACTTGCACCAAGTACATGAAAAAAACCCTTGTGTTGCACTTTTTGCTTGCCAGCCAGTTGTCCTGGCAACCAAGAAGTTTCAGATTCACAGTGATCTGTGATGTGATGGTATAGCAGGGATGTTGGAGAACCATAAAGGAAGAACTTGGTTTTAACAGTGTATAGGGAAGCAGTCTGGTAGGAATGCACATGGTTGACTCTGTTGTTATGTTTATGAATTAATTTTGACTTAATTCATTGCTGTTTGGTGATGGAAGTACCTTGCAAATGATCAAAACAATTTTCAATAGAGAATACACATTGCTGTAGCATCAGGAGGTACTTTGCTCAATAGATTTGTCTGTGAATTGAGCCTGACTTTTACAACTGGTGTTCAACTCCTGTGGCATGCCCAAAATTAACAGTGTACTGTGTTATCATGTATTCTGAACAGGCTTTATCACTGAGCTTTCACTTTTTGTAGTGTTCAGAAGAGATAATTTATACAGGGAGTGGAGTAAAATTCAGGGTGTTAGGTTAGCCAACATGATAAAACTCTGGAGGAAGTATGCAAAATTATATTTCCAATTACTGAAATTATTGTTTTTCTTATACTGTATTGTCAGAAAACATCCATGATAGGAAAAAATATGATTTATATTTTCCCAGTATTTGTAGGATTGCTCTGTTGTGCATGAGGAAAGAAAACCACAGTAAGATATCATCTGTCATCACTCATTCCATTTTGACAAATATCCATCAAATATCCATTTCTTTAACTTCTATTTTCCACATTAACGTACCAATAAATAACAATCTTCCATAAAACAGTTATTTGTTTTATCTGGATTAAAAATGCTTGTGAAGTTCAGAACTTAACAGGATCTTCAAGGTATTTTTCAATTCACCAGACTATCCACATAATTTAAGTCTCTCTCTCTAATCCAGACATAAATAGCTGGGACTGGGCAAATGACCAGAAAAAATTACCTGTCATAACTGAAGAGATTGCATTTGTCTGTTTAAATGATGACATCACATCTCACTGCCATTCATTCTGTGATAAGGTTTTGTATCTGCTGTCTACTCCTGTTTATTACTGTCTTTATTTTTGTGTGGGACTTCCCTCAGTGTTGACAGTGCTGTTGAATAGGAAGAAATTAAGAACCACCATTAGCTTTACAATAAAAATTCCAAATGACCTATCGTGCACTTGTTGTAAATAACTGAGGCAGTTAGGCATTTAAAGGTGTAATTTGAATATGTTCTGGTCCAGTTTTCCTGGTTGGGTTCTGAGGAATTTGCTGTACATGGATGTGTGTTCCTTATCAAACACAGATGCTTTTGCTGAGTAAGAACATGGGTGTCTAAAATGTTGCAGGATGGGGTATATATGAGAGATGATCCAAGGTTCCCTTTAAACCTGAGTCTGAAATTATTTATGAATCTTTTTTAGTTCCCTAGAATTTCCTTAAAAGAATTAAGTTTCTTTCTGTTGCTGTAGAACAATTAAGGGCTTGAGGGCTGTTGCCTGTGTCCTGCACTGTGCTATTTGGTGTGATTGCTTGGTTGTGGCTTAAGTTTTGTCTTGTAATAGTTAAGCCAATTTAAGTGGTGTGACAAGGAGTAATGTAAGAAGCAAATGGGAGTTTTTAAGTCAAGAAACAAGACTGATCTTAATTTGTTTGTGGTGGAAATGCTCATCTCTGATTTATTAATGACTTAGCAATAGGAGTCTGTGGTGAATATTCAGGAATAGCAGTTAATTTTCAATCCTGCATACTGTGCACAAGCCCAGTCTTCAAATACAGGTGAATTTTTACCAGTGCAAATTAACGAAAAGCAATTCTTGTGGCTGATTCTGAAATGATATTGTCTGGATATTTATATGTCTTAATTCTCAAACCTTCCCTCTCCACTTGTTTGCCTCACAGTTTTTGGATACAGCCTTGGCTATTGCCAGTATTGCAGATGAACTTCTCTGCAATCTATGGCTTCAGTTTTGCTATGGGCTGTCTTCTGATAAACCAGTCACTGGATTCTGGAAATGGCTGTTATAATGATCTCATAAATTCAGTGTAAAAATTGCTTTATGATCTCATCATAAAGCTCCTTGTACCCTCAAGCTGAATAGAATATCACATCACAGTGTGATAATATTTTGAGGTGTACTCTTTTCTGCTGTTCACTACTAAGTAGTTGTAAGCTTTGTTTAAAAAAATGTTGGTTCTGGGGTGCATCTCTACAGCAGAGTGAGTTAGCCCCTGGTTAGCTCTGCATTGCTGTGGTTATACTGCTAGGTGAAATAGTCTATTTTAAGGCAGAATCTGTTGCTTTTGGAGTACCACTGCAGTAGGTTTAGATATTCAGCTCTTCTGTGTCTTAATACAAAAGCTGCAGTGAGAAATTTAAACAAATACCATCTCTCAGCAAACAGTGTATTGTGTTTAACCCAGGCAATTCTGTAGTGGCTTCATGCTTGGAAGCTGAGATTATTTGACTTGGTGTAGTTCTCAGTGAAGGAAGAAAAGGACTCCTACTCCATCCACATTTTATGGATTTGAGGCTTAGAGATCTGTGTGATCTCTGGAAATCTGATCCCTGAAGTCACAGTGATTACCATCATGTAATGGTAATTTATTGGGAGTTCCTTTTTGTCACAAGGTGAGAAGGGAAATTACTTATCAGGATATCCAGGGTGTCTCAGTTCAACATAATGTCCATGGTTTCATTGGAATAAATCTGGGATTAAGAAATGTTACATAAACCAAACAGCCAAATCTAGAGGTTTTCAGTTGGGTGAGGAAAACTTTGAAAGCATATTGGTTTTTTTTATTAAAATCTTGGTTTAAGCTTAGCCATAGATTGATTACTGGACAGTTGTATGGCAGACTGAAGGGTGGGTTGTAATTAAAAATGGCTTCAGCTGATTTATTCATTTACTTTGAAACTTCTGTGCTTAGGAAAATTTACTCTGCATCCTGAACGTGAGCTCTAATTTTAGAGATTCAGCTGCAGAAAGTGGAGAGGTTTAAGAAATCCTATGGAACCTTTTGGTTCCTGCAGTGTCAGGAAATGGTACGAAGTGTTAGAATATGGTATGTAGAGCTAATCTAATTTAATACAGTGTCTTTAGTGTCTCTTTTCTGATTTAGTCAGCAGTGTATTAAAATCAGATGCAGTCCTCAATCAGATTTTTTTTCCATGCACTTCTCAGGCTCTGCTCTTCTAGTAGGGAAGTCTTCTATTAATGGAGATTTACTTTATGTTGTTGATGCTTTAAGCTTGAAGTCCATTTTCCTCTAAGATTTAAATCTGTTCTAATCCTAACTTAATCCTAAATTTAAACCCTTAAGCAGAACAAGTTGCGTTTTTATTTATTTATTTAAACTTGTAAATAATTCTGGATCCTGATGAAGTTAGTGGGTATGTTGAATTTATGGAGCACAGCTGAAATGTGGATTCCTTCCTTTTGCTTGGAGAAGTGTGAATTTAGGAATGAGATCTTAGGCAAAAGCATGTAGTCCAAGTTAGATGTTCAACTTTCTCACTGTCCTATTTTGGAATTCAGTGCTCTGCTTGTAAAGTCTGTGGCTCTGAGTTCTTCAGTATTAAAGATACTGAGTCTTATGAAGTGAAAAAAAAAAAAAAGAATACACAAGTCTCTCTTTCTGTAAGAAGTTTCCAGCCTGTAAAAGAATATCTCAAACAAAGCTTCTTCTCTTCCTAAGCTGATTTTTATGGGGGGTAAAAAAAAATTAATAATTAAATGATATTTGTGAGATGCATACCAGAAAGGCAGTCAGGTTTCCTGAAGTCTGCTCAGAGTAAGAGCTGTGAGCAAATGAACCCCATGCTGGGTCAGCAAGGTATTTTTTTGTAGCCTTTCTGGCCAAGACTTGCAGTTTCCCTTGAGATAAAGTGGATAATAGGAGCAGAGTTTTCTGCAAAAATAAGAGATACCTCAGTTCTTGCTAGTTGGTACACGTCTGGCAAAATTTCATTGTGGACTGAATTTGGATGAAAACTTACAGTCTTCCAGTAGTTTGGGTCTAAAAGCTCTTAAGTTTTTTTCCCCTGCCCACTATGGCATTGCTAATATTCCTTTAGGTACTTTTGGGTTCTTTGAATAGTTGAATTTTCAGGACTATTTCTGCTTACCAACCCTCTTCCTATTCTGTGAATTGTTCCATCAAGAAATGAATGCTCTGTTGTGCCTTAGAGAGGATTCTACTTCAGGACACAAAGGAAATATTTTCCTGAAGCTGTTCTCTAGAGCCATATGAAAAAAAGAATTTATTTCCCCCTGTATTTGAATAATTTCATTTTATTCACCTCATCTGGTATTTTACATTCAGTATTATCACTGTAGTAGCTGCAATTTCAATTCAACATGTTTTACAACTTGAAGTACTTCCTATTTTTTGCCTATTTTTATTTGACATGGAAGAGGCCTATCAAAATTTTTATAGTATTGATAGAAAGATTTTGGATAGACTCACTTTCTTCATGTCAAAAGCACTGTTTTCTCCAGACCTTCTTCATTGTCATTCAGTAAACAAGAGCTGATTGTCTGCTTATACCCAGACAAATGGCTCATCAAGGGTAGCTGCAGCAGGTACAATCTACTGTATAAATCACATTTCATCCATCTTTCTCTCTTGTCTGAAGTTCAACAAAGGAAAAATAAAGTTGACATCAACACAATAAACAGAGCTTATGTGAACAGTAACAGACTCAGCAGTCACCAGAGTTTATTTCTTCAAGGAATCAAGCATGGCCATTGCTGACCTTGTTACTCAACTGCAGTAAAACCCTGTTGCTATACTGAGGTCATGTCACTGTCTCTTAAGATGAACCATTTCTGGTAGTTTTTCATCACCTTACCAAACCATCCTATGTTTGAGTCTTTAATATACTGAATAACAACAGCAGACATCATTCCTGTGTATCTGTTCCTTGCATTCTGAGTGCTGTCACACTGGAAATATTTCAGACTAAAGAAGTTTTCCTCTGAGCAGCTTTTGTAAGTCAGAAGGTAATACAGATGAACACTTTGGGGTGACCCTGAAGTCACTATGAAATCCAAAAATTACTTTGGCTTATCATGGTGATGCTTCTAAGTCAACTCTAAGAAAATTTAGGAATAATTAGAAGTTGAGATATTTCTCTGGAAGCTGCTTGTATTGGATGATACTTTCCCATACAACAGCTCTTGCAGAGGACAGAGATCTCCTGTAGCCTAAAGCTCCCAGAATGTAAATTCCTACATGCCACATCAAGCATTGTAAATTCAGGATATGTCCTTGCATGTTTAGTTTTGCTCCTTAAAGAGAACAGGTCAGACATGAGGTTTAGACTAAAGATGACCTTTTATTTCAGGTGCCTTGTTTGTTTGTTTCTCTCTTTTTTTACTACTTTTGCTATTAATCCTCTGGCATCAAGAGTTGCCACAGTTGTCCTCATGTTTGCTTCTGCTGAATGGAGAACGTTTTGGCACCAAGAATTAATGAATTTTTTAACAAGAATTAAAAGAGTGTGGTTGATCAGTCCTCTGAAGACTTGCTCTGTTAGAGAGAGTTCATAACAATGAACTGCCTTTAAAAGTACTCATCCTCCCCACTCCCTGAATTTCTTCTGAATGTCCAATTGAAACTGTTTATTCATCTCTGCAGGTGGATTTTGATTGATTTTAGGTACTCTTAAAATAAGAGGATTTAGTCCAGGTCTGAATGAGAAGCCCAGTAGCACACTGGGTATCATGCTATGCTTCAGCTAATAAACCCTTTATTTCAACAGTGTCTATTTTATTTATAGTGCTACATTTCTTTGTCTACATGTCTCCCCTTCTAACTGATTCATGTTCAGTATATGAGGTTCTGAACAGTCAGCTCAATTGGTCTAAGAAACAAGCTGTAGGTAAAAGTTCTCTTTTACCCCAAAGTGCAGAAAAAACTTATTCTGCAATGCAAGAATTCTTCCAGAATCACTTATCTGAAAATGCGGAAGGGATTTGTGTTCTGCTTTTAGTAGAGATTCTTTCAAGTATTTGATAATTAGATTTCAATTTAATAAAAATTTGTGATATTCTGAACATTGTGTTAACTTTAATATATATTTGTATTTATAATACAAATGTATTTCTGTACTTCATCCTTACAAAGATTTGTGCAGTATTTCCATCCATTTAATTTATGAGTATTGATAAACATAGAATTTTGCTAAGCTCATTTTTACTAAACTTGTGATGATTACTGCTAATGTTTTAACCAGAAATGTGGAATTGCCCAGGAGGATGGCATCTGCTTTGGTGGGAAAATGTGGCAGACAGTAAAATGCACCAGAAAACAGAACTCTGGAGATCAAATAATAGGGCAGCTCTGATCAGCTGGAATGTTCATCAGTGCCTCCATAAATGGATCCAGTGAAGTTGTTCATGTGCTTTTGAAAGAATGTAGAAGATTTTAATTAATTGTATTGGTTTTCATGAAATTGAATGCAGAGAGTGTCATACAGGTGCTGTCTTACTGTAGTTAAGTGTAATCTACCTTAAGGATGTTTTTTTTTCCTGACATGATGAATTAATGCCATTTACTGACCAGTATCAGAAAGAACTTTATTCAGACCTTTAGGTCTATGCCTTAGAATAAAACATTGCCCAAATTACAGCTTCAGTGTAATGTGTGCCTTGCATCAAAGCTGGAAGTATATTGAAAGTACTTCTATAGATTTGAGTTATTCTTTTCTGTAAAGCAAAATTCTGAATATGAGGACTAGATGGAATAATGGTTTTTATTTCATTTTGAAAAGATTATTATTTCATCTGTTCTGAAGTCCTGTTACTACTCAGTATAACAGCATTTTCCTCAACTGGGAGTCTCTACCTTCTGTTCAGTAGCTTTACATTTTGTGAGTTGTTCCACATAAGTTCAGTAAAATTCCTTGCTGTCTTATTCTTTTTAGCTAAATATTAAAGTCTTATTAATTTTAAATGTGCTGTAGTACAATCACTAACGTGAGAACTTTCTGAACAATTTTTGTTTTACCATAATTGAATTCCAGCAGTTCCACAGGTACCTCAGCAACATCAAGGGCATTCCACCTGCAAATCTGAAGTTTGCTCTTCACCTGGATCTTAATTCACCTTCCTATTCCTCCATTGCTTCTCTTTTCCCCTTGTAGATTTTAATTTATAATTCCATATTAAGATCTCTTCACCCTTATCCTCACAGCTATTAGTTTATAATTCCAGAGCCTAGTAGCTAACATGGTAGGTAAGTTACATATCAAATAAATACTACTCATGGCTTTACATTTTGTATCTCTTTGCTTCTTGTTTTGCTCCTAAAAATAAGGAAGGCTTCTTTGTTACAGTTCTGGAAACCTGCTACCTGGAGAAAATAATTTTTCTGACTTCTGAGTCAGAAATGTAAGTTTATGTGCAGCATCATAAATATAAATTATGTTTCCTTTGACTTAGATACTAATAATAATGTACTACTGTTAAAAATCTTTCCCTGATACAGTAAGAATTAGCTTATCTCAAAAGAAGTCTGAGTAAAATGGCATAGTGAAGTTGTAGACCTCACCACATGAGCTTTTGAGCAATCATTTAGGATAAAAATGTGTTCTTCAGAAGAGTAGTTCGTGTGAGAGGAGGCATGCTCTTCAAATGTGGTTACTGGCATAATTACTTTATGAATATAATAATTACTTTTGATGCTGTGCTGAAATTACATCCTGATCATCTTCCTTTGCATCAAAAAATGCCTGTCTAAGCTTTAATGTCATTACTAGTGGTAGTAAATAATGTCTCCATCCTAGTTGCACTCCTTCAAGTAGTTGATGCTATTAGTACTTTTTATTTACACGTCTTGTCTAGAGCCAAGAACCAATAAGCTCTTCTAATATGTGGAAAAAGACATGGATAAGGAAATGGAATTTAGGTTCTTTTTCTTCTCTTAAGAGCATTTTATTCGGATCACTAAGATCTAGTCCTTGAATTATGAAATACTCAAGTTCAAAATGTAGTGATGTAGAAATCTGCTAGGTGGTTTTTGCTCATATTTACTTCTGATCCTGCATGTGGTAAATTCTTGCCAAGTGTTTGATGGAGCTTTTTTTGAGATTCCATAAGTTTTATTAATTCTGTCTTTCTGTGCTCTTTTAATCACAAGGACCCAGGGCGTTGACAAATAGTGGGGAATAGGTTATTTGAAAGCTGAGGTAAATGTTGTGTACCACATGCAGGACTTTGTTAACATCATCTCTTTAGTTTGAAGTTGCTCAATTTTTACTCTGTTGTTTTAAAAAATAAAAGCTGCATTAATTTTGTTGTCTAAAAACTTCTGGAAGAAGAAATATGTGCCTCCTTCATGCATGTAGGTGGGAACCTGCCTGCAGAATGTACTGACCAGGGAACTCATTTAGCACAGACAGTTACCTGAACTTGGTACTGGACATCTTTAAGGTCCATGGAAAATGAACCAATGCACTCCACATACTTCAGTAATTCAACCCATTCTAAATCTCATTTAGGTTATAAAGCATTTGTGTCTTGGCTGCCAATATGATCCAAGATCATAGAATCATAGAATCATAGAATTGGCTGGGTTGGAAGGGACCTCAGAGATCATCAAGTCCAACCCTTGATCCACTCCCGCTGCAGTTCCCAGCCCATGGCACTGAGTGCCACATCCAGGCTCTTTTGAAATATCTCCAGGGATGGAGAATCCACCCCTTCCCTGGGCAGCCCATTCCAATGTCTGATCACCCTCTCCATGAAGAAATTCTCTCTAATATCCAACCTAAACCTCCCCTGGCACAACTTGAGACCTCTTGTGCCCTCTTGTCTTGCTGAGAGTTGCCTGGGAAAAGAGCCCAACCCCCCCTGGCTCCAACCTCCTTTCAGGGAGTTGTAGAGAGTGATGAGGTCTCCCCTGAGCCTCCTCTTCTCCAGCCTCAACACCCCCAGCTCCCTCAGCCCTTCCTCACAGGACTTGTGCTGGATCCCTTCCCAGCCTCCTTGCTCTTCTCTGGACCTGCTCCAGCACCTCAATCTCCTTCCTGAGCTGAGGGGCCCAGAACTGGACACAGGACTCAAGCTGTGGCCTCCCCAGGGCTGAGCACAGGGGCAGAATCCCTTCCCTGGACCTGCTGGCCACGCTGTTCCTGATCCAGGCCAGGATGCCATTGGCCTTCTTGGCCACCTGGGCACACTGCTGGCTCATGTTCAGCTTCCTGTCAATCCAAACTCCAAGAACAGGGTTATTTTTTTTTCCTCTCTCAGTTTGAGAATAAATAAATCAATGTCTTAAGTTTTCAAATATGCACAGAGGTTTGTTCTGGTTTTTGGGCAGGTTGCCAAAGGACTTAAGGCGCATCTTCATAAAAAAGTAGATTCTTTAGACTGCAGATCTTCTCTTTAGCTAAAAGTGGCATTCTTGATAAGTGCTTTAACCAGGAGTGTGAGACAGAGGATGAAGTTTCGTAATTTGTCACTGTGGGGACTTCAAAAGAGTAGGTCAAGTGTTGTAATTTTCCATGGAAGAAATTGGAAACACAGACTGTGATGGCTGTAATTGATGCCAAGCCATTTTGAAAGGGCACATCAGAATCTGCTTTACCAACTTCATTTCACTGAGGGAGATGACTGGATGCTCATCACAGCAAGCTCCACATTTACTGTTTATGGGGTAAAACAGGTTTTAAAGGTCATCATTTGCAAATTTTTTTGTAAAATGGTTTGTGATACTATTCTCACTGAGGGATTATTTGAGGTAATTCTTTTTTTCATTGTTTTGAAGGCTCTTTACTGCTATCAGTGAAAACAGGCATAAAATCCCAAGATTTAATACAGGTTTGTATCTTAGTGTAGTACTACAATCATACTCTGCTGACTTTATCATTAATCAGTGTCAAAGGCTGACATTTTGTCAGTGTGAGTGGGACAAGTTTGGCTTTAAAAATTGTAAATTTCCAGGAAAGGGAAAAAAATTGGTAATTGTTGAATGTAGGGCAGAGGAAAGTCCTAGTGCAAGATGGGGGAAAAAAGGCAAGACTTAAATAAATACGTAATTGAACTCATGTAATTTTATGTTGTTTTACCTGATATAGATCCAAGTTGTAACTTATATTTTGTTGACCTTTTTATGAAACTGGTTTCTCTATACTGTCATTTGCTGATTTTGCTATATGTTGCTGGTGATATGAGAGACCAAAATGAATTGATGAGAAGAATTCTTATATAAAGAAAGGCAAGTGCAGAATTTGGAGATGCTGATCAAATGGAGAGCAATTGGTTAGATTTTTTCTTTGGTTGGTTTAGACCTAATTTTTTGTACGTGTAAACTTACAGTAAATTAAATTTCTAATGTTACTGTGTTTAAAAGGAATAAAAATCTTGTTCTCTGGTGGTAGAAGATGTAGGGAAAAGTACTTAGACTTATTTTGGAAAAATGAATCCTCTGCACTACTATATGTTGTTTGTGCCTAGAATACTTTCCATGCCCCTTGACTTAGAGATGTGTAGTTTAATGAGTATTAGGATAAATATTACTGTTAAGTGTATGTGCATCAAGTGTCTGTAGCCATTAAGTGTATATAATGTATATAATTCTCTGCAGTTATATTTTTTAAAAGTGCAGAACTGAGCTAATGATAAGCCTGAGACTCTGAAAATATATTACTGATTTAGCTGAAATATGTTTGAACAAGAGCAAAAGACAAATTACAAGAATCATGTTTTTTAATAAAGTGATTCTCAGAAGCACGGAACCTTCTGGATTACTTTGTGGCAGTAGTTAGTTTATATACGTTTTATTCTATGATTTATTAAATTTACTTTCATTTATGTTATATTTTTGTATAAAATACCTAGCAAACTGAGCAGTACATTTCATGTACTATATCAGTGACTTTACTAGGATAAGAGCACTGTGTAGAACTCCATTTTTTGTCAGGGACTATGCAAATACAAGTAATAGAAAGCTGTAGTTCTATTGCTGCCATTTGAATCAGTGGTTGACAGCCCAGATCACTGTGTAAATGACTTGCCCAAGATCACACAAGATGGATAGTTTGCAATATTTTGATACAACCACTGAATCCTTATCATGACTAGGGTGAGAAGCAGGTGATGTAATCCTGTTTCTTAAGAACACAAAAAATTAATCTAAAATCCCAGATTCTCCACTGCTGGAGAAATTCAGCAGGAGATTTTCTCAACTCAGCACCTTGGTCCTTTTTTTCCAAAGAATATTTCTAGCTTTTGCCCCTTGCCCAATCCTTGTTTCCTGTGGCTAGTTATCTATATCTGTTTGTTTTAATTCTTCCATGCTGACTTCTGTTGCCTCTTAATATACCTTTCTCCCTCTTGGTTGGTCAGTGCAGTTCTGTGGTTGGTCCAAACCCTTTCCCTGAGTTTATTTGTTTGCTTGGTAGCCACGTACAGATTTGTTAAGTATTGCTCTAGTCCAGAATAGGGAGGGAAGAAGTACAAATTGAGAGCAAATCAGTTGAAAGACAAAAGGATGGAATGTTGTCCAAAGGATGCAAATCTGTTCTTGTAGCCTGGGTAGAAAACTTCCTGCTGGTGATACACCTCACCTGATCCTGATAGATTCACTCAAGTGGTTACAGGATCAAGCCAGGAATTCTCAGCTGAAACGTATTTCTGGAAGTCAGCCAATTTTATGAAAATATTTCAGTGACAGAAAACTGTAAATCCTTGATAGTTACTTTAATAGTGGTAAACCATGCCATTCACGAGTGCTTTTTACCACTAGCCTTAATTTATTCACCTTCAGTTGACACTATTGCTTTTGAAGCAAATAAAGCTCCTCCTGTCCTTATTTTTTCTTATTGTTGGCTCCTCTGAGACTACTGAGTGTCATGAATTACTTTTAAAGTTTTATTTTGAATTTCAGTGTATGACAAAGAGATGTTAAATTCAGAAGGTGAGAGAGCACCACCTTTCCAGCACTATTAGACCTTTGAGGGCTCTGTTGTCAGGTCGGGTGTTTTAATGGGTAAAGTGTCCAGAGTCCCCACACTTGATGTGTGTGAGGGTTCTCTTCTCCACCAGACCAATCTTTGGTTTGGAGAAATTCTGAAACAGAGTCTCCAGCAGTCCAGCATCTGGGTTGCCTGTTTCATTTATTTGTTTTGCATTACTAAAGGTCCATCTCACATTAGGTGTGTTTTACAGGGGCTGGGGTGATCTGTGTGCCATACTGCATGAGATCACAGAACTGTCAGAGTTGGAAGGGACCTCTAGGATCAGTCAGTCCAACTCTCCCACTGTCCTGGTTTGGGCCAGGATAAGGGTGATTTTCTGTCTTTTGCTTTCAGCTGAGTCTCTTGGAAGGAGCTGCACTTGCTGAAATGAACAGCAAGTTTCTCAGGCAGTGTCTGCTGCTGGGACTGATCCCACTCGATGTTTAGAGTTCCAGCTGGAGAATGGGGTGCAGAACCAAGGCCACTGCTCAGCTCTGAGGAACATTTGGCCCTCTGGAAGGAATAAAGAGGTCCCACCTGCAGCCCTCCTTTGGGGAGGAACAGACAAGAGAAATGACCAGAATTGACCAGAGTATTCCATCCCATACACCTCATACTCAGTATAAATTGGAGGGATCAAAAGGGGCTTTCAGTTTCCAGCTTCCTGCCCTTTGGGGATGGGAGAGTTATTGGGGGGAAGGGGGGAGGAATATTTGAATATTTCTATATTTGTATATATTTAGTAATTCTTCCTATTTATCATTACTATTTCATTAAAGTTGTGTAGTTTAATTTCCAACCCATAAGCTAGGATCACCTGGAGCACTGGGTCTCACCTAGAGACAGGACTGAATCCAGGTGGGTTTCGAGTATCTCCAGGGAAGGCACTTCCCAAGCTCCTTGGGCAGCCCTTGCCAGTGTCATGTCACCCTCACAGTAAATTATTTTTCTTATGTTTAAATGGAACTTCCAGTATTCCAGCTTGTGCCCATTGCCCCTTGTCCTGTCACTGGGAACAACTGAGAAGAGTCTGGTTCTGTCTTCCTTGCCACCCACCCTTTAGATACTTGTAGATCTGCAGCTAAGGGTGGCCTTAAGTCATCCTGGGATGAACCCTTAATGCCAGCAAACACCACTGGCACCACCCAAAGCACTCCCATTCAGAAGATCATTGGCTCATTTCTTGCTCTTTGCAAGGTTACCCTTTCACATTGTTATTGGGAAATTCCAGGGCCTGCCAGACACAGCAGTGATCACCAACCACTGCACAAAGCCAAAACTCAGCAAGTCCATCCCAGCCTTCTCCTCAATAAAATACATGCAGGAGTGGGGAAGGAACCCCCTGCAGGACTGAACCATCTCTCTCAGATCTGAGATCATCTCTCAGGTTCTGTTCTGACCTGTCAGAAAAAGGCAAGTAATTGGCAATGGTTGGTATTGCAGAAACTTCTTCAAAGCTGAAAAATGTCTGGATAAAAGGCTCTGCTCTGGTCTCTTTGCATAAATGTCAGTAGAAAGCTTTGGGGAAGTAGAAAAACTCACTAGGAATTAACTTGGAATCAAACATGACCTGCCAGGTGATTCTGAAAGGCCAGGTTGGTCTAAGGGAAAACTAATTAATGAATAGAACCACCTCAGACTTCTTTGAAGAAAAGTACTGCATGACATTTTGATACTACTAAGTATTTAACAGATCTAATGTACAAAGCAGTGTTGCTCCCAATTCCCAGAGTTCTAAAAATCCTTCAATCTATTTCTTTACATGAATGACTTCAACTCATTCATGGGTTTTATTGCAGCAAGATCCTTAATAGCTGAAAAAGATATTTTAGGACAGGAAGCCTGAGCCCTACAGAAGTTTACCAGGCTCTGTGACACCTTCAGCAAGCCCAGGGAGTTACACAGTTCTGGTGTGACATGAAGTACCAGATTTTTTTTTTCTCTCAGCTTGGTAGATGTAGATGGCATCCAGCTCCTCGAAGAGCTCCTTGTAGGTTCTCCAAGAAGCACCTTGAAGATGTTCATTCTTGAGCAGGGCCAAACAGGAAAGTTTTCAGGATATTGGTGAGTCTTCTAAGAACATCAGATGCTTAATAAACATTTGAGCAGTTTTTCTAGTTCTGGTGGGCCCAGGGAGGCCAGTGCAGAGAATTCTCCATAAATCCAGATACCCTCAGGAGTAAGAGCCATGAGCTGTCTAATCCAAGCCAGCTCTTATTGACCCATCACAGCTTCTCTGCACACAGATTCCCTGCTGAGAGTTTTTCAGGTTGTTGCTTGATCAGAACCACTTTCCCTGTAGCTTTTCTTTCAGCATTTTGGGTTTAAAGTCTTGGGTTTGTGCTGATGAGCACTGAAATCACTAGGGGCATACATGGTGCTGTCCCTTCAGACTCAGCTGCAAACCCTATGGGCAGCAAGGAAACCCTACCCTGCTTTCCTGCTGCAAAAAGCTGTTCAGTAGGTAAGCCAGAGCTTTCTTACAGCCTCCCAGAGTCAAGAGGAAATGGTCTCAAGTTGTGCCAGGAGAGGCTGGATATTAGGAAAAGTTTCTTTCCCAAAAAGGTTGTCAGGCACAGAAACATCCTGCCCAGGGAAGTGGTGGTGTCCTCATCTCTGGAGGCTTTTAAAAATTGAGTAGCTATGGTGCCAAGGGACATGGTTTGGGGACTTGGTGGTGCTGGAATAGCAGTTGGACTTGATGATATTAAAGGTCTTTTCAACCAAAATGATTCTATGTTTCTATACAACTGTGATTTCCCAAAAAGTACTGGTTTTGCTGTTCAGTCTGTACCTCTGTAAAGTTTTAAAAAATTTAAGGTACATTTTTTTTAATGTTGTAGTTTTGGAAATAATTTTTTGGATTAGCTTTATGTTGGTGCTGTCATGCAACTATAGTGCATAACCTCACCCACATAATTTTTCTGCTACAAATGGAGTAAAAGAGTTAAATTAGTTTGTAGCTGTTCTGTGTGCTTGATATCCAAGTGTGAGTTATTCCAGTCTATATGGAATGGAATTGCAATGTTAGGCAATCATTAGACTTCTAAATGAAAAATTAATAAAATAATAATAATTGTATTATTGTGTTCTGGGCCCCTTAATTCAGTGAGTGTGGCTCTGAGTGCTTGTTCAATTTCAGGGAAGTCATTTGGGGAAAAGCAAAAGCTGTCCACAAATTTGAGCAGTTAAAACCCTCTGTTTCAATGACCATGATTTAGGTGGAGGGAAAAAGCAAAACCCATACAAACTGAAAAGCCTGATACTCAGACATTAGTGAAGTGGCAGCTCTGCCTACCTTGCCCCTTTTGTGCAAGTCACTCACTTTGAAAAGTCCCTGTTTGTCAGGGTTTAACACTGCCCTGGCAATTAAACCAAATACCAGATGCTCTCTATTAATCTCTCTCCCCTCCCTGATAAAGAAAGGAGAGAGAAGAAGGGAGAGAGACTGATGGGTTGGAAACCAAACTACGCAGCTTTAAGAAAACAGGAATTAGAAAAAAGGTGACTAAATCTATACAAATCTACAGGAAAATGGATCCCAGGTTCCTCTCCCCTTTCCCCCAATAACTCTCCCATCACCACCGAGGCTGCAGGGCAGCCCTGGGAAAGTCCAGGCTGGATTCCTGGGGTCAGCAGCAGTGGGGAGCTGGAGGCAGGAACACACAGATTCAGGCTGGCATGGATCAGGAGCACAGGCAGAGGAAGGGATGGAATCCTCCCAGGATGCCCAAGCAAACAGGGAACGGGTGAAGAAGGGGAAGAAGGGGAAGCAGGAAGGGCTTTGACCCTTGTGATCCCTCCAATTTATACTGAGTATGAGGTGTATGGGATGGAATCCTCTGTTTGGTCAATTCTGGTCATTTCTCTTGTCTGTTCCTCCCCAAAGGAGGGCTGCAGGTGGGACCTCTTTATTCCTTCTGGAGGGCCAAATGTTCCTCAGAGCTGAGCAGTGGCCTTGGTTCTGCACCCCATTCTCCAGCTGTAACTCTAAACATCGAGTGGGATCAGTCCCAGCAGCAGACACTGCCTGAGAAACTTGCTGTTCATTTCAGCAAGTGCAGCTCCTTCCAAGAGACTCAGCTGAAAGCAAAAGTCCAAGACAGAAAATCACCTTTATCCTGGCCTAAACCAGGACACTGTTGTAAAAGGTAACTCCTGTGGCTATGTGAGTCACAGATAACAGTGGAAGCAGCCACCAATGCATTTTTTTCAGTGCATATTTTGTCGTGGCACTTGGCATTTGAATTTAAGGGCATGGCAATGAGTATGTGGAGGTTCTCTCTATACAGTATGTGTAGCCAGGGGACCTTCAGTCCCCTTGAAAATAACTCTGAAAAACACAGCACAGTGTCTCTCTGAAGTGTGCTGTGCCAGGCTGAGTCCTGGAGGGCTGTGTGGCCATCACTCTCCTACTTGTGTGTTGAATCTCTCCTGGAACAGTAAGGCATAAGGTAGGGGATTTATGTTCAAAGAAAAAAGAATTCTAGGGGATAGTGGCTGAAAGAGAAAGTAGGAAGCAATGCAGACAGCAATTTGATGATTTTGCTTTGTGAAGAAACCATCCTCTGCATTCTGGACAGAGTTTACAGATGTTTGTCTGAGCTCTGATACTGTGATACCAAGCTGACTCCCAGGGGGATGAACAGGAAATGATCCCAGAAGGACAACTTGACATAAGTAACCTTCAGTAACTCCATTTGTCCTTCCTAACAGGGAAGAGCTGTCAGTAATTGCTTCTGTCCAGTAACCAAGGAAATGGCCCAGATCAGTTCTGAGACCTGGAAAGTCTTTCCCATGCCCAAGGAACAGATGGAGGAGCAAGGCTGTGTCACTGATGTTGGAATGGCTTCCTCTGCTGTACTTACATGTTTCTGTTTGTAATTTCAGACATGCACACCACTGCCTTATCCTCTTTTTTTTTTTTTCCCTACTTTTCCCCCTCCATGGCACTACCCTGTGTCTATCTGTTTATAGAACTGCCTTTGCTGGGTAGGTTAATATTTTTATATTTTTGCTGTTTGAATCTTTTCTGCCTTTTGTTATTCATCTTTTCTCATCTCTCGTAGTGCTTTTTACTCACTGAATTGCTTTGCCAGGAACAGAACCCTGTCTTGCTTTTTCAGGAATCTTTCCATCTGTTTAGTACCCTGTACTAGCCCAATGTGTGAAAGTTAGTAAGAGACCTCATGGTCTCTTTTCCTCACTCCTTACAGGCTTGCCATTTTACCCAGAAAGAAAATAAAACTGTATGAACTCTGGGCTTTTTAAGGATATATATAAGTATATAAAATGGGAATAGAAGCAGTCTATAATTGTGACTCTAGTGCATTTTCATTTTGCATCTTAATTTTTACCTTCCTGTTTTGGTTCAACAAAGTCTCCCTATTTCAAAATACTCACATTGTGTATGTTCCAGACTACAACATAATGAAGCCATAAAGTTAGGGGTTCATAATTCAGTTTTTCTCATTCATTTGAATATACTCAAATGGGAGTGGGTCTAGAATCACAAATAGTGGGTGTCCTTAAACATTTTTGACCTCCTTGTTAAAAAAATTTAAAAATTATCTCAGAATCACAGAATGTCAGGGGTTGGAGGGACCTCTAAAGATCATTGGGTCCAAACCCCTGCCAGAACAGGACCAAAACTAGAGCAGGTCACTCAGAAATTAATCCAGGTGGTTCTTGAAAGTTTTCAAATAGACATAAAGGACCTTTACTGTCTTTATTGAAAGTTCTTTTCCCCTTAGTTAGTTTAACACCTGTAGTATATTATCTAATGTGGTGAATGTAGTGTTTTCTTCTCAGGCTCATGCCTCTGCAAAAAAAAAAAGACCAAAAAGTAAAACTTTACTGCAGTCTTCTCAGTGAATGAAGATTTCATTGCTGTCAAAAGAGTTACAAAAGTCTTGATGCATATTTCAAGAAAGGAAACTGCTTGGTTACTGTCCAGTCTGCTTTCACTGCAAACAATCTGAAAATCTATAAAAGTGGGACTTTTGGAGACTGAAACCATCAGGTCAGAGGATTAGGGAAATGCCCTTTGAAACTTTGCTTCCTGAGACAAGAAAAGCTTTTTTGAAGAAGTTGAAAAGAAAATCTGAGAATGCTGCAGAATGAGGAATGGTCCTAACTATTTGCTGAAATGGTTAAAGTCTCCACTGTAGTGAAACATTAAAATTTTGTCACATTACACATTAAAATTTTGTCAGCCACACTGAAGGGTTAGCCTTGGTCTAACCTAAACAAATGGGAAGGGTTGGTGCCTGACTATCTTGTAGTGATAGATCCCAAAACAATTCTGCAGTTTCTCTAACATGCTTTTTCTTCCCCTCCCCCCCCGTGCTATATATTCTCCTTTAAAAGAAGAAACATTTTATTTAGATCATTTAATTCCTATGTTTTAGAAGTTTATTCCTTCACAGTGTCATGGCTACCTGTTTGAAGTTATGTTGTGTGTTTGATTTTTCTGACTATTAGATAAGCCCTGAATTACAGCTTATCATACAGCACAAATTGAAATTTTTCGTACTTCTCTGTGTGTTTGTGTGTTGCTGGTTTTTGTTTTTTTTGTTATTCTGTGAATTAGGAAGACTCTGCTTTGTTGAGGCCCCACCAGGAGCACTGCATCCAGGTCTGGAATCCTCAGCACAGAAGGACATGGACGTGTTGGAGGGAGTCTAGAGGAGGGCAAGGGAAATGGTCAGAGGGCTGGAACACCTCTCCCATGAAGACAGGTTGAGAGAGTTGGGATTGTTCATCCTGGAGAAGAGAAGGCTCCAGGGAGAACTTATTGCAGCCTCAAAGGGGACTGATAAGAGATAGGGAGAGCATTTTTAGCAAGGCCTGTTGTGATGGGACAAGTGGGAATGGTTTTCAAGTAAAATAGGGGAGATTTGGACTAGATACAAGGCAGAAACTCTTTGTACTGAGGGTGTAGTGAGAGTGGTGCAACACAGGCACAGGTTGTCCAGAGAGTTGGTAAATGTCCCATCCCTGGAAATGTTCCAGGTCAGGTTGGACAGGGCTTTGAACAACCTAATGTAGGTGAAGATGTCCCTGCTCACTGCAGGGTGGGTTGGAGTAAATACCCTTTAAAGATCCCTTCCAACCCAAACTGCTTTATGGTTCTGTGATAATAGTAACAGATTTTATAGAGATTTGCACATTTTCCTCTTTGTGACTGGAAATGCATTTCCTTGTGGTTTTGTCTGTGGATTTTGCTCAGTGCTCCTTTGATTTCACAGAAATCACAAAGTTTGGAAGGGACCTCAGAAGATCATCTACTCCAATAAATTTGACTTGAAAGCAATAAAATGGAAAATAGACATTGGAGGTTTAGAGTTCCTCTCAAGGTTTCTTCAGCATCTGTATTTGTGTAGGTTCAGATCTGGAGTAACTGGCTGTAGTTGCAAAGAATATGAAATGTGGGCTGTCAGTACAGGACACAGCTTGGGATTTAAAAGAGATGACTCTAGAAAAAATGGCTGCTGGGAATTAAGAGGATTTGTCATGTCCATGGAATTACACCTTATGATTTTATTTAAATTGAGAAATTCGTGTGTAATCAAGGCAGGACTTCTTAATACTAATTCAATATTGCAAGGAAGGAATATAGATTTGATTGAAAGATGAATCCTTAATTTAAATCTAATGCCACAAAGTGAATTGAATTGTGAATTACAAACTTCTGTCATAAGTGCATGGAACTATTTCATCTGGATGATTGTCTTATAGTTTGTTGAAAATATTTTATTTTTCATATGTTGTGTATGAGAGTACTTCATATGAATAATATGCTGTGTGTATAGGAGGTCTGAACCATGAAATGGTGGGGAAGACTCCAGAAATAATATAGAGAAGAGAGATCATCTTTAGCAGACACATTTATGCTACTACTGGAAGTAACTGATCTATCAGGAGTTAAATAATTGCAATGAAAAGGATGGAAATTACCAGTTTTAAAGTCTTTACGAGTTTCTACACTCCTATGACTTCAACAGACAAAAAAAAAAATAAAAAATCCAACCCCAAACCCTGAAGAAAATAATGCACCAAAACAGTTTGACAATAGACAGATTATATAATATGGAAACGTGTTCAGAAAGATTATTTTTCTTCAATTCTGTTACAGAAGAGAAGTGAAATACTTCAATTTATTTAGAGCCCAGTAAGCATCAGTAATCTGCACTTACACTTCCCCTTAGTGATTCAAGTGTTTGTTAGATCAATCATATAAAAAAGCAACAACACAATTTGCAGGAAAAACCCCAAATAATCAAGTAATCAAGGCAGGGTTTGTGAGCACACAGTAGATATATTTGGGTAAGTACAATGTAAGTATGAAGTAAGGAGCTGGACCTGTTGACTTTATGAGGGATATTAATGAAGACTTCCTGGTTAGTGAGCTGAGGCTGTTGCTTGTTGTAGCCTTCATGTTTCTGTTGTTGAGTCTTTCCCTTTTTGTCATATAATTAAATGGTATATTCCCTGGAAAATTGTACTACTTTCATTAACATATGTATCAATGCTTTCAGAGTTCTAATCTGTGGCTGAGGTACTGAGCAACATAAGCTACAAACAACTTGGAAATGGCAAGATAAAATCTATTCAGCACTAAACAATTTTAAACTGATTAATGTCAGCTAAGATTATATGCAAGTTGGTAGATTTATAAAAGAAACAACTAACTTGCTTTTACAAATAAAACTGAAGATATTTCAATTTTTATTTATATTTAGGAAAAAAACCCCAAACTGTGACTGTTCTGCTACTTCCAACTGTCATTTTTGTCAGTTCTTAATTTACTTCTTTCTAAACAAGTTCACAAAATTGTTCATTTAAAATTAAAACTTGGCTGCTGATGATTCTGTTTAGCACATCCTTGAAAATGTGCTACTTTTGAAGATGCTTATTTAGGTGAAAGCTTAAGTCAAGCATGTGAAAGTGTTTACTTTCAGGAATCTGTTCCAATTGTCTGCCTAACTAGGTCTTCCAGTGCTTCTATTTTCTGCTTTTAACTTGAGGATGGCATAGAAATACAACCATTATTTTTTGTTTAATATGAATTTATAGACTGGTTTATTTCCACTAATAGGTTACATGAAGTTGTGTACATATAGTTTTATGTATTTACAGAAATATTATTCTCATGTCCTACTGAGAAGTTCCTGAGGAGCTGTATAATGAATCCTTACATGATGAGAGCTCTGAGAACTGATTTCTTACCCTGTGATTTCTTGTTCCATGTTCTAATTAGGAAAGCTCACATGTTACATAGTGGTTGGGATGTGACAGTTTGAATGAAGCTTTGTAGAAAATTTCTTGTTACAGAAGTTACCAGTGCCTTGGCATGAGAATGGGCTGGTAGTGAGGGCAGATCCTTTGAGTGGTGCAGCTTGAGTCCAGCAGGAGAGGGATTTTTAAAAGCTTTTCCCTTATTGTAAAAGTGCATTTCTTCATGGTTCACTTGGCCAGCATCTTCCATTAAATTTGCTTTTCTTACATAAATCTGGGGATAGTAGAAGACCCCTTGGCTTAACACAGTGATTTTGGATGATGAGTCTCACTTTCAAGATCCTGATAAGGGGCACTGTACTCTCTTAGGAGGCCACTCTTCCATTTTAGTCAGGGTTGCTCCATGCCATTTTTCATCCAAGAACTTCAAGGTTAAAGTGCTGAATGGGAAAAAAAAAATGAAAGGCATTTTTCAGAGTAAAAAAATTGTGATGTTGTGGTTTTGTTATCATCTTTCTGCATTTCTCTTGAGTGATCTGCAGCTTTACTGTGCCATTTTTCATCAGTGCATGAAAAAGTCTTGAAGAGTGTGTGATGCTACTTGTATTCTACATCACAATCATTGCTACTGGAGTGGAAAACAAGTAAAAATATGAAATTACTTGGACTTTCAGTTTCTAATTCATTAAAGAAAATCTGTAGTTTCACTGGTGAGTCATATTCACTGGCTGGGAGCTGTGCACAGCACAGATGAGAACAGTTTCTTCCTAAAATACAGTAATGTAGGTCTAAGACAAGGCAGAAGAACATAACTGAGGGTGTACAAGAAAACATGTTGGTGGCATCTTTATTTAGCTAAGTTTTTAGAAGGCATCATTTGCAGAATCAAACTCACAGAATGCCTGAGGTTGTCAGGTACCACTGGAAGTCCTCTGGTCCAACTTCTTGCTCAAACAGGGCTACCTAGAGCTGATTGCCCAGGGCTGTGTCTTCTGAATATCTCCAGGGATGGTCACTCACAACCTCTCTGGTCAACTTGTGCCAGTACTTGCTCACTCTCAGTGTAGAAAAATGTTTCCTGATGCTCTGGAGGAACCTCCTGTGTTTCAGTTTATGCCCATTGCCTCTGGTTCAGGCTCTTGGCACCACTGGAAGGAGCCTGGTTCTGCACCCTGCCTTCAGGGCTTTATATACATTGATAAGGTGCCCTCACATGTCTTGTGAGATGCCACAGCTTAGGGGCAGAACTGACAATGGTGTGGCAAAAGAGAAGAATGGATGAAGTACAAGAATAAAAACCTCTGATACCTGTGGCTTCAGGTTTCTTAACAAAATTGTCTGGTAACTACTGAGAGTCACAAAAGGTACAGTCCACAGGTGTCAAATTGTCAGAACTGTCCTTTATTGGGCTCAAAGTCTTGTTTTTTGGCCAAGGAGAAGGTACAGCTTGCACATCTAGGCCAATAATTTATGACTAGAACAGCTGAAATCTGAATAACTTAGTCATTGTTAGTCCAGATATATAATCATGACAGAAATAATGATATAGTTTGAATTGCTATACACTCAGCATCAGGAAAAGGGGTAAAAAAGGTGCTTACCATCCCACTGCTCCTCTGAGTATAAGGTTGGTGAATTATAAGCTCCTGGTATCCTTCAGGAGGAATATGATAGCTATGGTTTCTTCTCTTGTCCCTTCTATATGTTTGTTTCTATATGTCCTTTCTTAGATGCTTTTTCTATATGTCCTTTCTAAAATGTTTTTACACCCTGTTCTTTTTTCCATGGTCTGCAGCGCTGTGTTATTCCAAATTCACTCTATATGGTATATTTTATGTACATTAGATGTTATTCATTCTCTTTGCTGCCCTCAGAATAGTGGGTTTTGTCCAGTGCTGTGTCTGCATTTCTTTATTGGATTCTGTACAGCCTTTGGGGTTAATGGGGTCAACCATGTATCCCATCTCCTATCATGCCATGCCTGTAGTTCTCTGTGCTCCATCTACCTCTCACAGCCTCTGTCACCAGGCCAGGCCTCCATCTCTTTACTCTTTTCATCATCATACTCATAAATACCTCATTCTGCATAGAGCAGGTGCTTCTTGCTATCTGAATAAAACTGGAGTAAAACAAATTCATAGGATCCTGATCGATTGGGTGAATTGTAGCAGCTAAAGGTATTTAAGTTGCAATCAGAATCAGAAAAGTTCAGAGCAAGCTGAAGAAATGTCACCCCTGAGGCCTTGCAAGCTGAGTACAATGCAACAGGAATACAGGTTGTGGCTTGGTACTAACAGGCAATGTGGTGTTTGGTGTTACAGGATTACCCAGCTTTTTTTTTAAAGAAAAAAGCTTTAGATGATTAGTACACATAGAATCATAGAATCATAGAATTAGCCGGGTTGGAAGGGACCTCAGAGATCATCTAGTCCAACCCTTGACCCACCGGAGCAGTTGCTAGACCATGGCACTGAGTGCCACATCCAGTCTTTTTTTAAATGTCTCCAGGGACGGAGAATCTACCACCTCACCGGGCAGTCCATTCCATAGCCTAATCACCCTCTCCGTGAAGAAATTCTTTCTAATATCTAACCTAAACCTCCCCTGGCACAACTTAAGACTGTGTCATCTTGTCTTGTTGAAGGTCGTCTGTGAAAAGAGTCCAGCTCCCACCTCGCTACAGCCTCCTTTCAGGGAGTTGTAGACAGCAATGAGGTCTCCCCTGAGCCTCCTCTTCTTCAGGCTGAACAGCCCCAGCTCCCTCAGCCTCTCCTCATAGGGCCTGTGCTCGAGTCCCTTCACCAGCCTGGTTGCCCTCCTTTGGACCTGTTCGAGGACCTCAATATCCTTCCTGAGCTGAGGGGCCCAGAACTGGACACAGGACTCAAGCTGTGGCCTCCCCAGGGCTGAGCACAGGGGCAGAATCCCTTCCCTGGACCTGCTGGCCACGCTGTTCCTGAGCCAGCCCAGGATGCCATTGGCCTTCTTGGCCAGCTGGGCACACTGCTGGCTCATGTTCAGCTTCCTGTCAATCCAGACTCCCAGGTCCCTTTCTGCCTGGCTGCTCTCCAGCCACTCTGTGCCCAGCCTGAAGAGGTGGAAGATGAGGTGGGCATGAACTCCACAGAAGAGGTGGACATGAATTCCAGTCACTTCTGAAATTAATGTTGATTCAAAAAAATAGAAAAGGAATCTGTGGCACTCTAGAATATTAAGAGAATAGATGAGGTGAATTACTGTTCTTTCAGAAAGATTTGTTCTTTTCCCCTCCATTTTATCTCATAGTTGTGTATGCTCTTGTTTGTCAATACCAGGTTATATTACCCTTGAAAAACAAAACTGGGAAAATTGGGTGTGAACTGCTTTCTAAATGATGAGCAATGGCAAAATTATTCATCAGCTGATATGTGGAAAGAGAACATCATAAATTACTGACCTGCATAGTATGTTCAGAATGATTCTATTTACTAAATCAGGGATTTTCTTGCAATAGATTTTTATTAGACTAGGAAATAGCTGTTCTTATGGGATAGGTGAAGGATTTTGTTACTGCTTTGAAGGAAAATGCTAGCACCTGAAGTAATTTTTCTTGTTTTACACATGATTCCTTGTGGATATATTTAATAATTGAAAAGATACTGCACTGGAAATTGAGGTGCTATTGTTGATCAGAAGTATCAGTGAATTCACTTTCAAACCCATCAGGTACACACTATTTGTTTCATATGTAGTTGAGATTTTCCTACTGAAAAAACTTAAAGAACTGTAGTATTACCTGGCATCTTTTGATTCAAGAAGGAAGTGGTGAAAGAAAGTTTCTGGCTGAACTAATTTTACTGCCTTAACTCCCAGTCAAGTGTTATTCTTACAGCACCTCTGTATGGAGCAAAAATGTTACCAAGTATAAGACTGCATTTCCCTTGCTTGTCCTCTTTTATAGATACACAAAATATAATAGTTTTGTCACTTACTTTGTTGTGTAAAGGGGTGAAGGGTGAATAAAGATGTGAATATTTGTTGTAAGTTTGGGGAAGTTGAAAAAATGAAGGTCAGCACCGATATGAGAAATATTTCTTCCATTTTTTACTGCCTTTATCAGTGTCAGAACTTGGCTCATCACTTCTATAAGCTGTTAAGAGATAAAATGTATAATGAGCCTGGCAAGTGTGTTTGAATTTTTCATCTGTGAACCAGTAAGCTGATCAATAAATTTTATACTGGATATTATTTATCTTCACTAAGTTTATTCCTACCACCACTTTGTAAATTAATGGTAGAAATGGTAATTTTAGCAACAGAGCCTGAAAAGCAAAGTTCAGCAATGTTTGTCCTGCATTAGCCATTTAGAGGCCAAATTTCAGGGAAAAGCAAACAAAAAGCATACTCATCTATTTATCTCACTTATGAGATAATGGTGTTCATTTCCATTGATAGAAACTTTGTTATTTTACAGCAATATTCACATGATTTAGTGTTAGGAATCCATTATGTTCCTAGTGCACTTTTTAAGTTTGCAAGAAGAGGATACAAATTGGAAATTTAGAACTATTCCAGTTCATTGAGTGGGGTGTCTGTCTTCACCTTCAGATAAAATTTGAAACAAGAGGAGGGGATTAATGTCAGGTGACATGTAATGGATGACATGAAGTGGTTGGATGAGCCCAAAATGTACCATCTATTTAAAATGTATAAATAGTCACCAGATGGCACTGTGACTGAGATTTAAACAAGGGAACTGTAAATGTAGTCAGCTAGATCTTGGAATAAATGTTAGTTTTCTCTGAAGTTGTTATATCAAATGGTGGGTTTGTTGTTTTTTTTTTTTTGGTTTTTTTCCTCTCTATGTTGAATTTTCACTGTACCTTTTCTTAGCTTCAGTAGCTGGTGCTTAGGAACTGCTGGCTTATCCAAGAAAAACATTTAAATTGAGTCATCCAACTTATACTTGCTAACAATTTTAGACTGTCTGATTAAATTCCAATAAATTCAGACAACTTTTGATATCCTGCTTTTTTACTTCTGAGGGAAAACATGCAGCAAAGTATTTGAGGAAAAAAATCATTCTGATCAGAGTCAAATGCTACATGCCCAAGGATGTATAGCAAAAGAAAGTCATAAAGAAATAATCATAGTATTCTGTTTAAGTTGGTGGCACAAGTTTAACTGGAACTCTTATCAAACCATTTAACACCCTGGAATAAAAGCAATTTTGTCGTAGACATTGAAATTATTAGAACAAAAAATACTTTCTTTTTCTCAGAGGTCCAGTCTAATCTTTATTTTATTTGTAAGAATCATTTACCTAGATGATGTGCTAAAAGGACTTACCAGTCAAGCTGTTGCTCATTTTAATGGCTTATTTTGTCATGAATTTTTCTGTTTTAAGAAATATATAGCCAGATCTGACATTATTTTCCTGTAGTCTTAAGCATCACACATTGAGTGGCTGAGCAAAGTGGCAGTAACATCTTGTAGCCCATCTTAGAGAGAGTCAGTACATATAGAGTCAGTATTTATATAAATTTTCTGAAATTCAGAGCTTTAATGTAAGCTCTGTGTTCTAATTCCTGTCTGATAAATCTAAAAGAAAGTTTGGAATTGTTTAAGGAAAGAACCAATGTAACTGATAATGGAAAAATCTGAGTAAAAGTGTTTTTTTTGCCTTGCAGCCTAAGTTCACTGCCATGATCAAGTGATCCATGTGTTATGAGAACAGTTCTGGTTATCCCAAGAGCTTTATTTCTTTGCCTGAATATTAAAGTCTCCTCCTATAGTTTACTTTTCCAATATTTACATTTTATGTGGTAGATTACATTCTCTTACTGAAAATAGGGTTTTAAGAGGGACATGAGTGATAGGAGTTTTTCTGTTTCAAATGTTGTTCATCCTTAAATGATCTTTAGAAGGATGGAAAGCATAATACAAACTTGTTCTAAAATCTGTTTTCACTGTGACCAGGAGGTAGTTCTTCTTTCCCAGTGCCTTGTTTTTGCAAGCATTTGGAAGTACACATCAAAGATCTTCCTTTACTGCTGAGGAACACAAGTTATTTTAAACTTAGTAATGTCTTATTTTTAATGTAGGCAATACCTGTTAAAACCCTATTACTGAAATCTAATACATACATACACACTTCTAAAATAAATACCATGTGCAGGACCATTGGAGCCCATGACATATCTGGAGAGTTATGGGAGAGCTGGGATTTTGCAGCCTGAAATGGAGGTGGGTAAGGGAGTTACAGGATATGAGGATGTAGAGAGGAGGGAGACAGAGTCATCTGAGAAGTGAAAAGTAAAAAAATAACAGAATGGCTGAGTTTTGAATGAGGTCATACAAATCTATCTCCTGTTGAAGCAGGGCCACTTACATTGAGTTGCCCAGGGCCATGTTGAGCCAATTTTTAAGTATTTTTGAGGAGGGACACTGCAGCCTCTCCTAACAACTTCCAATCCTCACTCACCCTCACAGTACAAAAAAAGCTTTCTGATGTTCAGATGAAACCTCCCATGTCTGAGTGTGTGCCCACTGCCATTCACTGGCTACCACCCAAATAATAAGCAGTAGATGAGATGGAACTTAAGAAATTGCAGTCAAATATTAGGAAGTTACTTGTTCACAGCAAGGGCCCTGAAACACAAAATGGGTGCTCAGTGACTTCTCCATCTTCAGAGATGTGGCCAGAATTTGACTTGAGCCCCTAAACAATCTAATGCAACTTAGCCCTGATTTCTGCAGATTCCACCAGGTAAACTCCAGAGACTTCTCACCTGAAATATTCAGTGATAAGACATGAGTTACTCTGCAAGCACATCTGTGTCAGTGAAGACCTTCATAATTTCTACAAATTTTTTTTCGAATGGCCACATTTTCCAGTGTAGAGTTGCTGATTAGGAAATTAGCAGTCTGCGTTTTTATTTGATAATTTAAAGCAACGTAAACATTTCCCTGGATAACAGGAAGCTTGCTTGTGTTTCACCAGATGACCTACCTGGCCACAGTGGTATTTCTACACTATCAACTGTGATTGCAAAGATTTTCACTTAAAATCAATACTGAAACCGGCAAGTGAAAGATGGCTTTTTTTTTTTCTTTTTTCTTTTTTTTTTTTGAGAATGTGTGTATGAATTAATGAGTAACAAATTAAGAAATCTGTTTTCAGACAGTTTTCCTTTGAATAGTAGCTCATTCACTTGTATAGAAGTGTATTAGAATGAAGCTGAGCTCCAGCAGCTCAGACAGATGATTTGTGAGCTGTTGATTGCCACGTGTTCTTTTATTTTTTTCCTTGTGAGATGCTTTTTGATTCTGCTTCACGTAGTTTGATTTCTAGGCATTGCTTCGTGTTTTATAGCTACCTTTTCAAGATTTTTACAATTGTGCTTTTATTTGTAGTGTTACAGGGAGGAGGGGGAGGTCAAAAAAAGTCATTCTGTCTGTCTCCTGGGTGCCACAGATGTTCATTTTCAGCCTCGTGCAGAAAAAAAAAAATTGAAATCCACTGCGTGTATGTGACAAAGTGTTTTTGAGGACAAGTGTTCAAATGCAATATTGTCAAGCTATTTTTAGCCAGCTGCTGTCCCTATAGTGCTGTTTAAAGATTCAGCTCAAGCTGCTAATAGATATATTTATAACCATTCTGTCAACTGCCGCAGCGTGAGTGCTGTTACAGATGATAATTCTATTCTTGGAAGCAGTGCCATGGTTACCATTCCCCTGGCTGCTCAAATAGAAGCTATACATCTGTATACACTTAGCAACATTTTAATATACTAACTCGTTTTTACACTGCAAGGAAGAACAAAGCTAGGTTTGATATTAAAAGAAATAATACATGCAGAAAAGCACGTGAAAAAAATTAACTTGCTTCAGAAAATACGTCGACTTCTTTAGTATTACGTATCTAATATGACCTATTCTGAAGTCTGTGTGTGAAAGAAACTGAATGAGGGTTTGTAACTGCATTTTCCTGGCATTTATTTTTCATGTGAGCAGACTGACTTCACTGGTTTATACTTCATGTCAGATTGCTAATGTACAGGCAGTTAAGTACAGTATGAGTGTGTCTATACATTCTTTTTGTGCTATAAAAAGTCATTATGCTGAGGAGGGTGGTGTTATGCCTTTTAAGAAATTCAAGATTTTACTGAATTAGAGGTTCATCTGCTTAAAGGTGACATTTCACAGGGCTTTTCCTTTGTGTGCTGTGCTCCAAGGATGGGTTCATCCTTCCTTTGGAAGCCTCCAGCAGTGGCTCTGGGTGGCTGCCTGGCATCACAGCAAGCACCTGGGGCTTCTCTGAGGTTGGGTACCACATACAAGCCTCAGAGTTTGAGTCCAGATCCAAGGTCCTGCAGCCTTCTGAGTCTCTGACTCTTTTGAGTAAAAGTTTATTTAGTGATAATACAGTGTCTGGGACTCAACTGCTTTATTTCTTTTCTCTAAGTACTCAGGAGGCTTTAAGTAACTGGGACTGGAATGAGGACATGAGGTCCCACATTTAAATAACCAAAGTTTTTAGTGACAGCCCAGGGAGGTACCTGCATGCTGGCAGACTGAGGACAGGGAGTGTAGAGCTGCATGGGAGGGGCCCTGTCATGGCTTTGGAGATTTTGGGTTATTTTTATATTTTTGCTATTAGCTTTTCAGGGAATTGGGATGTGGGCGAGTACTGGTAAAAGGGTCTAAATAATGTTGAGGATGGAGGTTTAGGGATCCTTCATGCTGGTGAAGAGATGACCTGGTAAAAATAGAGATGACCAAGTAAAAAAAGAGATGACCTGGTCCAGCTGTGTGAATTCTGTGTGATACTCTAGCTTAGCATTACACTATTGCTACTCTGGAGTTAGGGAAGAGCTTCTATGAATCATGGACAGCAGCAGTTAGTTTGTCTTTAAATTCATTAGGTACAGATTAAAAAAAAAAACCCAACTAGCTTGACTTTTATACAACTATTAGAATAATTAAAAGATCAATATGTTCTTCTGGTACATTGTTGTTGTCATTGAATGTATCAGCTTTCTGTTAGATGAAAACATGAATTACAGATCATGCCTGCCTGAAAAATTGAAAGTAAAATGAACCTCATTTTTGTAGAAAGATTTGTAGAAAGATTAATATTTTGAAAAAGATGGCACAAGTTATTACTGGTTACAGCTCAAATGATAGTTCTCAAATAAACAAAAGGATGTTTTTTTATAATCTGCATAAGTTAAATTGTACAATTTATTGCCACTAAATGTTAGGAAGACCAGAAGAATAGGTATGTTCAGCACAGAACAAGAGAAGTAGAAAACTGGATTTGATAGGTAGCTATTGTCTGGATGATTTAAATGCAATGTCTGTGCTAAAAACTTTTGTTGCTAGGTACTTGGGAATAAATGAGAGTGATGATAATTTGTTTGCCTTGCTTTGTCACATTCCTCATTAAACAGATGCTACGGTCTGGTGTGGGATGCAAAGCTACATGAAGGTCTGGTTTGTTCCAGGCAGATAAGCCCTGTATTAAGAAAAGAGCAGCAGGGCTCAGTCAAAGGATTTCCTTACAAAATAAAAAGAAATCTTCACAAGCCATCCAGTATGTCAGAAATAATCTTACTGATGTACCTAAAATACTAAAGTGAATTTCCTTTGATTTGAGTGTTCAGAGGAAACTTTCTATTTTCAAGGTTTTTCATACTATTTACTGGTGTATTGAGTGGATTTTGCCGGATCTGATGAATTTGCTGTACAATTTAAAAAATAACTTACTGGCCCATTTCTTAATTATATTACTTCTTGCACAATTTTCAGTAAAGCTTTCAAAAAATGTTGAAGTAATGTGGAAGGTTTTTATGTAGATGGTAGAGCAACTCCTAGTTTTACTGCTTGTGGACAATTTTTCTTGTAATCAATGCAGGCTTGTGGTCTGTGTCTTCTCATTCTGATGAGGAATGAACAAATACAAATCCAGATTATTTTCATAGGCTCAAATTTTGCCCCAGAAATGTGAATCATACTAGAATTTATAGTTTATTTTTTGAATTGTTACATGCCTGATGGTGTCCACAAATGAAGAGGGCATCCAGCTTTTATTGTGAATATAAAATAGTTCAGGCAAAATCGTGTCCACAGACTAAAATCCATTTTGAGATGGACTGGTTATGGCTTGGATGCTCAGAATATGCTCAGAATACTCACTGCTTGGAATTTTTGTGGACTTTCTAGAATGTACAGGAGGCTGAGGTGTTGTGTGAAGATTACAAAGGCGAATAAGAATCTTTGATCCTGGTTTTGCATGTGGCTTCAAGTGGGGAAAAAAAACCCAGGAAAAATGTCATGGAAACGATTAATAGCGATTCTACTTCTAGGAAAAAAAAATAAATAATTGATTGGCAGGAGAGAAGTTTTTACATGATGTATACCTTAAAGCACATTACATCTGTGAGATTTACTGCTCTTGATAGTGCAATGCTGTCACAGCTATATTATGCATTACAGTGAAAGTGACTGTGATTAAAGCTGCCCGTGTTCCAAAAGTGCCTGGAATAAAAGTATAAGATGCTACAGAGTGAAGGGTCTATAGGGTTGTAATATCTGAACTACAGAGGTTTTTAAAGATATAATAGGAATATTATATATTCCTGTTAGATTAATTTAGTAGATTAGCAGGAAAATGTGCACAATGTAATGGTCCAAAGAAACTTTATTGGACCATGAAGAACTTCACTGCATTAGTTGTTGGTGTGCCATGGCCAAAATGCAGGACATATATGTCTATGTACATATACATATGTATATTTTTGTGTGTTTATTTGTATAGGTGTGCACCTAGAAACAAGTGGGAAAGCTTGATGTTCAGTCTTGGGCATCAGACAAAAAGAAAAAAGTATCTGAAGATGAAGTCACCATAAAATAAATAAAAATTTGTAAAGATGATGCTGGGTACCATGAGAAAAATGTGTTGGTGAAGAGGATAGCTTCAAAGGAAAGAAACACTTTATTGTTGAGCAGCATTCCAGAGGTGACATCTAGATGTGAAATTTTAAATGATGCAAGTTCTTTTCTGAAGTCTGATGAAGGATGTAGTGCTTTTCATATTGGAGGGTCAAAAGCACATTTGAGATTGGTGATTCAGGAAGTTTCCTGATGAGTGGAAAACACACTTATTGTTGTGCCAATCCAAAGGAAAGAGAGGAAGGCAGATGCAGGGTTGCAGAGGCTGCTCAGCCCCATTTCAGTTACTGAAAAAATAATAAAGCTTTTTCCTTACATGGAGAAGACAAGGATGTAGTTGAGCACAGTCAGTGTGGACTCACCAGCCTTAGCTGGAGCTTCACCAACCTGATGTCTGTCTTGGAGGGAATGGCCAGTTCTGTGATGATGCTGAGATTATCAGCAACCCAGGGGGTGAAACAGAATGTGTCCTCAGGAAGTTTGTGGGTGATAACTGAGTGATGGATAGAACATTGTCAGTGATCAAGATTGGGTCCAGGAGTAACTGGGGATACTTGAAGTTGATGCAACAGGAATGTCAGAAGTTCAGAGAGGAGAATTCAGAGTTCTGATGAAATAATCTCTATATGTAGTCAGAAGATGCAACTTTTAAGATGAGTCGAGTGTGTCCTCACTGGTAAAAAGGCACAGCTGTTCTTGCTTTCATGTGTGATGGAGTCCTTTGTGGAGGTAAAGCAAGTTTGATCTTTGTTCTCAGACACATTTAATCTCTTTCCTCCTAACATGCAGGAATCACACTGGTTTTATTACTCAATAATAGTGTAATAATAATGAAAGATGTCAAGCATGAGAGCAGTATTCAGTTTCAGTGGCTGTAAGAGATGGTTGCCAGATCTTCACGTTATCTTAGTGTTTGGCAGAACCATGCTTTAATTATTTGCTTTTTATTCTCTCCCAGATAACTGAGTTGTTTGAAGCAGTTGTTTCTTCTCTTCCAGAAGTTTTCTCATCAATTTTTTTTTTTCTATGCCTGCCAAGATTGCCTTTTATGTGAGACTGCAAAGGTGGTCCTGACAGATTGGTTCACAGTTTCATCAATATGCTGCTAATATTAATTTTTATATCTCCCTTTCATGAAACACAGATGGTCAGGTTTTTTAGATGATCAGTGTGTGACTGAAATTGAGCTTTGGCTAAGAGCTTTTTGGCTGAAACTCATCCCAGCTGAACAGATGACTTAGGTTAACTAAGAGAGAAAGATAAGAAAGGAGGAATTTTGTTTCTTCAGGAAGTTCTAGCTGCATTTAGTTGTCAAGGTGTATTTGGCTTGGCTTAGATTGTTTCATTTGTTTTTTTTTTGATATGAAGAAAGAAGAGGCATCCAGTCATATTTGGGACCTGGGAGTCTGGATTGACAGGAAGCTGAACATGAGCCAGCAGTGTGCCCAGGTGGCCAAGAAGGCCAATGGCATCCTGGCCTGGATCAGGAACAGCGTGGCCAGCAGGTCCAGGGAAGGGATTCTGCCCCTGTGCTCAGCCCTGGGGAGGCCACAGCTTGAGTCCTGTGTCCAGTTCTGGGCCCCTCAGCTCAGGAAGGAGATTGAGGTGCTGGAGCAGGTCCAGAGAAGAGCAAGGAGGCTGGGAAGGGATCCAGCACAAGTCCTGTGAGGAAGGGCTGAGGGAGCTGGGGGTGTTGAGGCTGGAGAAGAGGAGGCTCAGGGGAGACCTCATCACTCTCTACAACTCCCTGAAAGGAGGTTGGAGCCAGGGGGGGGTTGGGCTCTTTTCCCAGGCAACTCTCAGCAAGACAAGAGGGCACAAGAGGTCTCAAGTTGTGCCAGGGGAGGGTTAGGTTGGACATTAGAAAGAATTTCTTTCTGGAGAGGGTGATCAGACATTGGAATAGGCTGCCCAGGGAAGGGGTGGATTCTCCATCCCTGGAGATATTTCAAAAGAGCCTGGATGTGGCACTCAGTGCCATGGGCTGGGAACTGCAGCGGGAGTGGATCAAGGGTTGGACTTGATGAGCTCTGAGGTCCCTTCCAACCCAGCCAATTCTATGATTCTATGATTCTATATTTGCTAACCTTCATGTAAGGTGTGATTTTCGGCTTTTATTTTACTCACCAGATGTTGCCTTTGGCTGATTTCTCATTTTTCGTGGCTTTCTTTTTTCTTCAGAAGTATTGAATTCCAGTTACCAAGAGTGTGTCTGTGAAATGATGTAAAACCTTCCTCTGTTTAGTGTTTTGCATAGAACACACTACACAGAGCCTTTTGGAAAGAGCATCACTTTTCAGAATGGTTTTTATTTCTGTTTGGACTCCTAAAACCAACTTTGTATCTGTGTGTCCCAGTTTCCTGTTCTCTTGCCTGAGAACAGACTTCTTAAGGTCTGGTTTGTAGATGGTGCTGCTGTCATTTGTCTTCTGATTGGCATATTAATTGATTCCATTTAAGAAGCAATAATTTCCATAGCTCAGTTGGCAACAAATGTGCATGGCAGACAACAGTGTTTATATCCCCATTCTACTGTACAAGTTTCAAGTAAATACTTGGGAGAAACCCCTGTATTTCAATTAAAATGTAGAAGAGAATTACATTATATAAAAATCTCTAAACAAAATATTTTTAGCCATTATGAAGTTAGTAATGTTTTCAAAGAGAAATCCAATTCCATTTATCAGAGCTGCTCATCAAGAATTCCACCCATGTGTGCATAGAAATAATAAGTTTTTATGCAACTCTCACTTAAATTTATTTTATATGTACTTAAGAAAAAGGAGAAGTTTAATTTGCAAATCATTCCTTGGCAGGCATTGACTGGTTTCTCTGGTGATTTTTGTGTGATCTGTTTAAAAACTGGTGTATAGCATACAAAATTATGAAGCTGATTCGAACTTTAAAGAAAACTCCTTCCAGTTCAAAAGGATGGTTTTCTGATCTTGTTCCTTTAGAGAGATCATAGAATCATAGAATCATAGAATTAGCTGGGTTGGAAGGGACCTCAGAGCTCATCAAGTCCAACCCTTGATCCACTCCCGCTGCAGTTCCCAGCCCATGGCACTGAGTGCCACATCCAGGCTCTTTTGAAATATCTCCAGGGATGGAGAATCCACCCCTTCCCTGGGCAGCCCATTCCAATTTCTGATCACCCTCTCCCTGAAGAAATTCTTTCTAATGTCCAACCTAAACCTCCCCTGGCCCAACTTGAGACCTCTTGTGCCCTCTTGTCTTGCTGAGAGTTGCCTGGGAAAAGAGCCCAACCCCCCCCTGGCTCCAACCTCCTTTCAGGGAGTTGTAGAGAGTGATGAGGTCTCCCCTGAGCCTTCTCTTCTCCAGCCTCAACACCCCCAGCTCCCTCAGCCTCTCCTCATAGGATCTGTGCTCGAGAAGATGTCCCATACCTCAAAAATGCACCAATGAGGAATGTTCACTGAGTTTTAGCATTGAGTGGAAATTGGAGGGAGCTGTGGGGAACTGGAAGGGAGCAATAAATAGAGCTGGGCAGGTGGGTTGCAGAGAATTGGCATGGACAGGCAAGTGCTGAGCAGTTGGAGTTTGCCTACTGGGCCATAGATTATAGAGCTTCAATTTCTTTCTTCCACAAAGGGCACATAGAGCTTGGATAAGGAATAATGGCTTTGCAGTGGAAGAGGGTAGATTTAGGTTAGACATTAGGAAGAAATTCTTCATTATGAGGGTGGTGAGACACTGGCACAGATTACCCAGAGAAGCTGTGGATGTCCTCTCCATAGAAGTGTTCAAGGCCAGGTTGGATGGGGCTTGAAGCAACCTGGTTTGGTGGGAGGTGTCCCTGCCCATCCAGAGGGCTTGGTACTAGTTGGTCTTTAAGGTCCCTTCCAACCCAAACCATTCTAAGAAAGTATGGAAGTAGATGTGAAAAAGATGATGTATGAAAGTAGAAAGTGTACAGTAGATGTCATTTGGATGAGAGAAGGATGTGAACTGTGAAAGTGTAAAGTGGCTTCAACTCTATTATCTCCTTTTAAAAAAAATAATATTTTTTTCTTTAATTCTGTTACTACAGTTGTAGGGGCTACTACTGTTTTAGGGGCTTTACATAAGATTAACAGGAATTTGATTTTTTTCGTTGTTGTTCTAACTATAATTTGTGTTGATAACTGGCAGCAAAGATGTGACATACACAAATTTGGAAAAATTCCTTTGTGAAAAATAGTTTTGATATTCTGATGTGCTGCTTTTCTTCTTTCTCTTGTGTTTCTTTCCTCTAAAGAAAATATCAGCAGTCTCTCTCTTTCAGAAAATCTCTAAAGACATTTAATTTTTTAAAAATTATTATTCCATAATCTGAAGAATCATAGACTACTATTTGTATTTATCAGGCCCTGTAGTTCCCAAGTGCATGGAGCAAGTTAAAACCTCTAGTAAGCAGTCTTTGGGAAAGAGTAAGGAGGAGTCCTGGATGCTTTGCCTTTCTCTTCATCTGCTTTGCTAATGCAGACTCCAGACTGCACTACTGGACTATTAGGACAGATTTCTTTGAGCTCACCAGTTACTGAATGGCTTTCTCAAAACTTTTGTCTGTACCTCCTCTGACAGTGCCATTTAAATTCTGACACCCACATTCTGTCTTCTAGAAAGCTTTAATTCCCTGTTAATTATTATTTTTTTTTTTTAGCAGAACTTCTCAGTGTCATATTGCAAGAGATATGCTGCAAATAATCACTTCTCTCACTGTCCCATTCCTCATTTTCAAGAATCTATCATTAGCAAGTTCTGGTTTGAAACTTTTTAGCCAGCTCAGCATCTCTCTGCTCCATAGATAATTTAAGGGAAGATAATTGCTACTGGATTCTCTGTAAGGACTCATCATGTTTTAGCCTGTCAGTTCTGGGATCAGTAGTGGTAGCACTGCTGATGAAAGCTGAATGGTCCCCTATCCAAAGAAGGAGTAAGCTTCTTCAGGAGGCTGTGAGTCATAAGTATAAAGAACTAATTTTTATGGACTTAAAGTAAGAACATCCATCTTTTCTCTTGATAAAAGAGCAGCCAAGAATATCTATTCAAAAGTACTGTGTTAGCAGATCAGTGCAAAAAAAGTATTTGTTTTCCAAGGTAAAAGTAATTTATTTGACATACAGCAATAGTACTTTTTTTAAGTGGACAGAACTTTCTGGAAGCTTATAGAAAATAGGTCTGTCTGTGACAAAAATTTATCCATTTCACACTCCAGAAATCTCTCTGATTTCATGTGTCCTCTTATGTTGCTTTCCTAGCCCATGCTGATGGTTTTTTTATCCTCTATTAGAAGGACTGCAATTGGGAGATTTCTTTGATTTCTTTAGGGCTTTTTTCCTCTTCCTGGTCAGGCAGTCTGTATTAAAATGTCCAGTGTAACGTTCTCTTGCTGGTGTTCCCTTTGATCTTGGCTGAGCATCCATTCTGTAGCAAAGCTCCATGTATTTCAGTCTTTGGATTCAAGTTTTTTCTCTCCATTTGGTCTGCTCTGCATTTGTTTCTCAGATTCCCTGCACCCATTTATTGTAACACTCTGGTTTTGTGAGCTATCTCATGAAGTTTCTGGAATCCCAAATATTTTGTAGGTCTGTTTATTGCTAGGCACAGATTTCTGATTCCTTCTGCTTGTTTCCAAGATGTGGACATTTTTTTACAGGCACTTGTCACGGGCCCCTGGTTACATGGCTTTATCAAGGGCAATGCAAAGCAAATTTGGTACCCTATTCCATGCTTCTTTTCCATATTCTGTTCAGTCATCCCCTTCAAGCTTTGGTCTCCAGGCCTCAGTGAACCTGGCTTACAAGAATTCCTTACAGGAATTGGGAGTTTGTTGGCAAAGATGTGTTTGCCTTGCTTCATCAGGTAGATCCTGTGTCTGTGAAATTGTTCATGTTCCTCTAAGAAGTCCTATGGTCAGGAATCCAGCTGCTGAAACCAGACAGGCTGCCAGGTGGTGATCTACTGGATATATTCACTTTTTGTCAGTGTGTCCATCCTTCTAAGTGCTTGGATCCAGGGGGAGGGAAGTTCCACAGTTGCCAGTGACCTGTGCTCAGTGTTTCCCTTTCATAGAATCATAGAATTGGCTGGGTTGGAAGGGACCTCAGAGATCATCAAGTCCAACCCTTGATCCACTCCCGCTGCAGTTCCCAGCCCATGGCACTGAGTGCCACATCCAGGCTTTTTTTAAATATCCCCAGGGATGGAGAATCCACCCCTTCCCTGGGCAGCCTATTCCAATGTCTGATCACCCTCTCCAGAAAGAAATTCTTTCTAATGTCCAACCTAAACCTCCCCTGGCACAACTTGAGACCTCTTGTGCCCTCTTGTCTTGCTGAGAGTTGCCTGGGAAAAGAGCCCAACCCCCCCTGGCTCCAACCTCCTTTCAGGGAGTTGTAGAGAGTGATGAGGTCTCCCCTGAGCCTCCTCTTCTCCAGCCTCAACACCCCCAGCTCCCTCAGCCCTTCCTCACAGGACTTGTGCTGGATCCCTTCACAGCCTCCTTGCTCTTCTCTGGACCTGCTCCAGCACCTCAATCTCCTTCCTGAACTGAGGGGCCCAGAACTGGACACAGGACTCAAGCTGTGGCCTCCCCAGGGCTGAGTACAGGGGCAGAATCCCTTCCCTGGACCTGCTGGCCACGCTGTTCCTGATCCAGGCCAGGATGCCATTGGCCTTCTTGGCCACCTGGGCACACTGCTGGCTCCTGTTCAGCTTCCTGTCAATCCTTTGTAACATCTTGTGTGCCTCCAGGAGTGAGAAAAGGAGGGCAGTATATGAGCCTTAGCAATCTTTTTGACATCCCCATTCAGAACAGTAAACCAACAGTTGATATCTATTTAGTTTAGTTTTAAAATATCTACTTATTGAATGACCAGATGTCTAAACACTGGCTGTAGTATATGTTTATAGAAAAAAATAGAAGAAACTGAGATGTCTCCACATAGCAAATGAAGATTTCCAGTTTAAGGATTCTAATTTAGTGTTGAAAATAATTTGTAGCAGCCATTGTACAGATGAACTTTTCAGTGGTCTTCCCTTGCTGTTTGTTTTTCTAGATGACAAAGGGTTCACATAAATATGTATCCATCCACATATTTATGTATACACATATGTATGCAAACTTTAAATAGTCTTATTTGTGACTTGGTTTATGTAATCAGTAGTAATAAGAGGAAAATTCTATTTAAATGCTATCTACTAGTTAATTTTTTTCAAAGAAAACTTCAGCTTGCCATTGCTGTAACAGAAAACAGTAAACTAGAAAAAAGGAAAGAAGGAAGTATCAATTTTCTCAGTTAATGAAGGCAAAACTCAGAGAGGGTGCACACTGTTCGTTGTTTGCTGGCTGGGATCTTCACTCTATTCTCATGCTAAGTTTTGGGGATCAGTAAAATTAATTTGTTCTTAAATCACATATAAAGCTAAGCTGAAGCTGACAGGAATTTTGAGCTGTCATATACTGCATTCTCCTAGGAAACATCCTTGATTTGCTGAAGATCAGGTTTTCAGAAGAGCAGACATTCAACCCTGGAGATGGAAATTCTACTTGTATTTATAGTTCTGTTTAACAGTCTTTTTGGTTGTTACTTCCTAGTATTGTGATGACATCATTTTTGGACTACTATATATAAAGAAATTCTTTATTTGCCACTGTGTATATTCTTTTATTAATGGTTTGACTTTCTCATGTCAGGCATACTTTAAAAGAAGGCTGCTGAAAGTAAGGCTCTGAGTAAGGTGTGAGAAAGAACACCTGTGCTTACAACAACTCCATTTAGTCTGGTTTGGCATCTCTAGTATGGGTTGGTAGTAATTTAGATTATTCAAGGAAATAAGGAGAAAAGATGGCACAATAAGAATAAAAAAGATTGTATTCTGCTCCATTTTTTTCCAAGTGTCAGCATTTAATTAGTTGCTGGCTTCATTAAGCAGAGGGTATAGCTGATCAGTATTATTTAAAACCTACCACTTGGGCATCATCTTCATGCATTTTTCAAATCCCTTCCTGAGTTCATGGCCTCCAAAGAATCCTACTGAAATTGTTCTGCTTTGGTGTTGTATGTAGAATTTTTCATCTGGTAAATATATCACTTAGCCTCTCTCTCCCCAACTGGCAGCTTAATCATTCTGCATTCATCTTCTGCCCAGTGTTTATTATTTGACAGCCTGCATTCAGATTGCCTTTCAGTAATCTCTGTCTACCTGAAGAGTCTCAGTCTATTGAATCTCTCCTTTTGAAACTTGCTAACTACTTAGCAGTTATTACTGACAGTAATTTGGAGCTGGTCATTGTGTAATACTTACTATTAAATCAACATATTATAAGTAAAACTTAGCACTTATCAGTAATCTCATGTTCTCATCCTGTGACTTGCACAGAACCTGAGGAGGTAGGACCATCTTGACCCTTTTGGCAGTGTTTTCCTGCACTGCTCTAAAAGTGCTTGTTTACTGTCTATTCACTCTTTCCTCTTATCCTAGCACTTTGCTTCCTTGAGTGCTTTTTAGGAAGCTTTTGCAAAATTTGAACGTACTAATCCTTATTCATGTTGACATTAACTTCCTTGGAGAATAGATTTGGCAGATGTTTTTTCTGACCTGAAAAAACATTTGAGCACTTCTGATGTATTACCTCAATCCCTTTGTCCACTTTTCTATTAAAGTTCCTGCCCGTTTGCCCAGAATAGAAATCATTTAGAGATCTATGATTCCCATTACAATTTTCTGAGAAAGTCCTTCCATTAAAAATAAAGGCATGTTGGACATCTTGTACTGGGGATAATTCATACAAGTAGCAGCTCACCAGTTTGGTGCATGAGCTTGCACAGGTATCTAATGTGAGTAGCACTATAGCAAACCAGTATCAGAAAATCAGAGTAGTCTGGGTTGGGAGGGACCTTTAAAGATCATGTAGTTCCTTCCACCAGACCAGGCTGCTCCAAGCCACATCCAGGATCAATTTTTAAGGGATGGAGCATCCACAACAGCTCTGGACAACCTGTTGCAGCATCCCACCACCCTCAGAGGAAAGAATTTTTATTATACAGAATCACAGCATGTGCTCTTACCTATTACTTGATCTAAATCTCTTCTCTTTCTGTTGAAACTGTTCCCCCTGTGCTCTCCCTGCTACCATTGGTAATTTTCTTTGTCTTTCTTAAAACCCCCCTTTAAATACTGAAAGGTCTCCCTGGAGCCTTCTCTTCTCCAGTCTCAACAACCCCAACTCTCTTAACCTTTCCCCACAGAAGAGCTGTTCCAGCCCTCAGATTATTTTGTGGCCTCCACTTGGTAGTCTTCTCCTGATTTCTTCTAAAATTTACTCACCTTCCAGTTTAAAAGTAATTCTAAAGACCCATCCTATATAGAAGTAATATGTAGTCTAAAACCTATAAAAAGAAAAAAACCATTGCCCATCCACTGATTCTGCTTAGGGCGTGAAAAAAGGATGAAGAAAAATATTCTTAACCTCACCTACAGGTCTCTACAGATTTTTTTGGTGCTCAGAATTGTCTGTAAATAGACTATTTTCTGACCTAATTACAAACTCTTACATTTGTGTGTGTTGCTGTACCTGGTATCAGTATTTGTTTGTATATGTTGTTGGTGACAGCTATAATATTGCTTGATTTTTTTTTTTTTCCCCAGGGAAAGCTTGAGGGAGAAATGCCACACGTGTCAGTGAATGATAAATGTATTAAATAAAGGTTAATTACTTTCTGATTCACAAAATAGCTGATGGCACAGCTGAATGCACCACAGAGACTGACTTTAAAGTAAGATCAGAGCTGACCTTAGGTGCTGGAAGTAATGGTGGAAATGCAGTTTTTTAGGCTAAGAATTAATAAGGTAGTAGGGCAGTAGTAATGTGCTGTATCTGAAAAGCTTTGTTATCTTTTGTATACTCAGTAATATCTTTGCCTTGTATTTAAGGACCTTTTCTGTAGGAACAATTTGGTAAATAATCAGTTACCTCTCTTAATGCATTATTAACAGCATTAATACACTATCACCTTGAAAATTCTGTAATTATTTTCCATTGTATAATTTTTTTTTTGTAAAAAAAAAATAGGTTTGGTAGTTAGTATTATCAATAGGAGGAAATTTTTTTGTTTAAATTTTAAGATTCATGAGATGCTTCCTGGTACTTTATTTTTCCTTGATTTTATGAATGCAGTAATAATGTGTTCAAAGGTTTGAACTTGAAAAATTGCACATTTCCTCTCAAACAGTAGAGTAGTGATATGGAGACAGCATTAATACAAAATGTTTCTCATTCTACTTTACTCTCACTGTCTTCTTTCTTCTCATTAAGAGGCAAGGTTATCTGTTCTCTAGCTGCTGAACACACTAATGTTCTTTTTGCAGCTGGTATCTGAAAGACAGTAGAACCTAAATTATTTTAAATTCCTGGTTAACAAAAAAGTGCATGTGCTGTTCTTTTATGTGTGTCCCATTAATATAAAATAGATTCAGTTAATAATACTGCTTCATGATAAGGTTTTTTTTATCAAAACCTGTGAAAAAAGCTCCCTATTCTGCCTAAAGAGAAAGTAGATTCTAGGAGAAATTAGGATTTTAGTTAGCCTGTGCTCAGTTTCATTACTGACTTCTTAAACAAATACTCTAGCTGCAGTTAATAAGTTTTACTCTCCATATTTTTACAAGAGTTGCCAAACAAATCCCAGAAAGTGGAGCTGGAAGGGACTTTGGAAGAATATCAGGTCTCTATCTTGCTGCCTCAGAAGTCAGGTTACAGAGAAACAATACCTGGGCTATTTAGGAAGATCTGGTGATGGGAATCCCATAATCCATATTTAAACTGGAGAAAGCTTTTCCTTTTTTCTCTGCTAACTCTGCTTTTTTCAGGGTTTCCCTGTCCCCAGTGAAAACTGTACCCATGATGTGTGCATCAAACTTTTAATTAAAACTTTCATTTTATCTATCAAAACTCTTTGAGTCTTACTACTTAGGAGAATGGACTCAAAATAGGATTATTAATTAATAATATAATAGATAGGTTATTAATTTTAAAATAGGGTTTAATTTTTAATTAAAAACAATTACCATTTCATTTGTTGACTTTGGGAAAGAGGTCTAACTATCATTTCAGGGAAAATCCACTTCTTTAGGAAGATCATCTGCTCTGTCTTGGTGATCATAGCTATATTAATCTTCTGGAGTGGAGAATGTTTCAGATAGAGTCACCAAGTTTTTTCAAATGGAAAACAAAGAGGAATTAAAAAAAAAAATAAATTACAATGCTGTATCTTAAAACTGTGGTCTGTGTAAGAGGCAGACACATAAGACTACTTCCACAAATTAAAAAAACTTTAAACCTGCTTCTGGCATTCTGTAGCTGATTGATTTATGTGTTGATTTAGCAGATTTTTCATGTCAGAATGACTATGATTAGAAGTTGAATAACATAATTTCGTGCTTCTTTGCCCTTAGGTGTAATGCACAAGTTTGTGAAACTATGACAAATTGATTTAAAAGATGTTAGAATTATTTTTTTTTTTATTGCTAGTGTTTCTTTTAAAAGGATTTTTAAGTAGTAGAGTAAGCAAAAAGGTTAATGAGCACTATTAATACACAGTTTGAGAAAGTATGGGCAATCTCTGAGCTCATCTGGGATGCAGAGTATAGAACACTTTGCTGGATGCTGTGTAGATGTAATGTATTTTAAGGCTTTATTCCAAAGGGCACTTTTTTTTTTTTCATTGGGTTTTCATAGATTGAAGTACATTATAGCAGAGGGATCACAAATCAGAAAAAGAGCTGAGAAAATACATTTTTAAAATTGCTTCACCAAAATGCAAGAGGTAGGAAGCCTGCAGTACTCTGCATAAAAAAATGTGACTGTGTGGCAGAGTAGTACCTAATGCTGACACATGCATCAGTTGACAGGGAATGCTTTGTTGTAACAAAGAAGATCAATACCTATTGATTACAGAAACTCAGTTCAACATGGAATTCTTTAAATAAATAGTTTGGCCTTTATTGTATGGATTAATTATTAAAAAATTCTGCTTTAGTATTTTTTTAATGTTCTGTGATCAGTTTCAGTTGCATTAATTGATTACAATTTGAAAAGCTTCACAACTAACTAGGGATATGAAGCTGGACAATCTCTTTTCTCACTTTTCTTTCCCTTTCTTTCTTTTCCCTTTCTGAAGAGCCTAGACAGTATTTAAATGAAATGTAGAATGCAGTGATTATTGCATACAGTGTCTCCTTGCAGAGATGAAGATGACCAGCATGAATATGTTGGTTGCCTATATATATATTTTCCACTACTGGTACTTTGATCAAATCCAGGTCAGTAGTATATACTGAAAATGTCTGAAGATGCAGTGGTTGTTTCATTTATACACGATATATAACTGTGTGCCTTCAAGTGCTCAAGTCTGGAGCCTTTTTTCAGAGTAGGCAGCGTGCACAGAAAACACAAACCCCATGTTCTTTCTGCTTCAGTGTGCTGTAAATGTGCAGTAATGTTCTGCCTTGGACTTCTTGAATACCATTGACTTGGATGGACCTTAGAGTTTATCCTCTGCACAAAACAGAGTAGTAATAGCCCTTTCTGTTGCTATTTTTAAGGACCTTTACTTAATTTTTCTTTTGGTTTTGTTGTCCTTATGACAGTTTCTGTTAGTGTTTTTTTTTTGACAGAGGACTAATTGGGAGTTGTATTGACATTAAATTACATTGCAGTCACTAAAGGTTTTGTTAACAACGTTGATTAATTATGAGCTTGCTTAACAAAAGCATCAAAACCACAGTTTCCAGATCCTTATTTCATCTCAACATTACATTATGTCTCTTAATCTTTTATAATGCACATTGTCTTTGTCATACATAATAATACAGCATCTCTCCAGAGAGAGGGAGACAGGTGTGATGCTTCAAAACTCATATTTTGGCCAGTTCCTTCAGCCTTCTTTCTTTTCTGCTGGGTTTTTAACACAGAGTTTCCAGTGCAAGATGCAATGGTCCTGCTCGGGTTTGACCTGTGCTGTGTTGCCTTTGGCTGCACTTCCTGCAGTAACATTCCAGACCACAACTCAGGCAGGTTTGGGACTCAGTTTAATCCAAGATTTTGTGGGTTTTGTACATGCAAAAGGTCAAGCAAACATCAGGTCTAAATCACAGGATTGACTGTGGAAAACAGTAACCTGGCAGTGGCTCTGAGGACAAGTGCTTTTTAAATAGCATGACAGCATGAGGACATTAACTTGAGAGATGTAATTAGATATTTTTTCAGTAGCCTGCTTAGTGATTAACTGATTATTAAATTAATTTTATTTCAGGTATTATTTTGATTACCTGAATTTTAAATATTCCCTAGATCATGGGAGACGAGAGGAATCAGTCATTAAGACTTCAGGAAAGTGCATGTGGGCAAAAGAAAAGGGGTTTCTTGAGTCCTCTCCTGCCTTTAGCTTTGCTAAATGACAAATGCAAAACTGTTCCACAGAGTCTGAAGTTCTGAGAGGCTGAATATCAATTTTGAAGTCATGCTTTTGGTATCAAGTTGAGTCCCTCAAACCCAATGATTTTGCTTTCTTGCAAATTCCCTTTCAGAATGACAAAACTCCTCTGAGGACTTGAAGAAATCACTGAGATTCCTACTTGCTCATGTGGCTTAGGTGTGTCTGAGGAGTCTCAGGTGAATTAACTCCATTTACAACAAATAAAGAATTATCAGCTTGCAGAGCAATCAGTTTCACTGTCATGCTGCAAATGTTTCATATAACTTGTTAGAAGTGTTAAAAGATTTGCACATACATTCAAAATTTCTTTATGGTCTTTTTATTTAGCTCCTTTTATGAGTCAGATTTCTATGCTAGGGTCTCAATGTGTTATTTGTTTATTTATTTAGGTATTATAGAAGTGTTTGACAGGAGAAAGTGTTACTTAGGGAAAATATATGTAAGTTGACCAAGGGAAAAGGGAAATCTGATTGATGAAAAGCAAGCTGATCAGCAGTGGTTAAAAAGTAGAGGAATATTAGGGAAGTCCTTTGAAAGGGTGACTTTTATGGATATGGCATCAAATGGAAGTGGCAGAGTGTAAGTCTGAGTGCATTGAGAACTTTAGTGACAAAGCAGAGTCATTATCTTGACTAAAGGAAACCAAACTTTTGGGTTAATATATTAGGTTTTAATTTATTCCAGAAGATAAATGTGATACACTTTTAGCATTCCAAAGTGTACAATATATCTACATCATAGAATATATAATGTTACATATATTATATGTACTAAATATGTATATAGATTATATATAATATATTCTGGGAGACATATATAAACTTCTCAGAGAGGGCTTTAGAAGCTTTTTCAGCAAAATCATTATAGTTTGAATAATGGATGTAGTTGGATGTCAAGAATTATAGCACTTTTTCAGTGGTTATATTTATTTTTCAGATGAGTGATGGGTTATTTCAGTAGGAAATTTTATATCACCACTGGCAATGCAAGATGTGTCTTAAACTGAGCTTAAGTAAACACATTTGCTAAGAAAATATTTTCTTATTTTCCTGCTCTATGTCCTATACTTATATTTCAGATATAGCATATCAAATGGCTGATGTCTTAAGATTTGTAGTTTAAGGGCTAAACGTTCCTGAAGTATTTTAAAAAGAATTTTTAAAAATGTCTTTTTATTCTTGCTTTTATCTTTCCCTATTCCAAAATCCTTGGCTTGCTCACTTTTTCAAACAATGAAGCATATTCTAATATCTTGATGCATGCAGTTAGCTTGAACCTATTGATTTCCTTATATCACCAGTATCACTGATACAAAAATATTTTCAATTTTTTCCCTTCTCAAGCTTATCTGATGTATGGAATTTTACATTTGGTATCGTATACTTAACTCTTCCAACAAATTAAACAAATCTATAACTATTTTTTTTAAAAATTTTGCCTGAGCTCTAAGCAGATCCCATTTTCCAGGATGTAATTTTTACATTCTTGCACCTGGTAGGTCATTAAAGCATATTTCCTATTATTTTTTTTTAGCTCCTTGTCTTGTTTATTTGTTTCCAGTTGATGTAGTATCTCCCCTGTGCTTGTGGTATTCCCTGTGTTATAACAAATATGGGAGAATTATCCTTAATTCCACTCTCTACAGAGTTTATGTACATGTAGTGGGCCTTGCTTTGGCCAAAGTGCAGAGAGTGACTACACTTAGCAGGTGGAAACCTTTTCTTAGTAAAAAAGGCTGTAAAAGGAGCCACTGTTTAAACTAAAACTCAGGTTTCATGGGTGATTGAATGTAGTGCACAGCCTGTGCATGTCTCTGTTACCAAAATCACATGTACTTTTCAGCATAATTTTAAACAGTTTTCCCTTGGCTCTCCATTACATTTTATATCACAAAATTGCTTTGCTGACTCTTGTCTACCAATCTATTGCTGTTTGTCTCAGTGACCCTCCAGTCCCTTAAATTCTGGTCTGAGAACTAAGCTGGAGTGTAATTTTTTTTGGTGACTCTTAGACATTTGAAATGACCAGAGTAGTTAGTTGAAATATAATTATTCAATTGAAACTTGGCCAAAACATGAAGGTTAACACTTCTCTGCTTGGGAAAACTATCAGGTTTTAAGGATGGAGGCCAGAGTTCTGGTTTTATGTCTCATCAGAAATACAATTCAACATTTTATTGAAAGACTACAGTAGGATAGAAAATGAGTGCCCTGTCCTAGAGAAAGATTTAATAGAATCACAGATTCATTTTGGTTGGACAAGACCTTTAAAACCATCGAGTTGAACCATTCTTTCCTTTCTGCATTACAGAGTTTTAAAACACTTGTTATTTTTTTTCCACAACTCAAATGCAATTCTAAAATCTTTCTGCATCTTGGCCCCCTTTTACTTTTTGTTCTCTGCTTCCCACAGACTTCTACTACTTGCAATGTGCAAAGCCTCTGTTCTCAATAAAAATAGAGAATCTGAATAGTGCCTTTAATTTTTGGAACTGGTAAGGTTGTGTACAGTGCAAGTGGCACATTTATTATGGTTCACCACCTATATTTAACTCAGATTTGATGATGTTTCTGACAGGCTGTTTGCATTTAAACCAGTCAGCACTTCTCAATGATGACATGTGGGCTGGGACAGGAGAACAAATCATCTGAAAAGGACAGAGAGGATTCGATGGCAAGATGCTAGGAAAGACAATTTAGAGTAAATTTTGAAAGCAATATTATTATTAATTTTAACCTGTCAGTCTGACATCCGTGAAATGCTGGATGCTTTTCCTTGCAGAGATATAATAATGGGAATAAGGAGCAGTGTTGAAGGTATAGAAAGATTTAGTTCTCTCCAGTCGTTACGGTTACAAAAATGTTGTAACAGAGTTAAGATTTTACATGCATTTTATCTACTACCTGTTTTGAGTTCCTGTAATGAAATTCAGTCAGAACTTATGTGCTTGTTTTTCTGGTTATTTCCAATATTTGCTTTATTATTAACAAATACCCAAGAGTCTGTCAAAAATGGTTTTGAAATGTGACACGGAATTATATAATTCATAAAATACGGGAGAAGGGAAGTAATGCTGGAGTCCTGCTGATTGTATGAATGCATTTTTTTTTCAAGGCCACTTTGAGAGAAAACCAAATTACTTACTTGGGATCTAGTAAGAAGAAAAAAAAAATAATGAAAATTATCTTTTCATAGACAATTCCAGTGTAGTGAGTGGACCTCAGCTGCCAAATGCCACCCCAGCTACCTTCCACCCCACCTTCCGAGAGGATGGGGAGAGGTAACAGGCAAAACTCAGACTGGATGTTTCCAGAGAGTGGGATAATTGTGGGGAATCTTTTGTTACTGTAAAGCCTTGGAAGGCCAAGAGTTTGCATTTTACTCTGTGTGTATAGATACTGTCCACCTTTGTTGGTGTTGCTATGATGTTGCTTTGATTTTGGTCCAGCACTGGCCCTTCCCCGGGCTGCAGTCCTTCAGGGACAACCTGCTCCTGCCAGGGCTCTCCATGTCCACAGATCCTGCAGGAAATATCCCCCTGCTGTGGCCTGGGGTCCTCCCTGGGCTGCAGGGTGGGTCTCTGCTCCAGAGGGGGCTCTCCAGGGATGCAGGGGATCCCTGCTCCGGGACTGCAGCACCTCATCTGGGCACAGGTACCACTTAACATCCAGCAAGCAACCTTCAGTCAAGGAGTAACCTCCACTCCAAACTTAGGTGCTCCTTCCCCCCACTGTTTGATGTTTTTTTTTGTCAGATCTTCCTGTGAAAAACATCTTGATAGCTCTGCTGAATATGTGTGTAATTAAAACATGAAAATACTGCTATGCAAAACCCTTCTTCCAGCGCCCATCGCGATCGTTCAAAGGAGCCGCTGTTGTAATAGCAGAACCACATTTTACTTTCTTTAGCTGGGAATTTAATGTTGATAAAATCTTTGGAAAATTTGAGAGGAGAACATTTGCAGGCCATAATTTGAATGCTTTTAACAAGAGAGGGGTTTTATCCTTCAAAGATAGGAATTTTAAGGATTTTCTCACAGAATATCCTACAGGTCTTTCTCCTGTTTCCAGTGCTCTCCTCCGTGTGGTGCTGTGCATCTACAGCAGCAAAAAGCTGAATCTTTTTGAGTAGTTTTTCTATAGGTTAAAACATTAGACACCAAATTTTTAGCTTGATTGAAGCAGAAGGAAATATTCTGCATCTATAGATAAATCAGCAACTTGTGACTTTACGTGCATGAATTGTCTGTTGCATCTGTTATGTTTTTTGTCTTATAAAATGGCACTTTAAAGCACAGGGAGATTAGTGAGTTACAATAATGATGTGTTAAATATATTAGGTTAATCCTGAATTTATTACCCATCAAATAGCTCCAGGCTTAGAGGTGAGTGCAGGGCATGTTTTCCAGAAGTGAGGAACATTCACCATGTTTTGGGATAAGGAGGTCTTTTAGGCAAATCTCCAGATATTTCAGCTTTGAAGTCCACTGCTGTGCTGTAGCAAACATTCTTTTTAGCTTAACTATAAATTTCAAAGCATCAGTGTACAAACTTATATAACTAAAAGTTTCTGAATATTTCCTCTTTATTCCAGTGGTGGGCATTTTAATGAGTGCACAGTAGTTTTTTGATGGTGGTATCATGCTATGAATTAGAGAAAATTTTAGGCAATTCAGTTTAATGAATCAATTGTATCACTGAGTAGCACTGAATTTATTCCTTAATAACTACAAGAAATAATACAGGGTTACAAGCTTGAGATTTCAGTCCTAAGTAGGAAGGAGATGGTAGTGAATCAGGTTTATAGCCTGTTTGCATGATGGTACTGGTTTAGCATCTTAGAGGAAATAGAGAGGCTGTGAATTTCAGATACTGTAGTAAGAGCACACTCATTCTGTTTTGTGGAGCCACTTGATTAAAAAGCCAATGAAAGAAAGTAAATTTCTGACATTTTCCTGGGGAACATGTAGGGCCTGGTTCAAAATGTGAGGCTAAAGTTCCACCTCATAATAGTGATTTTGCTGTGCTTGGATACAGCAGCACCAGTCATCCAAGTAGTTCATACCTTCTTAAAGCTACATAAAGCAAATACTCATAAAAACAAGAAAAGTTGTTGAGAGCATCATTACAAACATATACAGCCCCTTCTAGCACATTTACTTGCCTGTTTGTATTATTATCTCCATTATATGGAATATGGCTAAACCCTCTCAGCATTTTCTCTCCATTTACCAAAGAAGAGCAGCTGAGACATAGACTTTGTCAGGCAGCATGGAAACTTTTTGAGGGCACCCTCTCAGAAGAAAAGAACAAAAAGATGCCCTCAGGAGGAGCCTTTTTTACCTGTCAAGAGTGATTTGGGAAGAGGGCAGAAGAAATCAGCATGTCTAGAGAGTAAAGCAGAAGAGCACAACAAAAGCAAGATGATAACAAAAAGCTTTTTTTGTTAGGATCCAAATTTTCGTGGGAAATAATGTGTGAATAAAAAAAGGTAGTATGGCTGCAACAAGAGCACCTCTGTGAACTAAAGCATTGTAATGTTGAAGTTGACAGCTACAATTTGTCACCTCCTGATTCCAACCATCTTTGTGCTTGAGGATTGTTTGACAGATGGCAAAGATGATGCCAGTACTTTCTGAGAATCACAGATCTGGAATACTGCATACTGCTAAGCCTGATGTCTCTCTTGGACACTTCAATAGAGTTTGTAATACAGAATTTTTAATACAGAATTAGTGGACACATGAGTATGTGTGATATACTGGGTTCAAGGGTTTAAAAAAAAAAAAAAAAAAAGCAATGCTTCACAGTCCATATGCTTCACATACTTGAGTTCTTCAAAGATGTGAAGAAACACTGAAAGGAGAGAGATGGTGGAAGTTTTGCTGAATTCAGAGAAACATTGAACAGGATTAGAGAAGATGGGCTCAGTGGAGGTCAGTAAATATGTAGAATTCACCTTTGTTTCAAGGAGTCTCATAGGATGCTTACCTTGGGGAGTGGGTGGGAAAGTTCTATGTGTGCTTGCTCTGTTCAATATGCATCCTGTTGTAGTTACTGGATGTGGCCACTCCTACAAATATCAACTCCTAACAACTTTTGTCTGCAGACTGCACCATCTGTTAAATTTTCTTACTTGTAAGAGTCTTTACTTTTTGGTTGTATTAGTTGAATGTTCAATTAGTTGAATTAGTTGAATTAGTAGAATGTTGGTAAATTCAGGTGAGCAGGTGTCCACCTAGGGAAGGCACTGGATGTGCTGTGTAATGGTCTTGTTTAGCTGCAAGGAAGAAGAATAAATGAGCAGTAAAAATGTGCTGTCTTAAATAATTTTGAAGGAGATGCATCCTAGCAGGTTCTCAGAGATAGCTAGAAGCTGGTTCTTCTGATGTAAGAGATCTGAAGTAACAAGCATCTATTTTTTCACATTATTGTACTGATCATTAACTTTAAAGATTTAGGTTTGTATTAGAACTGCTAGTTCAAGCCAGGATTTATTTTTGCCTTACATTTTTATGTTTGTGCATTGATTCTCTCATCAAAAATTTCAAAGGAGCACTTCAAAGTGTGACAGTGCATATAATGGGGTGTCATAGATTTGAGAGCATCAGTGAAAATGTGCAGCCCATTCTAGCACATTTGGTTGCCTTAGTTTGTATAATTATCTTCATTATATGGAATATGGCTAAAGCCCCTCAGTATTCTCTCTCCATTTACCAGGCTTAAGTTCTATCTTCTGTTGCCCTTTATTTATATTTTTAAACTAGCATATGAAAAAGTAAAATAATTTAAACTGTATGAAGCAGGGGAAAGAGGAGGGCAAGACCTGAAATATCTGAGAAAAGGGGCAGAGGCTGAGTAATATGTAACTTGCCAGATATTTGCTCAGCTGAACAACTGGGCTGGTGAAGGGATCCAGCACAAGTCCTGTGAGGAAGGGCTGAGGGAGCTGGGGGTGTTGAGGCTGGAGAAGAGGAGGCTCAGGGGAGACCTCATCACTCTCTACAACTCCCTGAAAGGAGGTTGGAGCCAGGGGGGGTTGGGCTCTTTTCCCAGGCAACTCTCAGCAAGACAAGAGGGCACAAGAGGTCTCAAGTTGTGCCAGGGGAGGTTTAGGTTGGACATTAGAAAGAATTTCTTTCTGGAGAGGGTGCTCAGCCATTGGAATGGGCTGCCCAGGGAAGGGGTGGATTCTCCATCCCTGGAGATATTTCAAAAGAGCCTGGATGTGGCACTCAGTGCCATGGGCTGGGAACTGCAGCGGGAGTGGATCAAGGGTTGGACTTGATGATCTCTGAGGTCCCTTCCAACCCAGGCAGTTCTATGATTCTATGATTTTTCTTGATGTCATTCATAAAGCTGTCATACCCACACCACAATCAAAAGAGGCTTCCCTCTACAAATTTTACAATATCTTGCAAGCTTGTTTGGCAGGTATGACAGGTCTATCAAAACTGGGAGTCTTCTATGACAAAATTTGAGACAAGAGGCTTTCCTATACATGGAAAAGGTGGATTTTATATGTGTCAAAACCAACGCTATTTTTGTTTAACTTTTGAAGAGTTGTCTTACAATTTTTCCTTCTCATGTTCCTATTAATAGGATTTGAAATATTAAAATGAGAAACACACTAAAATGCTGTCTAGCTGTACTATGCTTTTATATAATCTTTCTCGAAGACTTGTCTTATCCTTGGGTCTTTTTTTTTTTTTTTAATATCGTCTTGTAGAAAAGAATTAAACTAGAGAAAAATTAAGAAATAAACTTTAAACACATTTTTCTGGTATTTTCTTCTCAAAGCATAAGGGGTTTAGTGAAACAGATGGCTGAAGCCTGACCAAGCAAATGCTTGGGACTCTACTTGAACAGGGGCTCTAATAAACCCAATTAAAAAAGTGGAGAGAAGCAAAAAGCAGTGGTGGACATGGAGTGCACAGATAGAGCACAAGTGCTATATTTCAGTTCATGAGGTCATGAATAATTTTTTTTTATTAATTGAGGATTTTTTTAGAGTGGTGTATACCATAGCCTTGTGTACTGGGTGCTTTCTTACAGCGGTGAAGTGCTGGTGTGTTTTGATAAGAATACTTAAAAATGGAGTCATCCACCTGGTTAGACAACACAACACAAATCTATTCAGATTTTTAAGAGCAGCTGAAGGTTTGTGGGTTTGCAGGAGGTTTGGCTGAGTAGCAGAGAAGTCTAGAAGGTCCCTGCTTGCTGCGTTCTGGCTGCTGCCTGTGGAGTTGTTCTGAACCTCGTAGAGATGGAGAAGTTTTTCCTTCTGAGGGAGCAGGTTGGAAGACCTGAGAGGGATACAGGTTTTGCAAGTGAGAGGTGAGAAAGGGGAAAAAGGAATGGCTGAATGGATGGGGTCTCTCCTGCCATGGAGCCTGGATCTCATCAGCCCATCAGACTCGTGGGAATAGCAAGAATTGGATTGTCACCTTACTCTGGGGACAAGATGAACTGGTTCTGCATTAGTAAGTAACATGAAAGTTTTTTAGAGTGAAGCCAGTGCTGCTAAGGCAAGGATGATGAAACAGTAAGAATAGTGCTACCAAGGCTTTTGAGGATGGATTGGTGATTTTTTTATTTTAGACTGTCTCTAATCTTGTATTATCGACATGAATGCCTCGTAATGGATGGAGAACACCTTCTAATTTAGTATCAGGGAATCATTTCTGTTGGAAGAAATCTCTGGAGATGTTTGAGTCCAACCCTCTTGGTCAAATGAGGGTCAGCTAGAGCAAGTTACTCAGGGCCATGTCCAGTCAGATGAATGTGCCCAAGCAGGGACTCTTCAGAAGGTCTCTGTTCACAGGGCAGCCTGTTCTAGCATTTGACTGTGCTAAAAATTATAAAGCTCTCCCTTAAAAATAAGGATTTTTTAATATTTCATTTGTTCCCACTGCCTCTCATTCTTCCATGGGAACTGACTGAGAGTCTGGCTCCCTATTTGCTCCATCCCATGGGGTATTTATTCACATGGGTAAAATCTCCCTGAGCCTTCCCTTGGCCAGGCAGAACACTCCAAGCTCTCAACCTCTCCTTATCTGACATGCTCAAAGTTCTCACTCATCTTTATGACCCTGGGTTGGTCTTTTTTCAGTGTGTCTGTATCTCTCCTGTTCTGGGGAGCCCTGCACTCATGATGGGTCTCAGCAGGGAAAGGATCAGCAGTGAAGGATCCTCAGAAGGATCAGCTCACTGGACCTGCTGGTGACACTTCCTAATGCAGCCCCTCATAATTCACCCAGAAATAATCAAGTTTGCATGCTTCAAGACCACTCCAGACCGTGAACAAAGACTCAGTAAATAAGAACAAGAAGGAGATTGACCACAAAAGAATCATCCTTGTTCCAGACTCCCTGAACACTGACCCATAAAGACCAGTGGTGGATTGTGCAGGTGACACAAAGTCACCAAGGCAGACTTGATAGAATCAGAGGAGATCTCAAATTGGACAGACAAGACTCATTGAGTTCAGATCCCAGAAGGACTAAAACTAAAACTAAACCACATTACTAAGAGCATCATCCAGATGCTCCTTGAGCTCTGACAGGCTTGGTGCCATGACCATTGCCTTGGGGATCTTGTTGAAGTGAGTGACCACCTTCTCAGTGAAGAAGACAAAATGTGAAGGAATACAGTAGGCAGAGGAAACTTATTTACAAAGCTTTTAATTTTTTTTTTCAAATGCTACCTGTTCTCAGAAAATTGTAACTTCTAGGGGTTGGAGAGGGAGGGTTTTAGGAGAGAGAAGTCTAGATAAATCCATCTCAGAGTTCTGGCTGATATGAGGTCTCATCATAATTTTGTGTTTAATTTAGTTCTTTGTTAACTTAAACCTGGATATTTTCTTTTTAAACACTTTGTTTCTACTGTAGTTCCCTCGGCACAATTTTAGTACCAAACATTTGAGATGTTCCATGGAACTCTTTGCACAACTCATTTGGATTTCTCATCTGCTTTGGGGGAGTCAATTTCCTTTTTCACATCCATAAAGCTTACTTTTTTTCTCTGATACAGGTTGGGTGCTGATAGGTTGCCTTAAGCAAACAATTACAAATCAACCATCAAACACAGTCATTAGGAATATTTTACACTTTTCCTGTATTAGTGCTGTGAGGTTTATATCTTGAAACTGATTTTTTATGTGTCTTTATTTGAGTACTAAAAAAGTTACCCTCGTCTGTTACCTGGTAAAAATAGATCATAAGGTATGAAACAGATTGTTTACCATTTGGTGTGATAAAATTTTAGAGATGGACAAGAACAAGTTGATTATTTATTTATTTGTTTTAAGCAGTATTTGACATGTCATGTAAATGGAAGAATATGTTGTCAGCTGTTCATGCTTCGTTGTTGCTTGACTTTGAAATCAAGTTTTGGCTAATATTTACCTTCTTCTAGGGAGAGTACAATAGGAAATAATTTTAGAAAAAGAAATTTTAAATATTTAGAAAAGAATTTTAAATATTGCAGTTCCTAAATCTACTCAGTAAAAACCTGTGTGTAACAGAACAGGAGGGTGTAAGATTCAGCTTTCCTGAAGCAACTAAAGGGAATGCATTTGTGAATTGGAAGGGAGCACATTTTAAATCAAGATTAGATTGAACCATCACCTGATTTTAATTATTCATTAATAGAAAAAGGAAGGAGAGGGCGTAGGAAGACTTCTGAATGGCTGAAATTATTTATTTTGATACTGAAATAACCAAAACTAGTTTTCATGTAATTACTCTTGTCTTAAAAAACAACAACCCAAAATGAATCTCAACAAACTAAAGAGAAGAAATCTGATTGTGTTTTGAACAAAGTAATCATTTTAGCTTCAATTAAAACATCACAATTCCATCATTATTATTTAATTTGTTATTATTTTGTCCATCATTATTGTTTCATTTGTTTGGTTGGTTTGGTTTGGTTTTTTTATTCTCAAAACTTTATATTGCCTACAGATTTTCCAAGAACAGGATATTGGATTTCTTTTGGCTATGGTTTCATCTAATGGGAACATCCCTGGAAGTGCTCAAGGCCAGGTTGGATGGAGCTTGGAGCAACCTGGTCTGGTGGGAGGTGTCCCTGCCCATGCAGGGGGTTGGAACTGGGTGATCTTTAAGGTCCCTTCTAACCCAAACCATTTCATTTATCACCTGCATTGTGTTTGTCATTTGAGTAACAAACAGGATGGATATGTATTTTGATTTCTTCTTGTTCATTTTACAGAACTCACTCCCTTCACAATAATTGCATATAAATGCTGTTAATCTTGAAAAAGACCGAAATACTTAAAAAACTTAAAGGTAAAATAGGAGCATTATGATGATGCTTAGTAATAAGCCATTCAGTTTCTATTTTAAGGTTGATAATTTGGCAAGCTAGAGAATGTCAGTGCCTTTTCTAACTAGGATTTTAACAGGAATGTTGAGTTGCAACTTTCAGTAGGTAGAGACGAAGGGAGTTCTGTGGAGAAAAAAGAAACTTCTGGATTGTTGCATGTTCTCAGGTCACAATTTTTATTTTGTTTTCTTTAGGAAAAAAGTTGACAAAGTTTTAAGCTATTTGTTGCTATTTTTTGTTGTTGGTGGGTTGTTTGGCATTTTTTAAAAGTAACATATTCAAAAGTAAGGTGAAGACATAATCCACCCTTGCATAGGGGAAAGAATTATTGTTCAATTTGTGTTTATATGAAATAGGTCTTCATAATAGCAGTTAAAAATTATCACTCTTCCCAGTTATCAGATTTTGCTTCTTTTTTCCCATAGCACTCTTTATTTCTGTAGAACTTACTGATGGTCAAGTGGAATTCACAGAAGCAGAATGGTTTTGGCTTAGGGTCTAATTGAGTATGAGTAACATTTGGAAAATTCATGATTATTTCTCTGTTTTAAACCTCTGAAGAGATGACTCACTGTTTGGGAGATTCCTGCTGCATATTTATGAAGTTCTCTAAGTAAGCTGACTCAGTGTGTTTTTTAAATAAGCATTTGTAATCCTTTTAAATGTGTACTCAGATTGGAAATCAAGTTAGAATCCCTCATAGAATCAAAATAGTGATTTAAATGTCAGGCACCAGTACCTCTTACCTGGCTGTCTATCTTCATATATTTGTATTTATATATAAAAATTGTACCCATATATTTTGCAAAAATCTTTTAGATTTAAGTCTTTGTTTAGATCAGTTCATCAGTGGGGATCCCTGTAGACTAATGTGAACACATTAGAATGAATTTGCTGAAATTTTATTTATGTGTAAGCAGTTGTTGAAAGATATGGAAATACATTTAATGGTCTAGAGTGTCTTGGAGAAAAAAGGAAGGAATTAGAGACTGTTTCCTATTCACACAGAAAGGAAATCTTATGTTACTTATTTAGAAAGTGGAGAGTTCTGATAAATTAATACGATGGTTTTACAACTGAGGTTCTGGAATTAGATTTGCCACGTTTTCTTCAGGAAAAAGATCTCTGAATCCACTGATTAATTCTTGTATTAATAGTGAGGAAAGGGACCTGATGGTAAAGCCATCCTGTTGACTTTTTAGAATGTATTTTGTTGGAGGGGAAAACCCCCAAAGCAACAGCATGCATTAAGCCTTTTTCAAAATGTTATTTTTATGGGATGTTCTGCTCCTTCCAGAGCATAATTGATCTATGTGAAGAATACAGATGGCAGCTTGAAAACAATTGTGGTCTGAGTATTGTTGGAAGTGTGAGATCAGAAATCAATAACCACAGATTGCAGCCCAGTCCAGTGTGTGCTGTTCAAGTTGTCAGTGAATAGCCCTTTATAAATCTATTTTTCTGAGAAGGTGTTTTGTATACCTTTCATCTGCTCCAAGACCTTTTCCTTTGTAAAGTTTTCATTGTAACATTACAGAAATTAAAGTGTACTCAGTCTTCAGGAATCTCTGGTGCAGGGGTGGGCAATGATGCTGGAGCTCAGTGGCACAGACTGTGTTTGCCTGGCTGAATTATGGCAAAATGGGATCTGTGAAGAGAGGAAATGAATTTTAGCATCACCTCTACTTCTGATTTATATCTGCATTTATCATCTTGTGTGTACTGAAGAGCTAAATCCAAATGCCTGATATTGAGGAAAAGCATTTGAGGAAATCACATATGCTGAGTTTATTAAGAGAACTGCATGCTTTAATAATGTGAGTGAATGCTTGGTTGCTTGGCATATTAACTTTTGGAAAGCATGCCCAGTGAAAGGAAGACAATGCATTAGAATGGCAAGTGTCACTGTTGTGCTACTCTAGGATCTGATTTCTAGAAAAGCTATAAAACTATATGTTGGGTTTTTTTTGTTTTTTTTTTATTGTGGTAGTTTTTCTCGTGTTAAGGAGTAGCAATTTAAAAAATTCTTTCCATATATAGCTCATTAAATCAATGAGAAATTTAGCCTTCACTAATTTTGAAAATGGTTGTGCTTCTAAAGTCTCTGTTTCCAACCCAAGTAGCAGCTGAAAAATAGGAACTACACAAGCTTCCATATTTGTATATTAATGGCTGTGCTGAATAAACAGGTCTATTGATTAAGTTGTTCAAGCATCCCTGTTTTAAAACCTCCTTTTTCACTTGCTCCTGCTTTTTGGCAATCACTAAATTGGGTTTATCCCTCACAGGAATTCCTGAAAATAATGAGGATTGTTTAACACAAGAATAGCACCAAGCTCTCATGTGAAAATATAATCACTCTGTTTCAAGATCTTTTATGTGTTGCAAGTGATTTTCTTCTGATTTGCTGGACGCATTATTTCTTTTTAAGACCCTTCAGCTATTGTGGAGGAAGATTTGTTTTATCTTTTGAGGCTGTAAGTGTCATTTTTGTTTAGAGTACAATATAGCAATAACATGAATAAACAGTATATGAATAGTGAATAGAACTGGGTTCTTCAGGAAGCTGTTCTGAACAGTAAATGGATTTGAGGTCTTTAGGAAAACATCTGTACTTCTTGTGTGCCCTTTGCATGGAATGGATTGGATTAGTGTATTGTAAAAAAAAATTGTTTGCTTGGGTAATGGTGATGGTCTTGGATCTGTGTCAGATTGTGTGCCCATAGGGAAATGCATCTGACTGCTCCTGCTTTGTATGGGATATAATCTTCATATCCTCTGGTGTTTTAAAAGCTATTGAACTTTGAAAAGTTAAGGTTTTTATTGCCATTGGGGAAGCAGAATAATTAATACAATTACTCTTACTGCTGGTACATATAATAAAACAAGAAATATAACAGCAGACTTCATAATAAGAAGGAATGTATGCTGGAATAATAAGGAATGTATGATACTGTTGAAATGTTTTTTGTTTTGTTTTCTATGGAAATTGGTCAGAATTCTTTGCAGCATACGCTAAGCTTGTGAACAAAGGTAAATTTGTCAATATTGCTTACTTGATTCCTAAAACACTTTCAAAAAGAGAAAAGGCTTTTTGAGAGAAATAAATATGCTGTGAGATAAAGGTGGAGAGCCAATTAAGAGTCAAGAGCTGCTTAAAGGAGGATAACCAGCCCACTTACTCTCTGAAGGGAGGTCTCCAGCACAATTTCCTGTGCCTGTCCTGTTCAGCACACTCATAAATCTGGATTTTGAGGTGATTAGGATTGTATTTATCAAGGGTAGCATATATGAAAACCAGCTCTTAAGGACTATCTTGTGATAGAAGTGTGTTGTTAAAATTTGAGATTAAAATCATCATTGATCCACTTGTTTATTTTAAAACCATGCTCATGAAGAAATTGCAATCTGAAGCCCAAATGCATAGTGAGGGGCTCTGAATTAACTGTTGCCATCAAGGCTGGAGATCTGCCAGGTTTGAGACATTCTACAAAGATGTTGATTTGTAAGAGTAATAAAAAAGGCAAGCAGAGTATTTGGAATAACAGAAAATAAAGGAATAGAGGGCAAACGGGATTTTAATAAAGCTTTTTACACCTTCTCTCATAGCATTTTCCTAGAGAAGCTCATGGCATAGACAGCTGTACCCAGTTAAAAACTGCTCCATGGTCCAGGAGGTTGTAGTCAGTGGAATTAAATCCAATAGCTGGCTGCTCACCAGTGGTCTCCAGGGCTCAGTTTTGGGGTTGTTCTTGTTCAATATCTTTATCATTGATCTGTATGAATTGCTTCCTCAACAAGTTTGCAGATGATGGTAAGTGGGGTGGGAATGTTGGTCTGTCTGAGGGTAGGAAGGCTCTGCAGAGGGATCTGGGCAGGTTGCAGCAGGTTTAACAAAGCCAAGTGCTGGGTCCTGCATTTTGGTCACAAGAACCCCACACAATGCTGCAGGCTTGGACCTTGACTGGAAAGCTGCCTGGCAGAACAGGACCAGGGGTTGTTTATCGACACCTGCCTGAATAATGAGCCAGCAGTGTGCCCACAGAATCATAGAATTGTCTGGGTTGGAAGGGACCTCAGAGATCATCAAGTCCAACCCTTGATCCACTCCCGCTGCAGTTCCCAGCCCATGGCACTGAGTGCCACATCCAGGCTCTTTTGAAATATCTCCAGGGATGGAGAATCCACCCCTTCCCTGGGCAGCCCATTCCAATGTCTGATCACCCTCTCCAGAAAGAAATTCTTTCTAATGTCCAACCTAAACCTCCCCTGGCACAACTTGAGACCTCTTGTGCCCTCTTGTCTTGCTGAGAGTTGCCTGGGAAAAGAGCCCAACCCCCCCCTGGCTCCAACCTCCTTTCAGGGAGTTGGAGAGAGTGATGAGGTCTCCCCTGAGCCTCCTCTTCTCCAGCCTCAACACCCCCAGCTCCCTCAGCCCTTCCTCACAGGACTTGTGCTGGATCCCTTCCCAGCCTCCTTGCTCTTCTCTGGACCTGCTCCAGCACCTCAATCTCCTTCCTGAGCTGAGGGGCCCAGAACTGGACACAGGACTCAAGCTGTGGCCTCCCCAGGGCTGAGTACAGGAGCAGAATCCCTTCCCTGGACCTGCTGGCCACACTGTTCCTGATCCAGGCCAGGATGCCATTGGCCTTCTTGGCCACCTGGGCACACTGCTGGCTCATGTTCAGCTTCCTGTCAATCCAGACTCCCAGGTCCCTTTCTGCCTGGCTGCTCTCAGCCACTCTGTGCCCAGCCTGGAGCTCCCCATGGGGTTGTTGTGGCCAAAGTGCAGGACCCGGCACTTGGCCTTGTTGAACCTCATCCCATTGGAATCAGCCCAACTCTCCAGTCTGTCCAGGTCCCTCTGCAGAACCAGGTGGCCAAGAAGGCCACCAGAATCCTGGCTTGTATCAGGAATGGTGTGGCCAAGAGGAGCAGGGAGGTGATTGTAGCCCTGAACCCTGCACTGGTGAGACCACAGCTCGAGTGCTGGGTTCAGTTCTGGTCCCCTCACTACAAGAAGGACATTGAGGGCTGGAGTGAGTTCAGAGAAGGGCAACCAAGCTGGAGGAGGGTCTGGAGAACAAGTCCTATGAGGAGAGGCTGAGAGAATTGGGAATTATTTAGTTTGGAGGACGCTGTGAGGAATTGCTCTCTATCTGAAAATTGTTCTCTACCTGAAAGGAGGCCGTAGGGACATGGGTGGTGGCCTCTTCTCTCAAGTGAATAACAATAGGGATGAAGGAAATGGGCTCAAGTTGCATCAGGGTAAGTTTAGACTGATTTTAGGAATGATTTATTTACTAGGAGAGTAGTCAGGTGCTGGAATGGGCTGCTCAGGGAGGTGGTGGAGTCACCATCTCTGGAGGTATTTATAAAATTTGTAGATGAGATGTAGATCAGGCTTTAGTGGACATGGGGTTTTGTTTTGTTTTATTCTGCTTTTTGAGGAGGAGGGGTTGATGGTTGGATGTGGTGGTGCTTTCCAGGCATGACAATTCTGTGATTCTGTGTTCACCCCACTTTATGTGGAGTCTCATCCACTCTTCTCACCAAGGACATGATAGAAGAGAACAGAGGAGGGATGGATCAATGTTGAGGAAGTGTGGAACAGCGTCAGAATGTCTGGCATGAAAAAGTAAAATTGAATGATTTCATCGTGTTACCCAGAGACTTTGTGTTGTTGCATATGAGCTCATTCAGTCTTGATGGTGTTGCTTGTATTCCTTTCTTGGAGAGGAAAGAGAACTAAGCTTGCACTCACACTTGCAAACACTACTGGTGTCATACAGCTTTTTAAAATTCTCACTTGCTTCACTCAATACACACTGAATAAATAGTAATGATTCCTGGGTCTGCAATAGCAAGAGGTGGTAGATGGTGATTAAAAAAAACCAGTGTGCTCGGTCTATCAGAAGTGAGAGGTGACCTGTGGATGAGAAGCCACATTGATTTGATGTGTCATTCTTAACTGGGAAGTCCCTTGGGCAGCACTTGTTTGTATTTTTTTTTTCTGCTGTTATGAATGGATGTTATTTGCACTGTTATGCCCAAGAGTTGGTTTTACCCACCTTGTGAGGTGGGTCTTTGTTTAGTGAGAAGATAACCTGCCAGCATCCTGTGCCTTTACTCCTGGGGATCCTTCTGCCCACAGGCTGTAATGAACAGGTTTCAGTGATAAAATACATCCCATGGTGCTTCTTTGCAGCCATCAACCTGTTACATTGCTGGTGCTGGGAGAACCAGGCTGAGTTGTTGGTCTCTACATACAGGAATTTCCTTTTTGAAAGGGAGGTGTGTGTGACCATCAAAATCTATCCCTGAATTTACTTTCCCTTTGCATTGAATTTACTTTCCTTTTGTACTGAATTTACTTGCCTTTTGTACTGAATTTACTTTCCTTTTGTCCCTTCCTACTTGAAAAGCATGGCAAGATTTCATAATTGGGGAAGTTGAAGAACATACTTGATGACTTCCATTCCTTCAAGTCTTCCAAGAGCAGAAAGCAAGACCTAAGAGGTCCTGCAGTTTAGTGTCAGTAGAAAGAAAAACCTCGATGGGGATATTCCATGTAAAAATTAATGCTGTTTAAATTATTTTTAATCTCTCATCTGTATCTCAGCCAAGAATGACAGTGATGGCTGCAGTCAGCATTGCTTGTGTTGAAGGCAACAGAGGGAAAACCTCCAGGCAGTTAAATATGGATCAGCCATTGGGGGTTTTGGCTGCAGCAGTACTGCCCTGGAGGTTTGAATGCAATTTGCCTTTGATTAAAGAAAACAGAGTTCTGTGATTAATTTTACAAGAAGAAGTATGTATTTTATTTCCCAAGGGAAACTGAACTCTAGAAGGGAATATTATCCAGAGGAATAATGCTGTATACTCCCATCTTTTGGAAGTAACAACTTGAGTTCTAGCTAAAAAAAAAAATGCACGCAGAATAACTTGAGAATCTTTGGCTGCAAAAGCCCTTTAAAAAGTACCCAGTTTAATGCTCTCCAATAAAAGAGAGCTGTATAATGTATTTTATCTGTCAATCTGTCTGTCTGCTTGCTAGAATGACCTTTGATTCACCCTATTCATTAAT